>NW_026734505.1:0-343693 GCF_949786415.1 Peromyscus eremicus
CTATCCTCTACAAGTATATCAGAGTATCATAAGGAATCATTTCATTGACTTCCCCATCCCCAGGAACTGTTTGACTCTATTCTAGTTTTTTGGCTATCCAGACCCTGGTTCCTGGCCCTCCAGACAGTGTCAAACATGGGCGTTCTTTTGTGGTGTGGGTCTCAGGCTGGACTAGTCATTGGTTTCACACTCCCACATGTTCTGTGCCACCTTTACTCCAGCACATCTTGCAGGTAGGAAAAATTGTAGGTGGAAGGATTTTGTGGCTGTGTTGGTATGGTGGTATTTTATTTGTACTGAAATGTGATTTTTAATCGTATGTTAATAAATAAAGTTGCCCGGGGGTCAGAGCTATTAGAGCCATAGAAAAAGCTGGGCGGTGGTGGTGCATGCCTTTAATCCCAGAACTTGGTAGGCAGAGCTAGGTAGATCTCTGTGTATTCAAGGATACAGCCAACAGACAGTGACGAGGCAGTCATGTGGTTGGTTTTACAACCAATGAGAAGACAGAACAGAAAGTCTATATAAAGACAAACAGACAGGAAGTAGGTCTCTTTCGGAGAGGTCTCTTGGCTGAAGAGGCTAGCTGCAGCAGGCGGGTAAGGCTCTTAGCTCTGATCTCTTGGCTTTCTTCTTTGCATTGGTTCTGTGTTTCTTATTTTAATAAGATGGTTGGTTACATCTACATGTTGGTGTCCCAGTCCCTCCACTGGAAGCCTTGCCTAGTTACAGAAGATGGCAGGTTCAGACTCTAACCCCCATTACTAGGAGTTTTCACTCCTGTAGATTCCTGGGAGTTCCCATTGCACTAGGGTTCTGCCGCATTCCCGATATGCCCCTCACTTCCATGCATTTCTCACAGTCCTCTCTCTCTGCACTCCCCCACCTGTTCCCTCCCGTTCCCATCCCACCTTCCCCCAGTCTACCCACAAAATCTATTCCTTTCCCCCTTTCCAGGGAGATCTATTCACCTCCTATTGTTTCCTCCTTGTTACCTAGCCTCTCTGGAGCTGTGGATTGTAGCATGGTTATTTTTTACTTTACAGCTAATATCCACTTATAAGTGACTACATACCACGCTTATCTTTCGGGGTCTGAGTTACCACACTCTGGATGACTTTTCCTAGTTCCATCCATTTGCTTGCAAATTTCATGATGTTATTTCTTTTAACAGCAAAGTAATTGAAAAATGGATAATGAAAATGAGGTACAGTTACACAATGGTCATGGATATTATTTATAACTGAGGTATTCCTGTCCTAGGAATACCATCTCAGACTTCTATCTAGCCTCCTCTTTCAGCAGGTCCCTCCTCAGCTAACAGTATTTTCTTTTATAATGCAATCTGAACTGTTTCTAATTGAATCCCTCTTTCTTCTTCTCAGACATTTATCACTGTGGGCCATGTCTTCACAGACTCTTCAGGGCAATGTCTCACAAACAGGAAGGGTTATAGTTGCCTCCCACTCATCTGTCTCTGCATGTGGTGCTCACCATTTACCTGTTGTGATCTAAAGATCTGGAAGGAAAAAAACTCCATGGATGTGATTCCCCCTCTTCATGGCAATGTCTCATCTCCCTCTGCAGCTGCTGTCCTCAGCCCTGCCTCCTGTCATGGCCTGAATATGAAGAAACACAGGAGGAAGAGGTGTTTTCATGGTACTGGAGTGAATTCCACAATTTAGGCCATTAGTCACAAAAAAGTAAGCCCTGTTTCCCATCATTTCAGTTGTTTCCAAGTGTCTGATTTTACCACTCTGGCTTTCTCATAAGAAAAACAAACCATTCATATCTGTCTTGCTAGAAGTCAGACTGTTTTCCTGAAAGACAACTAACACATTATGTCTTGCTCATGAAATACAGATTTTTTTTTCAGGTATGAGGGGTTCAACACCAGGACATGAAGCAGTGATCTTTCCAGAAGAAGGATCTATAATGAAGGATGTGTTCTTAGATTTTGAGAAAGATTGCCAGTCCTAGTAAAAATGGAAAGGCATATGAAAAGAAGCCCTTTTAATTTTGTTCTACCTCCCAGTGTGGAATTCTGTCCTCTCAAACTCTAATGCCTAGAGATGTGTCTGAGATATCAAGACCCTAAGGAGAGAAACTGCAAACTGTTTTATTTCTAGATGTGGCTGATCTATGGGAAGATACGATGCATTACATTGATGCCTAACATTCTTAAGTAATGGTAAGAGTTTTAAGAATTTCTATTCAATGATACAGCATCTCCTTCTACTTTTAAGATCTATTTTAGTTGAAAATTTCTTTCCTTTCAGTGAAATCCCCTTGCTGATAATTGTGGAACCCAGTGCCCCTCTTTGTTCCTTGGAAAGAGATAAGACACCAGCTGGTGGACTGATAGCAATAAAGAACTGAATTAGAGGAAGTGGAGATTGTAAGTGCAAAAGGGAAAAGAGTGCAGGTGGCTAAGGACAGAGAGTCATTCTAACTTGGCACAGCCATATCTGAATGGAATGGCAGAAGTCATAAAGCCAGCACAGCTGCTTGACAAAGATCCAGCAGAGCTGAGCCACATGATGGCTGCCATGCCACCTTTGGTTCTCATCTCTACCTGTTACATACTTGGGGCACTTTTAATATTTGTACAATTTGAGGATATTGGATGGATGGAAAATTTCTTATGAATCATTTATGCCTTTTCCCAGAAATGCTGCTTCTAAGCTTACCCAGGAAAGTCCTGAACATACTATCCCCCCCTCACTTTGAGGGAGATATCCTTATCTACTTGAAGGTCTTCCTTATGCCTTGGAGATTGTGACACATAAAGAAGAAGCCAGAGGTCTCTTCATGAGGCTATGAGACATTCTTGAAACATTTGTCCCTATACTTACACTGGAACAAGATATTCAAAACAAAGTAAATTCAAAAAGGTCAACAAGATCCGGTGGGATAGAGGAGATGGCCACAGTTCAGATTATAAGCCTCTTCCCACTGTACATTCAGACAATTACGTGGCATACAACTCTGCCCTACATAGAGACCTATTGATAAGTAAAGTATGGAGTGGAAAGATGATAAAAGTACGAGATGTCAGGACCTTCCTCTCTTAGAAGTTAGCTCATGTAGAGCCACTATAATGTCATATGACCAAGGAACAACAGAATGCCAAGATTAGACATATAGACAAATTCTATAAGGATATGAATATGAATATTGATTGTATTATGCCAGGATTTGAATAATAACTGCAGCAGCTTTAGCCTGAGGATTTTTCCTGGGCATTCTGACCACTAAGAGTTAATAATACACTGCTTGGGACATGGCAAAATGCCCAGGGAGGTTGAAGATTTTGTTTTGGTCTAGTGTCCTTGAAGCAGTCAAAACAACCAGCCTGAGCACAGGCTGTCATATGCCTCTAGATTCTCAAAAATTGGGTTATGGGGTTAATGAGTAAAAATGATAACTCTGTTTATTAATGATGTCAAAACTTGAGGGAAAATGATTGGAAATGATAACTCTGTTCTGTCATAGTTTATTAATGATGACTAAAAGATGAGCAAAAGGAAGTGAAACACATGTCCAAAACCAAAAATGATATGATCTATGTTTTGGAACATCATGAATGTATCCCTGCTAACTAAATTCTGTATAAATACAGAAACACTCTGGCTTCTAGTCAGTCAGGCTACAAGATTCTCCCGACCACCATGGCCTGGCTCACTTCTTTCACCACCGACTCTTACATCCTCTGCAGGACCCATCCACTGCCGGGGATGGCTCCCAGCACTAACTCACATAAATCTCATTTTTTAAAGCAAAAGGAAAGTAGCACCATATAAAGTCCAAGGGGTGCTCTTGACTCTAACAATAAACATCTCCCCAGATCTCAGAGAACCTTCTGGAAGAGGAGTCAATGCCACAGTGAAGGTCAAGCGAGAAAGCTAAGCAAACTCCTTGCAAAGGCCAAGGAACTTAAAGCTGATGCTTTTGTAGTAAATCTTCCACCAAAGCAGACTTTTTGAGAGCTGTGTGGAGTCCTTGTTAAATGCCAGTATCCTTTCTGTTCCCGTTTATCTGTGTCTTATATTACATGCACAGGTTTCTGTTGGGAAAAAGGCTACTGGCCTCTGTTGGCTTCAAATATAAGATCTCATGATTGTTCTTGAATTGCATCAGCCAAGCAGTTCATTCTTGCCCAGTAGCTGGCATGACAAGAATATGTATAGGACATCCCAGTGTGCTGTGCAGTGTGGTCTGCACATCTCTATCCCTCAGCAAGGCACATGGAACCTAATTTTCACTTTTGTCATATTTACAGGTCATTAAGACATACAAGTGGATGAAACTGTGAATGGTGTTATCCTAACAGGAAAACTTGAGGGAGCCTTTTTCTATTCTACTGTCTATACAGAGATGATGCTACGCACGAGGAAAGGCAAGTCTCAGCCTCCAGAATAATGAGCAATGAATTTCTCTTCTTTATAAATTGCTTAGTATAAGACATTTTCTTACAGCAGCCCAAAGTAGCTAAGACACTGTACTTCATACAATCAAATCAAATCAAATAGCCTTTCCTGAGAGTCTCAATGAATGCGAACTGGCTCTTTTAAACGTCTTTCAGGAATCATGATGCTACAGCACACAGATATTTTTTTCCAAATCCACACAGACATAAAGCAAAGGACATTCTTCCCCTTAAGCTAACATCCCTTTGTAGCTAATCTGGCATATTGAGATGCAGTAGTCATTTCTCAAACACAATATAAAATAACCATCCATCATTCTTCCTCCAGAACACTGTCATCAATAATATTTGGTTGGCCTTTCCAAGAAGAGTATAGAAACATTCTCAGAAATGAGTTATTATTTGTTTCTACACCATTTGTCAAGACCTCCTGGGATCTGAACACACACGTTAACGACGCTTCAATTGGGTTATGAGCTGAAGCATCAGAGAGAGTCCCAGCAAATGTAAACTGAACATTTACTCAGAGATTATCAGGAAGCTCCCAGAGTCTGAGAGGGACAAAGAACCAATCAGGGCTTAGTGCAGCAGCAGAGTGCTGTGGGATGGTCTGTATGTCAAGTGTGTTGCTGATTGGTCAGTAAATAAATCACTGATTGGCCATTGGCTAGGCAGGAAGTATAGGCGGGACAAGGAAAAGAATTCTGGGAAGTGGAAGGCTGGGAGAGAGACACTGCCAGCCGCCATCAGGACAAGGAAGATGTAAGGTACCAGTAAGCCACGAGCCATGTGGCAAAGTAAAGATTAATAGAAATGGGCTAAATATAAGAGTAAGAGCTAGACAATAACAGGCCTGAGCTAATGGCCAAGCAGTTTAAATAATGTAAGAGTCTGTGTGTTTATTTTATAAGTGGGCTCTGGGACTGGCGAGACTTGGTGGCGGGAGCTGGACAGAAATTCTCCAGCTACAAATGGCGTCCAACGTGGTGGCAAGAGTTTCCACCTAAAAACTGAGAAAAAAGATTCTAAAACGGAGCTAAAAACAGTTCCTAATTGTCTCTCTCAAATGAGCGGCAGCTGCCGGTTTGAGCTACTGGCGGGTTCCTGGCGTGCATGCTCGACCTGCAGTATGGCGGGAATAAGGCCTCTGCAAGTGGCACATTAAGCTGCGTGGTAGATTTAGCCTTTGCAGGTACAAAACAAAAAAAGAGGTTTTTGGGCTACACGCTGCTTGGATAAAAACATAGACCCACGATAGCTCCCAGAGCTGGCGGTAAACGTAGCCATGTTGGGAAGCTGAGGTGGGCGGAGCCAGCAGCCACAGCTGCTGCAGTTTAAGGCAAGAGATTCACAATAAGACAGATTCAGATGTAATAGTTTACAATGTGTGTAAAAGATATGTAGGCTTGAAAGAGACAAAAAAAAAAGGTGATATATAGAGTTATAGAAACAAATACATAGTTTTAAAAAATAAAGTCTTTAAAGAGACAGTAAAGGTAGTATAAAAATAAGCCACGTAAAGATGAATATTACACAGAGAATCTGGATTGTGTTGTCTTTGGGATTCTTAACTGCAGAGAGATATTTGATTGTAAAGGAAGCTGAGTTAAACCAATATGCATATTTTAAAGATATCTTGACTTCAAAATTTGGATATAAGGATATGTTGCTTTGGAAAAGAGTCTCTGCTCTTGTTTCCACAGACAGCCAGAGACTATGGATTTGTTCCAGATTAAGATACATCAGGTTTGACCAGCCAAGACCCCCTGAAAGGTCTCCAATGACACCATGGCCCAGATGATTCAACATCCAGAATGGTTTCAAGTCAACTGGCTCAGATATACAGCCTCACGGACTACTCCATGATCCTAAAATTTTCTTTCTGTCTCCAGAAGATACAGCGCCCCCCTCCAGCAGGAAGTAGTAAGAGAAGCTACGCCCAAATTCCCAAATATACCAAGCTGGCTTTAGAGATGGAATTGGCTCACTCCCCCTCTAAACCCAGACATATTGCTCAAAAAAAAAAAAAAATGGTTAAGAGATTCTTATGTCCCAAATCAAAGAGCCCTCTGGTGTGGGACAGAGAAAAAACAATATTTTTATTTAAATCAGGTTGATTATAAATACAATCTTCTTCTAAAACAAAAAGGGGGATAGTTTAGATATGATAGGATGAAAGGGTAGATTAATGAACCTACTTTGAAAGAGTAACAACTTGTTTAAAATGTTTTACATTGCTATAGATTTTAGTTTATTGATACAAATTTAAACTTAATTTTGTTATACTGTATATATATATTTCTATTCTTGTTTGAGGTATTATGTTTATGTAACTCATTTAAAATTGTAATGGATAATTAAAAAATAGATTAATAGTTAGTCATCTATGATAATATTTGTAGCCATGTTAGTTAAGTCTTCTAGGTATACATAGTTATATTTCAGATAGATAGGTAGTCTTCAAACACTTCAAAGACCTACAGAATATGGCATTTAAAATGTTTTAAAAATTTAGACTTTCTGGACAGTGAGACATGTCTGCTCCTGACAGCACCGATTTACTTCAGAGAGGAGGATGGGCATCGAAGACACTCCATATGGAGTTTATCTTCACCTTGACAAAAATAGCCATTTGGGCAAGAAACTGTTCTTGCCTGGACTGCCTGATCAACTGGACATGCAGGACCCATACAAAGGTGACCACTGAACTTTGCTTGACAAAATGGTCCTTCAGGTTCCTGCTTTGCAGAGAAAACTGCCAGACATTCTACAGGACACAGAGAAAAGTGAATAAGAGACTCTAGGCCTGTGGGCTGAAGACAGATGCCCCAACTTTACAAGAGAACTTTGAATGACTGTCCAGGCTGCCAGCTGTCTCTGTCTACCCTACAAGACTCCTAAAAGTTGCTTATATCCTTCTCCATTTCTCAGGTAGTAGTATATCCTTCTGAGGTCTTTGATGTGGTTAAAGACTAGATACTTACAATTTTCCTTAGTTATAATAAAAGATAAGTTAGATATAAAACCTTAAACTTACAAATATAAGATAGATAGGATCTCTTCTTTAATATTGTAACTGTAATTCTTGCTTGATAATTGTTTTGTTATATGTAATTTTACTATGTTAAAGTTAAAACCTTCCTTTTTAAGAAAAGAAAAGGGGAAGTGCTGTGGGATGGTCTGTATGTCAAGTGTGTTGCTGATTGGTCAGTAAATAAATCACTGATTGGCCATTGGCTAGGCAGGAAGTATAGGCGGGACAAGGAAAAGAATTCTGGGAAGTGGAAGGCTGGGAGAGAGACACTGCCAGCCGCCATCAGGACAAGGAAGATGTAAGGTACCAGTAAGCCACGAGCCATGTGGCAAAGTAAAGATTAATAGAAATGGGCTAAATATAAGAGTAAGAGCTAGACAATAACAGGCCTGAGCTAATGGCCAAGCAGTTTAAATAATGTAAGAGTCTGTGTGTTTATTTTATAAGTGGGCTCTGGGACTGGCGAGACTTGGT
The DNA here is from genome assembly GCF_949786415.1 of Peromyscus eremicus. Taxonomy (NCBI): domain Eukaryota; kingdom Metazoa; phylum Chordata; class Mammalia; order Rodentia; family Cricetidae; genus Peromyscus; species Peromyscus eremicus. Next base: position 7,938 of record NW_026734505.1, read on the forward strand.
GGCGGGAGCTGGACAGAAATTCTCCAGCTACAGCAGAGCAATGCTCAGATTCTGGAACAGCCCCAGTCTGGAGTAGCTTTCATCCCTATTGACACCATGCATCGGCTCTTGCACTCAGTTCCCTGGTGACATCAGGTCAGGCTGGCTGGCTTTATCGTAACCACCACTCTCGCTTCTGCAGATTAGTGTGGCTGCTGGAGCCATCAGACATTGCAGAAAGAATCTGGATAGGGCTCAAGTCTTTTCATCAACTGCGCATTACTCAGAATCCTAGATGGATACAGGTGAAAAGGGGGCCTGGTTCATGTCAATAGCCCTTATGGTGAAAAATGTTGAGATAGTAAATACAATGTGTTTTGCTTTTGAGTGGAGGACTTTGTTCTATGAGATTTTCTACACCCCATTAAGGAAGAAGTGTACTCAGAGAATATTTAACTTACCTAAAAAGAACAATCTTGATGGTAACTCATGGATGACGTCCAAACTCATGTCATTTCTACAGTTGCCTTCTAGGACCAATGACACTCATTTGTGATAGTTGACTGTGGTGATTCCTTATTTCTAGATGCAGCAAATGGGCATAGAGTGTGTTTGCTGATTTCATAGACTACTCTTATACTAAAAGAGCTAAGTGCATAGAAGACATAGATGTCACTCACTGCTCAGCCTGCTTCCAGCAGATCTCCACTCCAAAATTCAGATGCAAGTTATCAGCAATGGGTTTGACAGAGTGAATAGGCTGTTGTTTTAGGGTATCTCTTCAATCCTGGGACCTACTTAGTAATGATAGACATGAAGACCTCTGAAAGAAGACATGGAACCTATGTGCCTAGTGAGTATCAGTGGCTGGTAGACAAGATGATGTAATAGACAGAAGGACTATGAGTGAGGGTGTGTTGGAGGCAGAGAAACCAGAGACATCCAAGCCAGCAAGTAAATTATTAGAATTTCTAAATATTTTCTGCTTCTCTCCTGGCATTCTTATGTTTTTTCTTTTACATTAACCATGTATTCTATTCTGAGTGAACCAAAAGAGGAGATGCAATGCATGGGTGAGGGGTGTTGGAGAAAGCTGGAGGTAGGGAGGAGGTGGATGTGATCAAGGTACATTGAATTAATGTAAGAAATTTAAAAACAATAAATTAAATATCGTTAAAAATAATTACAGGGCATAGTAAAAAAATGATAATGCTAGGTGTTGAGCCCATCAAGAGGGAAGAAAGTGTGTTAGTTGTGCTAAATTAGAAAGCTTTTTCTTGCTAGGCAGATGGACGTATGTCTGTAACTGTATCAGTAGAATTGGCAGCAGGAATCTTACAGGGTTGAGGCCAGCCTGGATCACAGAGGCCCTATCTCTTCAACAAAAACAAAACAAAAGCAAGCAAACAAGAAAGAGCCAACTTTTCTTACTTCTCTCTCTTTTTAGCATTTAGTTACCACTTACAAGTATTTAAAGTAAGCAAAAATACCAGTTTTTATTTGTCATCAACTTTTGCATTGTGTAGTATTAGTTTTAAATGCTTTAAATTAAATCTTTCCTATTTTAATAATTAAGACACTTAGCTGTTACTTTTAAATTAGAAAATCCAAGATGTATGTGAAATCACTGAAATTACACAACATGCATTAGGAGCTTATATACATTGCTTTTCATTACATATAGTGTCTATATACCTTTTATATGTATATAAATATAAATATACATGTAGATATGTATTCATATGTGTTTTTTTATACAACAGTAGAATTGCACCATTTTAACCTAATGATTTCTTTTACTTTTTGGTTGCTGGAGGAGATACGAGCCCTGGTTATCTACTCTTTCCTTCTTCCTTCTCTGTATCTATTTCTACAATATCCGTTGGCTACTACAGTAATATCAAGTGAAGAACAATAAATACAATGGGGTTAGTTGGTTCTTGTTTTCTGAGTTAGAATAGTTTAACCATCCAAAACAGACTGAGAACATGTAATTCCCAACTTGACCTTTGGGGTCACTGGCCTCATAGACCTGCCTAATCTGATGCTCAGAGCATCATAGATGATATATGCAGACTCCAGTAGCTGGAAGTAGCGACAAGGTGTGCATAACCCTTTACCACCATCATCAGGTGGAAAGCTGCAAATTCAGAGAAACATTTTAAGAGTTTCGAGGTGGCAAAAGTAGGACATCAACCACACAGGCATGTGATTTGTGTTTGGGATCTCATCATTTCCCTTTGAAGAGCATCAAGCAAACCAACTTCTTTTTTAATGACTCAATGAGAAGAATGTGTGTGTGTGTGTGTGTGAGACACCCCATGTGCTACATGCTGTGGTCTGCACAGAAGGTCATGTGTAAACTTAACAGTTCACTTTGGTGGTATTGAGAAGTTGAGTCTTTGTGGGTGATTAGGATGTGCAAGTAGGTGAAGCTAACTATGAATGTTGTTATCCTGAAACAAACAGGTTCATGTGACTGAACAAATGTTCACTTACTTCTCCCTAATGCTCCATCTCCTGCTTCCTGATATAAGGCCACATTATCATTACTTCTTAGCCTGGGAAATTAGGTCCACAGGAAGAATCAGAGTCAAGTAGTACATTCTTGAGAGTTCTCAGAAATCCGACTCGTTTCTCACTGGAACTCAAGTTTTGGCCAAAGATTGTAGGGAAAACAAACAAACAAACAAACAAAAAACAGAAACAAATTTTCAAACCTTCGGCTATGTCTTTGGTGTCTCTTACTAAGAAACCTTTAGAGGTCTCACCTAACCATACTTCTCAATGTCCTCACATGCTGCAAATTCAAAGTAGTCGGGGCTTCTTACTCTAGTTTCTATTCTCCTCAAGGTCACAATGGTCAAAGGCATGCATATTCCACATGAGGATTTGGGGATGGTGTCAGTAGCAAAAGTGGTTTGAGAACATGTGGTGTGTGTCTACTTCTTGGTGTGTGTGTGTGTGTGTGTGTGTGTGTGTGTGTGTCTACTTCTTGGTGTGTGTGTGTGTGTGTGTGTGTGTGTGTCTACTTCTTGGTGTGTGTGTGTGTGTGTGTGTGTCTACTTCTTGGTGTGTGTGTGTGTGTGTGTGTGTGTGTGCAAATCAATGTGTACATTTTAAAATCCCAGGAGTTCTACAATTTGAAGATGTCTCTTGCTGGGTTTATAACCTGAAAATACCCAAGAAGACTTTCATTTGATCCCTCATAGTGTGTTATAATTAGCATCAGCTTTTCTTCTTCTAATTTTAAATCTGAAATGCTAGCAACGATTATAAATGCAGCATTGATTTATTAACAGGCTTTTCTCAGAAATGAAAATGAGCATTATCACATTAAAATGTCGTGCATAATTTTTAAAAAATATTAAAATGGATAAAAAGTAGTAATTTTAGATCAAAGGAAATCCAGTGTGTGTTTATTCCCCATATGATACAGGGAAAACCTAGAGGATAAGAATTGGTGATTTGAATTTTGTTCATTACTTTCCAGACAGTAAGAAAATAGGCTAATTGTCACTATCAGAAGATATTTGTTTCAATTCTCATTTGTTTTTGTGTTTTGGGTGGCTTTTAGTTTCACTGGTTTCAGTATAATGGCTTTTGATCCATGAGACACTGTAGCCTAAGAATGACTGACGGAGCACATTCAGAGAGCCATGAACCTTGGACACAAGCCCATCTTGCTGTGGTACATCTGCAGCTGGAACTGCTCAGGGTCAGTGGGTGGTTGTTCAGATCTGGACTCCTAAGGACTCCTGCTGCCTGGGACAGACATCTGAATGTATGTCAGTGGCAGACTCCCAAGGCATAAGACACTGTAACTGCACAATTCAGAGAGGTCTGATGCAGTGATAGGTACTGTGGCATGTCTGAATGTCACTTATGTCAATCAGTCTCTGCCCCTGTCACCAGCCAGGGTCTGTGCTGCATAAAGCTGACTGTACAGTAACCACAGTTAGATGACTAAATGCCTCAGAATTATGCAGAATTAAGATGAGCTTTTTACATCCTTGGTCTTTGGCTTAAATTTTATTTCAGGAAAATCTGGAGAAATGTGTGTTGGATAGACAGACTTGTGCTGCAGTTGAGAATATGGACACTATAGAGAGCTGCTGTTTCATGTGCTAAAATATGACTAGCAATATTCCAGTCTCTGCGTGCTAATTCACTTATTCCTCACGACAGACTCATGAGATGAAGTAAGTGCTGTTCTAGCTCTTCACAGATGCTGTGGGGTGGAAAGTTGGCTCAGCTGTTAATGGCTCTGGCTCACAACTAAAAGGACAAGAGAAGCTAAATGATTATACAACTTACCATAGCTGAAAACATCACTTATTCATTTGTTCATTCATTCATTCATTCATTCATTCATTAGTTAGACACCAAGGATCTGGGAAAGCAAATGTACTCACATATTCCTCTCTTTCCTTCAGTCTTCCTTGGGAATCTCTTTGCTCTAACCCTAGATGAAATTGATATAAATCTGCACATCAGAGCAGAGTAAGCAGCCACAGTAGAGACAGAATTAAGATATAAGCAGAGCACACCTGGCATGCATCCACACACTGGTAATTACCAATTACCACATTGACACCCTACTCATGCCCAGGGAAGATGCAGAATTGCTTCCTAGGATGGAGAGGTGTCCTCTTAACAGAAAGACAGAGTTAGTGAAGAAGTACTCTGTTTGGACTCTAGACTCAGAGTAATCAGTACAAACCAAAGCAACAGTGAGCCAACTAGAGTTAGCAAAAATTACAACAAAAAACTGGAGCCTAACTAATTTAATTTTAGAGTGTTAGTACTTGGTAAGAGAGCATCAGATGAGCTGATAAAGCAACAATCTCACAGTCACTTTCTGTGGGAGTGTGCTTACAGCAAGAGGCACAGGAGCACTGAGCTGAGTGGCTGAAGAATAATACCCTGTGAAAGAGGGGCTGCAAGCCTCTCCAAAGCCAGTCATTATGGAGCAGCCTTAGTTGTTGAGGCTGCCTTGTTTACTATGCAAGGCTTGCTGGTGGGTAGTGGTGAAGACAATGTTTCCATCATAGAGATCTACTGAACTAAACTATCACTCTAGACTTTCACTGGAGTCCATGCTTTTTTTAAAAATCATTTTTTTTTGTTTTTTTGAGACAGGGTTTCTCTGTGTAGCTTTGCGCCTTTCCTGGAACTCACTTGGCAGCCCAGGCTGGCCTCGAACTCACAGAGATCTGCCTGGCTCTACCTCCTGAGTTCTGGGATTAAAGGCGTGTGCCACCACTGCCCGGCTAAATCAATTTTTAAATGTAGTTGCAGTTGGGTGAATCCCTTGCCAACATCACTTAGATAATCGACAGTGATTCTATCTGAGCAGCAATTACACTGAATAATGTTTTATAGCGTTAGTCTAGTTATTACTTTCAAGTATTATTATTATGTGAGTATCCCATTAGATGTCTGTAATTCATGCAATTTTTGTAATATACATCATATGTACTCACCTATAGAAAGGTGCATGAATGCATGTGTGTGTGCATGTGTGTGTATAAGTTGTATCATATATAGTAAGTAGCTTTATATTGCCACTGTCGTTTTGATGTTGTCAAGTAGAATATGAGAAAAATGACATACCAGTTTACATGGACATAACCATACCGACTTTCTATATATTTATCTTCCTATATTGTTCTCTATGACTTTATAACAGATGTCCACATTCTTGGTGGCATCACACATCTTGTTTTCATCTTACATATCTGTAGGTCAGAAGTCAAAGTGGGCTTCACTGAGCTGCAACCAGGATATCTATTTCCTTTCCTGATCCAGTTTATAAAGGCCACTAATATATGTGCATATATACTAATGTACACATATATTAGTATATACATATTTGCTGTACTGATGATGTACTGATAGACCTCATATATCTCATGCGTTCTAAATACTCTACTGTTGAGCTATATTCCTCACCCCTAGGCTTTACTATTTTATTTCCTGAATGTGCCAACATCCATGCTAACTGTATATTTCTCTTGGATGTTCATGTCTGAGATATTTCTCTGAGTTCTGCCTCACTTTGTTCAGGTCTTCACTGTAATGACAACTGTGTTGATCACATTTCATGCATTACTTCTTACAATTATCACATTCTCTGTGTCAATCAGAAACATATTCAGCTGGCATTAAGCCTATTTTCCTTATATATTTTTAACCAGCTTGTTCCAGTTCATGTGTAAATATATTCCATTGGGCTAGAAACTTATTTTATCCATTTATTGATGTGATAGTTTGTATATGGGTTGAATGTGGCGATCCTGTGGAAACACTGAAGGGAGAAGATGTTTAAAAGGCAAAAGCAACCATAAACTCCTGCAGTCCTCAGGAGCTACAGTCAGAAGAGATGGTCAGAATGAGCTGTTGTTACAAGTCAACCCCTACCCTCAGCCACTTGCTGGCTTCCTATTTCTCATGAGATGTCTTCTTCTTATATGTTTCCATGCTGTGTGATCTTAAACTTCACCAGAGGCCAAAACAAATAGGAATCCCCAGTCTTGGAACTTCAGCCTCCAAACTTTGGTGAAAAAATTACCCTCTTTACTATACAGAGTCAGGTTGCCTTAGGCATTTCGTTATTATAACAGTAAGAACAGCAGCAATCCCAAACAATCTGACTGCTATATCCAGTGCAAGTGAGTTAGACAGAGCCCCCATGTCCCCACAGTTTGTACTTGAAGATCCTTTAAAAAGGAGCAAGCTAGTCTTTAAAAAAGATTTATTTTATGTGTATTTGCCTGTAGGTGTGTATATGCTCTACATACTAGTGAATACTACAGGTGTCCATGGAAGCCAGTGATATGGTGTCCTCTGGAGCTGGAGTTACAGGAGACTGTAAAATACCTCTGTGATTCCTGACTTCATAAAATCTTAGATACAATTTACTCAAAGAAGTCTGCCAATGCACTCGTGATAAATATTTATCATGTATTTTTTTTACAGTTGAGTATCTTCACAAAATGTCTTCTGAGAATTAAATATGATAGTTTTCAAGCACCTAATAGCAGGCCTAAAATATCACTAATTCTTCTCACCCTGTCTGGTACCTATTTGTAGTAGAAATACATTTTCTCAATATTTTGATATTTTTTCTTTATGTCTTTCTTATTCTTTTTGTTAGCATTTTGTTTCTTGAAAAATATTCTCCTGGGCCAGGGAGATGTCTGAATGGACAAGAGCATACACAGAAGACCTGAGTTCAGTTTCCTTCTTAGGAACTCACAGCTTCTTGCCACTCTAGCTCCAGGAGATCTGATGCCCTCTTCTGGCCTCTATGGGCACTGCACTCAAGGGCAGGTAACAACACAGACACATAAGCATACACATAATTAAAATTAAATAAATCTTTTAAAAATTTATGCATAAGCACTTGTGTGCTGTAACTATATGCTGAAGAAATAGATATATATATAAATATATATAATAAATATATATAAATATATATATTTATATATACACATTATGTATAATACAGAAAATATGCACATATACAATGTATGGATACATGAAACAGAAGTTTTCTTGAAGTAAAACCTTCTAAATAAGTTAGGTGCTTGAAAACTATCACATTTAATTCTTAGAAGATATTTTATGAAGATACTCATATGTAGATAAATACATGATAAATATTTATTACAAGTGCAATGGCAGACTTCTTTGAGTAAATTGTACCCAGGATTTTATGAAGTCAGGAATCACAGAAGTGTTCAGTTTTGAGTGATAAAGGAGTAAACTCAGTGATGCCTTCAGTACATCACAAAACTTGAAGGTAATCATTTCCTTAGTAATTTTGCTTATTTTCAAGGTCAGGTAATTTTTTTAACTTGATGTACTAGTGTAATATCAAACAAGGTAATGCTAATTACTGTACAAATAACCTCCTAAATACAATGTCCCAGATAAAACAGATGTTTGGCTTTTGCCGTGTGAGCCAAAGGATCACCATCCCCTTGGTTGTCTTCCCCAGGTCTTCCCATCTCCGTCTCTAACTGACCTGAACTTTGGTACAGATATTGTATTAATCAATGGTTAACAATAATGAGTACCAGAACTTGAAAAGTTTTGACAAATCAGGGCTGGAAGTGAAGCAGTTAATAAATATCCTCATGGTCTATTCATTGGGATGTAATACAGAGCTAAAATCAATAGGATACTGATATTGGATACATAGGATAAGTGTAATATAGCTCTGTCCCAGGAATAAGAATGAAGTGTTCTTTTTTTTAAAAAAAAGATTTATTTATTATATATAGAGTGTTCTGCTTGCATGTATGCCTGCATGCCGGAAGAGGGCATTAGATCTCATTATAGATGGTTGTGAGCCATCATGTGGTTGCTGGGAATTGAACTCTGGACCTCTGGAAGAGCAGCCTGTGCTCTTAACCTCTGAGCCATCTCTCCAGCCCAGAATAAAGGGTTTCATTGGTGGTGAAAAGACATGAGACATCTCAGGATTTTTGAAAAGTTAATTAAATACTACCAAATGTAAATTATTATTAGTGAACTAGTAAATATTTTAAGATTTTGGGACCACATATGGGTTTTTATTATAAAAAAAGAATGACACCAAACATATTCATGAATTGTACATTGATTTCAAAATAATGACATAATTAATAGAAAAGAAGGTAATAGGAAAAGGTTACTGGTTAACTTGTTTGTCTAATTGGATGCACTGAGAAATACCCTGCAGGACAGTAAAGCACTCCTCTCAGTGTGTCTAGTTTGGATTATTCACCCCCCTCAGGGCAGAGATGGCAGACCCAGTGGGTTTATCTTGTTCCTTATACCAGCATGAGTGTCTCAGACAGCTGTATAACTGAGAATCCCCACCCCAGCTGGAGGGATGAACACTAGTTGTCTTGATTTTGCTTTTCCTAATAAATTTACATGTTTTTGATATAAAAGAAAAAACCACTCCCTCTTTATGTGTTCCCTTTCTTTTATATTTAGCAGTATACAACTATGAACATTTCCCAAATCTTTCAGTTTTCAAAATGTCCTTCATATATTTTCATGTATTCCTTATTTCAGTTTGCTCAGAATATTTTCTATTCTTACATACAGTGTTACTGCTTTAGAGCATGCATCATAATATACACACCACACTCACACACACACACATGCATTCACACACACACACACACACACACACACACGAACATACACGTGCACACACATGCACACACACAGACACACACGCACATACACACACATGCACACACACATACACACATATACACACACAGGCACACACACAGGCACACACACAGACACACACACATGCACACGCACATGCACACACACACACGCACGCACACACACAGAGACACACACACACGCAGTAGCAAGAACTAACATTGTCCTGATCCAGTGCAGTTGAGCTGCCCATGATACGTTTGCTGCTTGTTTCAGAAGGCATTTTCCTGAGAACAATTAAGACTAAACTCATAAATAAAAACCATTGTTTGGCTAAAAAGAAAAATTCCTCCATATCTATTTATCCCGACAAACTGCTCACTTGTTAAACAACTTCCCAAGGTCCATTTTAAACACTCAGTTTCTTGTATTAATCTTTGAAACTCTTCCATTCCAACCTTACAGCTTCAGTAACTGTGTTCATTTAAAAGACCCATCACAAGCCCCTGGGAACTTGACCTAAAGAATTCTGTGAAGCCAATGTTTCCCTGTAGGTCGTGAGTTTGAAGAATATAAATGATATTTTCTCGAGGGCTGTCGCATAGCATGTTGTGGGATTCAACAACACTATCTTAGATTTTCCAACTGTATCTGGAGAGAAGTGGATGAAATAGACCTGCAGTGTTGTTTGTAATGCTCGCTTTATTATTTTCTATGTGATTGATGTATGTCACAACTGAAAATTATAAAACAATGTAGCGAGACAAGAGGAATGAAAAACTGCATGAGATTCTATTCTTGATAGCTTTTATACAATAATATATATCATTATCATTAAACTGCTTATGTCATTGGAAAGGCTAATAAATGAATGAAGTAGCCAATATTATTAAGTTTATTTTACACTAAATTTACATCTCATATAGCTATAGGACAATGTATTCCTAATCAGATATTGTGGGAATCATTTAACTAAGTCTTTATAAGACTTATTTTCCAATTAATTTCATTTATGTACAGGGGTGTGTGTGTGTGTGTGTGTGTGTGTGTGTGTGTGTGTGTGTGTGTGTGTTTGCGTGTGTGTGTGTGTGTGTGTGCGCGCGCGTGTGCATGTGTGTGTGTGTGTGTGTGTGTGTATGTGCACTTGTGAGTACAGGTGGCTGCAGAAGGAGAAGCCAGACATGGGGTCAGGTTCCTTGAATCCAGAGTAAGGGGTCTGTCAGCCGTCCAATATGGGTGCTGGGAACTGAACTCAGGTCTTCTCCATAGACACTAAGGGCTCATAAGTGCTGAAGCATCTTTCTAGCCCCCAATGAAGCCCTTAAATGCATCTCTGATCGTATTTATGATAACTTTCACTGGAGCGCACATGTAATTTATTGAATAAAGTACGCTTTTGTACTGATCTTAAATTAGCTTCTCAGTGTCTATGTGATGGTGATGTAACTTGGGAGTTGCTTGGGAATTAGCATAGTGCCCTCCTGGTCAACACTTGAGGATGGGGAGGAGACAGAGTGGAGATGAGTCTCAGGTATGTCCTGCGTTGGGAAACAGAACCAGAACATGTATTAGCATACCTTGGGTGCTTCCTCCCTGCTGAGATTTGTTCTTGGACAAGGCACTTCCCTTTCTCTGAGGCAGTGTTGTTTGCATATTTGTTTGCCCTTGAGACAGGGTTGCTCTGTGATAAACTGAAACTCACTTCATAAGAGCCATCAAGACTTTACTTGTTTTCTAAAACTTTAAGATTATCAAAGATCCTTAAGGGGCCCTAGCTTAGTGCTCTATATCACTAGGCTGATAATTTATAGGCAGTAGGACTTGCCTTTATCTATTAAATAAAACCCCAAAAGTTAATAATATTTGGTATAATCCATATAAAGGAAAGTGCTTTAAGCAGATAAAATGAAATTACACATTATTTTAAAATATAAAAAAATTTTCACTTTCAAAATTCAATTGCAAGTACGAAACTGGCAAGCTTTCTTTGAGCAATGTTAATATAAGTTGCCATTTCCAATAGAAATGTTTCTCAGCCTTCAGTAAAATCTATAAAGGTCTTTAGTGTTAAACGGATCTGTAGGTCATGTGGGAGGCTGTTTGTTTCAGTTTCATAGGTTGATAATTCTGAAGTCATAAAAGTTGCTATAGCTAATGTCAAATTGTTGCATAAATTAAGGATGGTAATTCAGGATTCTTTTTTATAACTTATATGTAGCACATTTTCCTCAAATCCATGGTGTGAAAAATAAAAGACAGATAAAGGTCAGATATGATTGTGGTTTAATTTTAGTTTTATTTAATTTCTCTTGAGTTCTTATGCCATATATTTGGCATTGTACATGAAACCATAGTAATGTACAAAGCATTTGTGCTTTAGAAGTTGTATTAGTTGTGTTAGTCAGGGTTGTCTACGTGAACAGAACTGATAGAATGGACATGTATGTGTATATGCATGCATGTTTGTTTGTATGGGACTTATTAGAGTGACTTCCAGGCTGTGGTCCAGCTAGTCCAACAATGGCCATCTTCTGATGGAAAGTCCAGAATGTAACAGTTGTTCAGCAAATAAGGCTGGGTGTCTCAGCTGGTTCTCAGTATATGTCAGAATCCTGAAGAAGTAGGCTCTAATGTCAGTGAAGGAATGCCTTGGCAGCAGGATATATGAATTTACAAGTGAGAATGAGGGCAAGCATGCAAAAAGCAAAATCTTATTTCTCCCATATCTTTTATATGTTCCACAAGATGTGGCCCAGTCTTAGGATGGGTCTTCCCACATCAAATAATCCAGTTAACTAAAAATCCCTCACAGTTGTACCAAGTTGCTTGGGTTTTTAGTGAGTTCCAGATGTAGTCAAATTGATAGCAAATGATAATTATCATAGAAATTTATTACCATTTGACAGGGAAAAAATCTTGTTTGATATTTCACTCCATTACTTCATTTCTTTGTTTTCTTACCTCTTTCCCTTTTTACCTCTATTTTTCTTCATCTTTTTCATATTTATGTTTAATAATTCTTGGAGGGTCAGAAAAGCTGTTTACAGTAAAGCAACACTTCTTGCATTTTTATAAAATCTGATAAAAAATAGTATTTCAAACTGTACAGTCACCAGAAGTACACAGTTATCAAAAATGCACACATTTCACTTGGCACTTCTGCATTTTTATAAAATCTGATAAAAAATAGTATTTCAAACTGTACAGTCACCAGAAGTACACAGTTATCAAAAATGCACACATTTCACTTGGCATCTCCAGCACCTTCAGCTTTCTGTGCCTGGTCTGTTTTGGCATCTCCATTTTCTGCAGGATTATTCTCATCCTTACCAGCATCGACTTTCCCCTTTTTGTAATTGCGGACCTTCTCTCCCTTCTTTGCAGGGGCCTTTTTAGGCTTGGGCTCTGGCTTTGGAGGAGCAGGTTTAGCAGACAACCTTGCAGATCTTCTCTGTGGCTCGTCCTTCACCTTGGCTTTATCTCCTTTAGTATCCCCTTCAGCCTTTCTTTTGAGCATGGCGGTGGCCAGGGACGTCCGTGCTGAAGGTGGGGATGCAGTGGTGCTCGGGTTTGGTCCGTCCTGGGGTCGTTCTCTCTGCTTCTTCACACTCCTCAAGACTAAGTTACTCTTGACTAGTTCCTCCAATAAATTTCAAATATACAGTGTGGCCTAAGTTTTGTACAGTGTACCACACTGTAAGTAGATAATGCTGGCTTTGTCCAAGGTCTCCAAGTACGTAGAGGCATTGTCTACAGGTGGTACACTCCATATCTTGCAGTTCAATAAACTGATCTAGGCAAGGAACATTTTTATTCCTTTAAGTTTTTAAAAATGCTATTGTAAAGGCAGGAAAAAAAAAGTACTTTTAAACCAATAATGTTGGGATAGCTAGATGACCCTGGGGGAGAAATCAAACTCAATTCCTACATAGTGTCTACAAGATACTTTCAATTACATATATAAAAAAAAAATCATACCAAGGTAAAAATTCAGTACTTCCAGATAAATACAGGAGACTTGCTTAAGACTTTGTAGTAAGAAATCAAAATAACCTGTAAGAGTGTCACAGACTTTCCCTAGAAATTTATATACAAAAACAGCCAGTGAGAAAAAATTAAAACTGATATACAATGGTTATACCCTGCATATTTTAAACATTATTTGTGTTTAGGGTACATAAAGAAAATTTACTTGTCAATGAATCAAAACAGGTAAACATATTCATCAGAAACTAAAGATGACAAGGAGGCTTGCTCAGATATTTTACAAAAGAATATATGAAAGTAAATAATTAGATTAGTAGACATTAAGAGAATGCAAATAAAAGTTACAATTTAAGGAAACCATAATTCAAAAACATCCCAGAGCCATAGAGTAACTGGGATCCCACATCAATTCAGAGTGTGAAGTGGATACCGTGTTTGGGAATCATTGTGGAAGTTTTAACTTAGTGTACAATGGCCACGTGATGCAGTAATTGTCTAATAAATTCATAACTATATCACAAAAGCATAATGTTGAATTAAGTAATGCTCTGGGCAACATAAAGTGGACATGGCATGTGCACTGTGTGTATATTGTTTTTGTTTTTGTTTTGTTTCTACCAGGCTTTAGAACTAGGGAAACTAAAGATAAAAATCAAAATAAGAGCTTTCTGATGCAGCCTGTGGAATATGCAGCAGAGGTATGTGAGGAAACCGTTTGAAGTGTTTTAAGAATTATCAATCTTTGTTGAGACAGCAGTTCTTGGCTGTATGCAATTTTTAAAACTTAGTGAAAACACGTTTGAAATGTGTACATTTTATTGGATCTGAGGCACATTGGCAAATGTGATGCCGATGTTTATTAATGTGGCCACCTAGTTTTCTTAAATATATTACATGGTTTTTTTTGCCTACTATCTAAGTATTGCACTGTAGTCCCCACATTCATTGGATAATGCTGGGTCCAGTAGGCAGAGTAAGGAATAAGAATGGAGATTTTCTCACCAAAAATGTAAAGGACAACAAGCTTCAATTTAGTGCTTCATGATGTCATGATGTAGCTTTCCTTACCTAAGGGAGGAATATATTTTTGATGGGGAAAACACACACACACACACACACACACACACACACACACACACACACATTTTGAAGGATGGCTGTAGAAGAAAGATAATTCTACCTACTTAGTCATGAGTCTGTACCAGGAAACAAATGAATTTCTTGTGTCTATAAGAAGCAGGACTGGGAATTTCATTTACAGCTGCTGGGAATGGCTAAGCTTTATGAAGTGCCGAGGGAGCCAATTAATGACAGCATCTTGAGTAAAGAGTTTATGGATATGAATAATTTTCAGGCTCCTTAACAATTGATGCTAGATGCAGCCAGATGGTGTGAATGGAGAAAATTCTCCACGTTCATTATTAATTCCACAAAAAGTATATAAAAGAAAAATAGATTGCATCAACATCTATATTTCTATGATTTCTAGAGAAAGGGTGAAACATGACATTTTAATTGCAATAATATTGAATGATTGATTATTCCATAGAGAAAGATGAAGCCAAGCACAAGTGTGTATTACCAAGTCTAGGTCACGATTGTACCAAGAAGATGCACATCAGTGTAAAGTATCCTTGGAAGAACGATTCATTATTAAACAAAACAAAAAACTTCAACATTATTAGTTTGAGATGGATACATGAAATCAGCAAAATATGTTTGTGTGTATCTGTATCTGTCTATCTGTGCATATGTGTAAAAGGGAAAAGGGTGAGTAAAGGAGAGGGAGGGCATGTGAGAGGGAGGAAGGCAGAGAAACAAGTAAAATTGCACTTAATATGTAGCTCCTCCTTCTCCATAACCCCACACTGTAGCTGCCTTCATTGGAGTTTCATTCATAGACCTTGTTGAGAACCAGGCTACCCTTCTCTCATTCTAATGGGGGTAATAGTACTCAATGTGTGTGGGAATTACAATTCTGCAGAAATGTGATGAGGTTGTATGCTTATGTACTGGGGGTGCTTCACGCTGGCTCATCTGGACAAAATGTGCAATTTTTAATCATTTTGATCCAATGTTTGAAAATTGTTGTTGTTAAACCTTCAATTACAGAGACCTCTCATGATGGTATTTTCATAGCTAAGAAGCGTATAACACATTTTGGGTATCTATTCTTCTGTTGATTGACATCAAAGCTGACTCTTGAATTTAACTGCTGCAGATGGTTTGACCATGAGCATAGAGATACAGTTGTCTCTGTGGCACACCGCCTTAGAGTTCTTCATGTATATATTCACACACTAGGTAAGCTATCACTCTGTCTTATGGTAGATCTAACTTTAGGTTTTGGAGGAACCACCATACAGATTTTCAATAGCCATGAAATCAATACTACTCTGACACAGGGGCCACTTGGTCCTAACTCAAGTCCCGTTTGGACACTTTGCTTTGTGCTTTATCCCTTGCATTAGTTTAAGGGAATTTTCAATGTCCTGGTAACACAGCTGAAATAAATGCAGCCAGGAGTACTGATTTTTTTCTTTGACAGTAATAATCTATTTTGTCCATTACTATTCTCTTCTCATTGTGTACCCAAGTTTTTGAATTCTTTGGGTCCTAGTAGTAACTCATATGCAGGATTAGTATTTTTAAAATAAACCTGGATTACTCATCAACCGAGGCATGTAATGAAAAAAGAGATTAATGTGTAATAAAATAACTCAGAACACTGGAGGCAAGAACCGAGTCACATGCATGGGAATATAGCTTGTGTGAGATCTGTCACTGAGGTGATGAAAATGAGAGGAAGATGATTAGTAGAGAGTTCACCAAGTGATGGTATCTCAGCTGTCTCCTGAGAAATGACTTAGCTTTGCACAAACTTTCATGAAATTCCCAGATGCATTATGTAAGGAGGAGACCATACACAAGAACAAACTTTCTAACAGAGAGGCATGAAGCAGAGCTATGTTTAATAATTCCCATTTCCAATCAACATTACAATGGGAAAACCTAAACTTGAGGAAAATTCAGGGAAAGAAGTGGGACTCTGTCATTAAGTCAATGGTGTTCAGCTTCAGAGTACTCTAATGGGAAAGGTCCCAACCCTGAGAGCCTCAACTTGGCCTTCTTATCAGAATGCTGGTGAGAGGAGAGTTGGTCCTTATTTTTTCCTCTTCCTTGCCCACTTTTGGTTCTCTCTTACACTACAAAGAGTAGTATGTGTTGCTTATGCCTTTGACATCTTGGACAGTACAGCTTTTCCCCCACCAGAGAGGCATCAACATACAATTGGGTACTATGTTGTTCTCATCTTTGGGAAAGAAAATGGGCAGAAGAGAAGCAGAGTGATGCTCTTCAGTGTATGATGTCAGCCTTTCATGTTTACTATAAAAACCTAGAGAACTTCATGCAAAATACTGTCAGTTACTGAATATGTCAGTCATAAATTAGTGTAAGGCATAATAGGAATAATTTTCCTTGCCTGAGGATGCAACATAGTACTTACATGTCAACTTTCTTAAAAAACAAAAACAAAAACAAAAAAAACCCTTCATTTATGTCTTGTATAGTGTGGCACACACCTTTAATTCCAGTGCTTAGGAGGCAGAGGCAGGTCTATCTCCATGAGTTCAAAGCCAGATTGATCTATGTAGAAAATCTCTTGAGCAGCCAAGGGCTACATTGAGAGACATTATCTTAAAAATAAATAACCTTCATTTATTAAAGTACTGCTTGATAAATGTTGAAGAAAAAAAGAAAAAATGAAGTATGGCTTACAGCTACCATTACAGTCAGTAAACAGCTAAATAAAGTGTACAGAAGCATTGACCAGCTGTAAATTGCACCATGCAGTTCAAGAAGAGAAATTAACACAGGGCTTTATTGTGGGATTTATTAAGGCAACTCCACATAGTTAAAAGTAAGTTTATTTTGGGGTAATTTACAGCCAGTAAAGGGGTTGATTACAGGGTCCGTGAGAGGTGAAGTGCAGTCCAGCAGTGTTCTCTGGAGAACTCTGCTTGGTCTACCATCCAGCATCCAGGATCACAAGGAACCAAGAGAGCCTACATATCCAGATCTCAGGTCTTAAGCACTCCCTTCTCGGCCCTGCCTCAAGGGCAGGTCAGAGGTAGGCATGACAGTTGCCAGAAGCCTCGCTGGGGATGGTACTTTCAGGTCAAAGCTGGAACAGCTACCCACTACAGGGTTTCACAAATTCAGTCTTCTAAAGAGACTCCCCCAGGATTGGGAACAATCACCTTTGATGAAATAAGACTAACAGATCTCTGTGCTGAGCCTCAGGTCACACTGACCCTGAAATATTTGTTCATTTAGTTAAGAAAAGCAAGAGGCCAACATGAGAGGAACTGAACTGGCTTAAACTGGAAAGAGGATCTAAGATGCTCTGGTTCAAACAGATTTTCCAACTGTTCTTTCCAATGTGCAGTGAAAGGATAGCTCTTCCCCACACTAGCTCATACCAGGAGACCATGTGGCTTATAATGCCTCAATTGTTTACACTTTAATGAGGAAAAAGTACCAATTAACCAACTTTACTGTGTCTTTCATTTATTTATTTATTTAAAATTTGTTTTTCATTTATATACCAACCAGTCCCCCCTCTCAGCCCTCCCCCCATCTACTTCTCCAAAAAGTTAAGGCCTCCCATAGCGAGTCAACAAAGCTTGGTACATTCAGTTGAGGCTGGACCAACCCCCTCCCCCCCCATGTCAATCTCTGTACAAAGAAAATAGCAGAGAGGGGAGACTCAATGAATGAACTGAAACATGTGAAGATCAACCACATTTTCTGTTAACATTTCATGCACTAATTGTGTCTTGACCATTGAAAGCAAGGAAATCCCACTGTTTAGTTACTATCTGTAGAGAGTTTGGGATTTCCAAGTAAGGGGAAGTTAGACAGGAGCCTGTGCCCAACTTTTAGAATAACAGCATTTACAAGGACTTTGGGATACATTCCAAGAAAATAGAAAACAAAGCTCCACTCACATGAAATATGGCTTTTATCATTTATTTCAGATGGTTTTTACACAGCCTTTTTTTTTTGCCTATGCTGCTCAGCTTAAAGGGCCTGCTCCACAAATAATCTTCACCTGTTGCTTCCAGATGAGGGTTGACTGATCTTTAGTGTCACTGATCTTCTGACAGTGTAAGGAAGTTGTGAACTCTTCCCTTAGAAAAAGGCATTTTGACCCCAACACCTCATTCAGACATTTTCATGGAGGGAATGCCCATGGTGCAGCCTATGTGTGGGAGATCTTCAGGACCGGGGGACTCTGTCCTTAGCAGTTGTGTGCAGCGGTTCCTGCTATAGCATTACTTGCATGCAGTAGGTACTTACTCAGTGCAGCTTCAGCAAATGCTACTTGATGGAGTCTATGCTTAATATACTTCATGAACTGTAATAGTTACCTTCTTATGAGAAATTGAATCTTCAATACAAAAGATCAAATTCAATTACTTTTTAGGGCTGTGTTTATAGTGAACATTTTCTATAGATTCTGTTATATATGTAGCAGTGTCAACTTTTTGACCAACCTGTGCAGATCTTGACTTCTGGACCCATGATCTGAGGACCTGAAAGGATGGGGCAGACTACAGTCTAATGCTGTAGACAACTAAAGCGATAAATCCACGGGAGTCTGTTTAAGAAGTATTAGGGAAATTTATTAAGGTGAATTGAGAAAATACATCATGAATACAGACCACGGTAGACAGCTGAAGTCATCCTCTGATCTGACCAGGAGCGAATCCACCTCTCAGGCAGGAGCAGGGAAAAGGGGAATGGGACCCTTCTCCCTCTCCTTTTAAGAGGTCATGTACAGCAGCAGAAAGCATCACCTCCTTTGGGCCCTATAGCCAAAGGTCATTGGCGGAATAAGTACCACTACAGAGAGCCTTGCTTCAGTTTCAGTATACTTTATACATAGAAGTAACAAAAAAAGCAATGATCCAAGGACAGCTGTTTGAGTTCAGCAAAGCATGATCAGAAAATAAATGTAAATAAATGTCAATAACCTCATACTAAATATTAATAGAGTTACCCTTTCCCAGAACTTTCTCAGGTCAGATCAATTTAAACACAATTGCCTGGAATATACTATAGATTATATCTAGGAAAGCAGGAAAGCAAGGCAGAAGGCCATATCCAGATTCAGGTAAACTGAGGACGGCACTCCACACATCCTTTCACCAGATTGGGTTCAATAGCTATGCTCTGACATCCAGCAAGAATAGACATGTCTTGTAAATTGAATGTAAATGTTTAACACAGGAGACATGAAATCACACCCATGACCAATCCAGTGAACAAAATGCACCTGAGGTAAAAGGCCCTCTGCCTCTTTTCCTGGAGACTCTCTCCCAGTTCCTCAAGGCATTGTTCACCATGGGTCATTCTTTTGACTGTTTTTGGACACAGTAGTAATGTTTAAGAACATATTCTAGCATCAAATGGTGAAACTAAATTCATTTAGCAAAGTGAGAAAAATATTTAGCAAATATATTTTTTATGTTAATTAAACAAGTAAAAGCACAAAATTGTAGCTAAATATTTGGCACAGTGTGATTAACATTTAGTTGTAATTATTGTAAGAATGAATTTGTTACATAAGTTTTACTTTCTCATGTCCATGTTTAATAAAGCAACCATCTAGAAAATTATGGGAACTGACAATTTACTTTTCAGCTGAAAAATAAGTGTGTGTGTGTGTGTGTGTGTGTGTGTGTGTGTGTGTCGTTCATAGAACTCCTATTGAGAAGACCAAACCTCCTTTGGATTAGGAACTGAGAGAAGTGGTAATTTAATCACTCAGATTAATTTGAAGTTGATGTGAAATAACTGAAAAACTATTGATTGTAGATTCAGAATGGCTGTCATTGATCTCCTGACGAATCAGTCTGCCTCGAATCTTTGGCATTAGCACTGCTAGTTCATTTCCTCAGAAAACTGTGACATTTTTCTTTTCTTTTTAATGAAAAAATTGAGAGAATACAGTGACTAAGCATTGCTGGGCTTGGCAGGGTCACTGTTTCAGGGCCTCTTTCCTGGCCCTTCCTAGTTTCCTCCTAAAGCCATTCCATGCAAATGAGAGAATTGGGGTGTCAGCTGTGGCAATGAAGCTTGGTGATAGATCTCCTCCATGTCTGCTTCTCCTAGTGATGCAAGAGAGGGCATTCAGAGTCTCATGGGCCGTGGACATGAGGATACTATGGCTGACCAGGAAGCGAACAGATGGGGCCACAGTGGCAAGGACCCCAATCACTACAGACCTGCAGGACTGCCTGACAAATACTGAGCATCCTCCTTACTGCCTCAGGAGGCTGTGCTGTGGGCTCTGGGGTCAGGACATGGGGTTCTTCACTTTTGTGTCTACTGTGGGTGTGGAGGAAATACAGTGCACAAATAATAAATTTGTAAGAGATGAAGTTTCCTGTCATTGTGTTTTAGTGGGTGGAGCTGTTTGGTATAAAGGGTCAATACTAAACACAGTGGGGAATAGAATATTTAGGCTTAGGACTGATGTTCTCAGAAGTTACATAGAGAGATAGCTCTGATGACTGCCCCATTCCCCATTTAGGCTCAGGTTCCTGCTTTGCAGAAGAAACTGCCAGATATTCTACAGGACACAGAGAGAAGCAACTAAGAAACTCTAGGCCTATAGGCTGAAGAAAGATGCCCAACATTTCAGAGGAACTTTGAATGACTATACAGGCAAGCAGCTGTCTCTGTCATTTCCAGAATTTTTAGAAGTTGCTTAAAATGGTACTTCCTATTTACTTAGGTAATATTATATCTTTCTGAGGTCTTTGATGTAGTTGAAGACTAAATAGTTATAATTTTCCTTGGCTATGATAAAAGATAAATTGGATATGAAACTTTAGACTCACAAATATAGGATAGATGATAGAATATTTTCTTTAATTTTGCCAAATACAAATAGACTAGATATTGTAACTGTAATTCTTGCTTGATAACAGTTCTATTATATGTAATTTTACTATGTTAACATTAAAATGTTTCTTTTTGATTACACAGAGAAGGGTAAATGCTGTGAGATATTACTTTTGTACACTGGTTTAATAAAATGCGGATTGGTCAATAGCAAGGCAGAAAGTATAGCTGGGGCAAGCAGATGAGGAGAATTCTGGGAGAAGAAAGGGTTGAGTCAGGAGTCACCAGCCAGACACAGAGGAAGCAAGATGAGAAGGCAGAACTGAGAAAAGGTACCAAGCCACATGGCAAAACAAAACTAAAAGAATTATGGGTTGATTTAAGTGTAAGAGCTTGTCAGTAATAAGTCTGAGCTAATGGTCATAGAGTTGATAATTAATATGTCTCTGTGTATTTATTTCGGTCTGAGTGGCTGCAGACCAGGTGGGACACAGGGAAGCCCCCAACTACACCCGGAGAAAACTAAATTTTCACTTGCAAGTAGTTATCAACTGGAAATAGCTTCTGGGTTATGGATAGGGTTATGTGTCCAAATTTCTTTTCAGGTCTAGGACCCAATTTGGTGTAGACTCATGCAGGCCCTGTGCATGCTGCCACAGTCCTTGTGAAATTCAATTGTACGTCAATCTTCTTGATTTAGAGAACCTGTACTCTTGGTTTTCTCCATCTATTCTGGGTCCCACACTCTATCTGCCTCCTCTTTCAAAACACCCCCTGAGGCCTGAGGGGAAGGATTTGATAGAGACATCTGTTCTAAGCTAAGCAATCTAAATTCTTTCACTCTCTGCATAGTGTCTGACTGTAGGTCTCTGCACCTTAACCTATTATCCACTGGAGAAAGTCCTCTTGATGACTGAGCAGTTAACTATGAGTATGTCATAGATATGCCGTAGATATATTTGAGTATGCCATACTCTGAGTATGTGGAATATCATTAGGCGGTTTTTCTTCTTATGTTTTGTTTCATTTGGAAAGGTGTTATTTGGTTTCATACTAGATCCCTGACCTATCTAGTCACAGGTTCTTGCTTATCCAACCAGTGTCCAGTATATGTTCTATATCATGGTGTGGGCCTTAAGTCCAATAAGATATTGGTTGTTTACTCCCAAAAGATTTGTAGCACCATTGCACTAAGTATATTTTGTTGGCACAACACCATTGTAGATCAAGGGGTTCATGGCTGTGTTACTGTTTATGTTTCTCCTTCGGTAGAGTACCTCCTTGTACCAAAGATGCTAGACTATAGGTGTGAAGGCTGTATGTAGGCACTAGTTTGACTTCTCTGTGTTCATGTTCAATGAGTTGTTGGTGTTCTATTCAACAGTTGATGTCTTGCTGTCATTTTGTAGATAACAACCTATAGTCTTGGCAATAACCTCAGTTATTTGGAGATTCACAAAAACCCCTTTGGCCAGCAGCTCAATTAGATGTAACCCAATCCTGCTAATGAATGCTTCATTTGGTGACAAGAGATGTCCTGTTGGAGCTCTGTCTCCCCAGTATTTGGTGATTTCATGTACATCATCTGCATATATGTATATATTTTAGGAATCTTTTTCTCTGTCAGATTTCTATACTACCCATTCAGATGGCTCTTAGTTTTAGCTGTCTCTCCATGTATTTCCTTCCTTGTCTTCTTCCCTTCTCCTCTCCATGATCCTCCACTTCCAGCTCCCCCTTATCTATCCATAATTGTTCTATTTTCCTTTCCTAGAGAGATCTACCTGTGCTCAGTTCTTTACTCTATAACAAACCTTGTGGTTATATGGATTTTTGCTTGGTTATGATTATGATTGCCTTAACAGCTAATATTTACATATAAGCTAGTATATACCTTATTTGTCTTTCTAGGTGTGGTATACTTCACTAAAGATGAGGTATTTTTTAATAAATATTTTTATTTTATAATTTAACTTTATTTATCAGCCATGATTCCCCTGTCCTCCCTCCTCTCACGCCCCAAACTTACCCCCTCCAATCCACCTCCCATTCCCACCTCCTCCAAGGCAAGGTCTCCCCTGGGGAGTCAGCTCAGCCTGGTAGATTCAGTTGAGGCAAGTCCAGTCTCCTCCTCCCTGCACCAAGGCTGAGCAAAATGTCTCAGCATAGGCCCTAGGTTCCAAAAAGCCAGCTCCTTCACTGAGGACAGGTCCTGGTCCCACTGCCTGGGGGCCTCCTAAACAGTTCAAGTTCATCAACTGTCTCACTTATCCAGAGGGCCTGGTCCAGTTTCATGGGGGCTCCTCAGCTATTGGTTCACAGTTTATGTGTTTCCACTAGTTTGGATATTTGTCCCTGTGCTTTATCCAATCATAGTCTTGATATCTCTTACTCATATAATCCCTCCTCTCTCTCACCAACTGGACTCCTGGAGCTCCACCTGGAGTAGTCTTGGCTGTGGTGACTCTTCACAGCAATAAAACAGTATCTAAGATGCTCACCAAGGACATCATCTGTGCATTTAAATACATTTTTATCTGTTGAAATGTGAAAATCATGTGTCAATAATAAATGACTTTATTAATGATCACTTGTGTGAAACACTTGACACTCTTCCTGAACTAAGGGTCTGGGACTAGAAATTGTCATATCTGGGTTATGTGCTTTCAGATTCTCAGATTGCAGCCATGTAAAGCTGCTCTAGTCTTCCTGCAGGTGTCCAACTGTCGCTTTTTTTTTTTCAACTGTCCCTTTTTAAACATGGCTTCTGGGAATCCTATTGGCTTTCTTTCATCTGCTTTATGACATCATTCCTCCCTCAACCAATCAGCACCAGATTGAGTCTTGAGGTTGCCGTGTGTGACCAAATGTGCCTCAGTACTGAGCATCTTTGATCCTGCACAGACGTGATTTTTTTTTACTGCGAAACCTAACAACCCACTCTCTCATCCCTTTATCCAGATCCTACTCCTGTTTTGTCCCCATCCCTTTACCTAGATCCTACTCCTGTTTTGTCCCCATCCCTTTACCCAGATCCTACTCCTATTTTGTCCCCATCCCTCTATCCAGATCCTACTCCTGTTCTGTTCCTGACTTGAAGATGTCAGGTAGGAAAAGAAACTTTAATGTTTGTTTAATTGGACAGCTCACTAAATTGGGAAGCATCAAAACAATGTGGGATAGAGGGGAAAGTGGTGAACAAGAGGTTGGTGCCCTAACGCGGTCTCATCTTTGACATTCCCTAGGGTTGAGGTTTGGACAGAGTATTTCCTCATCCTCTCAGTGAATGTTCCTTCACCTTCCTTGGTGAGATAACAGGCTGGCAGGGCTCAGGGTTCTCTGAGGTATTGAGTGTTTAGGAGCAAGACATAGAGAAGAAAATCAAAGTTTCTGGGACTGTTTCAGCTGAAGCAGAGAGAGAGAGCTGGGTATGTAATGAGGAGAACTGAGGGCCAAGACACTTCACTCCACACAGTTTCCCACAATGATACTTCACAGTTGGTGCTGGTCAACATTAGTGGTGAAATACAAGGGAACTCGAGAGTGTGTCTGGCAGTGTTCCATTCGCAGCTGAGATGAGCTGACCTTTTCTGGCTAGGCAGATGTCCCTCCCTCTTCTGTGTCCTCACATGTATCCTAAAGCAGTGGGGGCGAGGAAATCTGCTGTCCCTGCTAAAGCAGGACTGTTTGTTACAGTGAACGACAGGAGCAGCTGTGCTCTCTCTGGCACCTGCACACTGGGACAATGACAGGCACCTTCCTGATAATAAAGGTCCTCACCCATGTTTTGTGCAGTTTCAGATAGCTGTACAACCCTGGCTCAGACTCAACACAAACTCCTAATGTGATTAGTCAGAGCATGGTGCCATACCCCTGCAATCTTGGCCCTTGGGAAACAGAGGCAGAAGAATCAAGGAGACCATGCCAGTCTCTAGCTGCACAGTGACTTTGGTGATAGCCTGGGTGTTAAAGACCATTCCTGAAGAAATAAAATAAAACCAATGGAGTTTTAAAAATCAGCATTCCCAATGTTTGGAGTCTTCTGTCTAGTTAAAAGAGAACTAGAGAGGAGGAAGAAACACAGGGCAGGGAGGCTGAAGCTATTGGAAGAGCACTTCGGGGCTTTTTACAAAAAGGAACAGGCCACCTGGACCTGGAGATAGTCAAGAAAACAGAAAAATGCAGTGGTGGGGGATAAAATAGAATGGAGGAAAGGGAGAACATGGAACTTGGAGGTGTTAACCATGGTAACATAGGATTTGTGGGACTGAATGCTGAAGGGAGCCAAAAGACTTCATTGAATAATAAATTTCTCTGGTGATTGAGTAATTTGCTCAGCACAGGGCAAACAGAGATGGATTTAGTGAACATGTAGGTTAGTAGACCAGGAAGTAAACTGAGGCTGGAAAAATGTGTAACTAGGACAGCAAACTTGTCAGGAAAGAAACCTTTTGTGTTTGTTTTTTCTCTGCTGTTTTCTTGAATACTGGTGATGCTTAACAATTATGAAAATGAACTGGGTGCTGGTGCATGCTTTTAACCCCAGCACTTGGGAGGTAGAGGCAGGTGGATCTCTGTGAGTTCGAGTCCAGCCTGCTCTACAGAGCGAGATTCAGTACAGGCACCAAAACTACACAGAGAAACCATGTCTCTAAAAAAAAAGAAAAAATATGAAAATAAGCATGCTATAGATATATCATAACAATTCTGATCTGAGTGTCTGGGCTCATAGGTGAAATCTCAGCACCCAGGAGGCTGAAGCTGGAGGACTGATGCTGGTTGTTGGCAAATGTAGGATAAATGGTGAATCTCAAGCCAGCTTCAGTCACAAAGACAAACTTATTCCTGAAAAAAATAAGAAAATAGAATTCTTTCTGCACACACTGCTAGCTCAGTTAGAAAGGACTGAGAGAAAGTGCTGGGTCCTTTATTTCTCTGACCTCTGGAGAACACATGAATTGTCGAATGTGTGGCAGAGCCTATGAGCCTTCAGGATCAGCTTTAAAACTGAAGCTGCTTCTTCGTTTTCACAGTCATTGTCTTCACTAGAGTACAGACTTGCAGATCATAAGGAATCATAGAAGTACAAAGAAAAGATAGGAACCCAACAAAACTCAGGTCTGCATCTCTAATTTATTTGCTCTTTTTTTCAAGAAGTCTTTGACTAGGGTACCAGTGTAGTTTTATGACATCACTCTACCTCTTAGCCCACCAGTACCTGAATGGTCTTTTGGTCTTTATGATGCTGACAACCTTCATTTTCCTCAGTGTCCAGTATCTCTGACCCTGGACATGTGGGTTTTTTGTTTCAGAATCCAGACAGTGTTTTTGTCTCTTTATCTGATTCTTATAACTGTGTTTTTATTATCTTCCCAACAATGTCTGGTAAGTAAAGAAATTGAAACATTTCTTTCATTGAATTTTCCCACACATTTTGAGAAGTCCAGAAAGTGTGGAATCATGGGTAGAATACTGAAGTAGAAGCTGTTGTCCTAACTAGAATCTTATCCCTGATCTATGTGGGGTTATGATTTTGGACAGAACATTTCCTCTCTCACTAAATGGATCTTTACATTCCACAGTGGAATATCTGACAGACTGGGCTCTGGGCTCACTGAGGTGTTAAGTGTTTATGAGCTCAGTGTAGACAAAATACTCAAGTAGTTCCTGAGAGCATTTCCACAGAAGTAGGGAAAGAGCCAGGTGTGTAGATAGGCACACTCAGAGCCAAGATGTTCCACTGCAGCAGCATCAACCCTCCACTCAGTTTTCCACGTTAGCATTTCCATGTTAGTGCTGTTGAGCAGTAGTGTTGGGATGTGAGAGGAACTGGTGGCCACATCTGCCACTCATCCATGAGTAGGGTTGCCTTGGAGGAGCTGGCTGGATAGGCAGCTGTGTCCTACCTAGAGATCAGTGAGCAACCCTCAGGACAGGACCTTCAGGGTAGAGAATTGGGACTGTCTAGGGCACATGAGCATGAGCAACTGTGTCTCCTGCTGTGGTCCCCAAAGAAACTCTCTAAAAGTAGTTCAGGGACAGGACTGCTTATTCAGGAGTGTCCCCTGAGCACTTGGGAGATGAGATAGCTGAGTAACCACTAATTCATGGCTAGCACCCTCTGTTGCATAACGAGTTCCTGGAGAGCATGCCCTAAAAATAAATCCCTGTAGAGTTTTAAGGGAATCTTTTCTATTCATTGTACATTTTTTCTAACATATTTTTACTGATTATTTGGCAATGTTATATAATGCACCTGATCAAAATAGCTTCCCATTCCTTCCAAAGGCATTCTCCCACCCTGTGCCTGCCCAAAAGAAGAAAAAAAAAACATAAATTCTAATTTGTGTTTTCCACGTAGTCATTGGAGCATGGTGAAAGTCTCATTGGCCAGCCCCTTTAAAATAACTGAGTCCTTCCCCACACTCAACAGCCACATCTCCTGCTGGAAGACATCAACTGAAAAGAGCTACATTTCAGCATCTTTATCACACTTTAAGGACTCTCTTCAGTGGCTTACTGTCTAGACTGCTTCCTTTTTTATTTGAAGGCGGGAAAAGGCTTCTGTGATAGGTTTCTCATTCTCAACTACGAGTCTACAGTCATTGTTACCACTGCAAAAGAAGCTTCCTTACCCGGAACAGCCAGTGGCAGCACAGCTCATTGACTTCCATATGGTTTCTGGTGGCAGCATGGTTTATGGACACCAACATGGCCTCCAGCTACAGCACAGTCTCCAGAGGCTTTTTGAGCTAACCCAATCCAGAAAATGAACCATTCTCCATCTCCATTAGTGTGAGCTTCAGCAGCTGTAGGTTCACTTATCTCTGGCCCATGTATGGAATCTGCTCTGCTATGCTTCTTCTTTTTTTTTTTCAATTTCATGAGACCACTTCTTAAAAGCATCTTCCCATATGACCTACCATATTTTAGTTGTTTTTGAGATTCTGTGCTCTCTCAGATTCATCCTCTGCTGCCCTATCTCCAATCTTACCCTCCTTGGGTCTCTCAGGCTCCTTAGAGCTGCTCCATGGGCCTGTGGATGCCAGCAGCCACTGCCATCTTGAATTGATCTCCTTTGTAAACTCTTGAAAAAATTTATTTAATCCCAGTTTTTAAATTAAAATAGAATTCAGGTTGTAACTACTATCTCAGCCATGAAATTGCAGGATTAAAGCCTGTATCTCCATGGCCATCGTGGTCAGTGAGTTAGCAATACGTAAATTAACATAAACTAATATTGATCATTGGAGAAGCAAAGTAGCTCCTTTCCTAACTACTTGTATCTGGTAACAGGTGATATTCTCACACCTTGGCTCACAGACCATCAGAGCTGTCCAGATATTAAAGGACCTTTCATTGCTGGAGCTCCAAAGAAGGTAAGTCTCATTGCTGCTGAAAAGAGAGGTCATTTGTATGTAATCCTATGGAGCAAATGTAAAAGCCTGGTGCCCTTTTCTATGTTTAAACTAGCGAACCTCACTTTTTTTTCTCCCTGGTGGACATGTCTTACTTTGTCTTTCATCAGAAGTGTGATCACAGAAAGCAGGTCAATAGTGTGAGCAGTTTGTCTCTAGAATTCATTACACTTCTGCTCTCAAAGACACTGACAGCCAAGAAAGGTTCAAGAAAGGCTTGTGCAATGCTGTGGTCCACGGAGCTCACAGTTCCCAAAGGTTTTTTTTTGTTTTTCTGCTGCTTCTGAGCCTTAGTTCCTGGAATCTTTAAATAGCAGGAACTGAGTTTTCCTTGCTCATTGTCTCACAGAGGCTCTTGGAGACTTGAGTATCCTAAATACTAATTAAATCACTTTGGGCACCCCATCACAAATCCTTTTGCTTCCAGCTGGGATTGCATTGTGGAAGGCATGAATAGGGTTTCCTCCAAGCTTGGGTGCTCTCTGATTGCCTTGGTAACATCAGGAGAAGCCCTTGTGGTAACTGTTGGGTTTATGCTTAAGCACAATCCTCTGATGTGTGCACAACCACTCATAGCTACATATGTCTTCTAGTGCGAATCTCACTGAATGTGTGTAAGGTCTGTTCCTTAGGTTAAATGCTAATCAAGAGCTCCTTCATATTGTTTTCAAAGGACACAGACATCCCTATTCCCAACTCTACCTCTTTACTACTGTAGTAAGAGGATCCCAGGCTGGGTTTGTTCATACATTTATTGAGCTGAATCACCAATGTGGTGTTTTATTTACTCTAATTTCATTAGGGAGATGTATGTGTGCGTGTGCACGTGTGCGTGTGCATGTTTGTGTGTTCTAGACCGCTAGAATGGCAGGATGGCAGGAGATGCATTTTGATGTTCCCCATCTTCTCTTTTTCTTAGATCAGGAGCACCATTCGCAGACATAACAATGCCACTCTTCTGACCCAAGAGCAGTTCCAACTTTTAAGCTCTCTGGAGAATATTTACATCAATAATAACATTCCCTGGAAATCTTACCTTGAACTGAAGACCTATCAGATAAAAGCAGAAGTCCTGCTAAATCAAGGCCTCACAGAGGAAGCTCTTGTGATGTATCACAAATTTTCAACGTGAGAACCTGCAGTTTTCCACCTCCTTTCCCATGACTGATCCCTCACTCATCCTATCCTCCTCTTCATGCTTCTTACCCTTGCTGACCATATGGAACTTGAAAAAGTCATCTTTTAATCAGATGACAGATTTCTCTGGCAGATCTGACACATGCTTTTCCTTACTGTTCAAAGACATGAGGACCAAAGTTGGTGGTATCCCATATAAGGGACTTCATGAGTAGGAGAGTTCTTGAGCTTGTGTCCACAGGGCCCAGCTTTTAGACAAAAGAGTTGACAGATGAACAGGATGTGTCTGCACTGGTGAGTGTTTTGAGTGCTCTATCTCTACCCAGGCAGCCAGTCGTAGGCTTATTGCTGTGTGTGGCAGAGCCAGATTCCTCTTCTCTACATCCTGTAGCCTATTGATTGGTATAGCAAAGAGGTTAGCCTTTCCTGTAGCTACACAGCCACCAGAGGACTGGGCTGTGGACCACCTAGTGTTGGAGTGGCTCAGCACAGTCCCTGAGCTGTTCACCATACTTGGGTAGGCAGAATAAGATTGCAGAGCTGTCCCCAGGGAATGACTCCTATAGTCTTAATGACAAGAACATTGTGTGTTTGAGGAAGGGAATGATGGTAAAGGTCTCACCAGTCCTATTTAGCCCTGAGATCACCAGAGTAGGTCAGCTCAGGCACTCTCTCGACCATTTCCAGTAGTCTATAGTGGAGGCATCTTTGTGGATTTCTGGGAACTCTCTAGCACTCTGCTTCTTCCTATTCCCACGGGGTCTTTATTTATCATGGTATCTTTTTCCTTCTTCTCCCACTGTGTTTCTGATCCAGCTGGGACCTCCTGCTCCCTTAAGCTCTCTTTCCCCTGACCCTTGATCTCCATTACCGCCCCCCCCATCCCCAGTTTGCTCATGTAGATCTCATCCATTTCTCTGTCGTTGGGTGATCCCTGTGTCTTTCTTCGGGTCCTCTTTACTAGGTAGCCTCCCTGGAGTTGTCAGTTGCAGTCTGGTTATCCTTTGCTTTACATCTAGTATCCACTTATGAGTACATACCAGGTTTGTCTTTCTGAGTCTGGGTTACCTCACTCAGGATGATGTTTTCTAGTTCCATCCATTTGCCCTCAAGTCTCATGATGTCATTGTTTTTCTCTTCTGAGTAGTACTCCATTGTGTATATGTACCACATTTTATTTATCCATTCTTCAGTTGAAGGGCATCTAGGTTGTTTCCACATTCTGGCTATTACAAATCATGCTGCTTTGAACATAGATGAGCATGTGTCCTTGTGGTATGATGGAGCATTCCTTGGGTATATGCCCAGGAGTGCTATAGCTGGGTCTTGAGGGAGGTTGATTGCCAATTTTAAAGAAAGCTCCATAACGATTTCCAAAGTGGCTGTACCAGTTTGCATTCCCACCAACAGTGTAGGAGTGTTCCCTTTTCTCCACATCCTCTCCAACATAAGCTGTCTTTAGTGTTTTTGATCTTAGCATTCTGACGGGTGTAAGATGGATATCTCAGAGGCATTTTGATTTGCATTTCCCTGATGATTAAGAATGTTGAGCAATTCCTTAAATGTCTTTCAGCCATTTGAGCTTCTTCTATTGAGAATTCTCTGTTTAGCTCTATAGCCCATTTTTTAATTGGACTGTTGGTTATTTTGATATCTAATTTCTTGAGTTCTTTATATGTTCTGGATATCAGCCCTCTGTCAGATGTGGGGTTGGTGAAGACCTTTTCCCATTCTGTAGGCTGTTGTTTTGTCTTGTTGACCATGTCCTTTGCCCTACAAAAGCTTCTCAGTTTCAAGAGGTCCCATTGATTAATTGTTTCTCTCAGTGTCTGTGCTACTGGTGTTATATTTAGGAAGTGATCTCCAGTGCCAATGCGTTTGAGACTACCTACTTTCTTCTTTCAGGTTCAGAGTAACTGGATATATGTTGAGGTCTTTGATCCACTTGGACTTAAGTTTTGTGCACGTTGACAGATATGGATCTATTTGCAGTCTTCTACATGTTGACATCTAGTTATGCCAGCACGATTTGTTGAAGATGCTTTCTTTTTTTCCACTGTACTGTTTTGGCTTCTTTATTGAAAATCATATGTTCATAGGAGTGTGGATTAATGTCAGGGTCTTCAGTTCAGTTCCATGGTCCACATGTTTTTATGACAGTATCAAGCTGTTTTTATTATTTTAGCTGTATAGTAGAGCTTGAAGTGAGGGATTGTGATGCCTCCAGAGGTTGTTTTATACTTCTTGATAGCTGATGTTTGCTGAATGTACCAGTAGATAGAAGAGTGAAGACTTTTCTCTCTCCAGGCACTGGGGGATAAGGGGATGTGGGATTTCAGGGTGTGCCTTTACTCACTCCATGAACTTCTCAAACCCTGAATTTCTTCAGGGCCTCATTTTGATACTTGTAACTTTTTGTCCATCTTAGTCACTCTGCTCTATTCCTTTAGACTCTTTATGGAGAAACTCAGAAAAGGCCCGAATAAGTGTCTTTCAGCTCGAATAAGATCCAAAATCAACAAGGTGAGTCTTCATTGTCTATGTGACTGATCTAAAATCTCCAGAACAGCAGTGAACTACTTAGAAAAAAGCAACAGATCAGGACCCTGGGTATGATGGGAGCTGATGCTGCCTCAGCATAGCAGTACAGAGGAGAGGGATGGCAGGAAATGGGGTTCAAGTCATGTATGAGATACTGATGCCTCTCCCCACTTGTTTTCTTATTCTCTTTTCTGACATTAGAACTGTTGTAATTCTTCATTTCTGTTTTGTATTGCAGACTATAAATAACATTTTTGAAAAATTTGAGAGCCTTAAATTCACACTCCGAAGAAATCATACTAAGGAGTATGAAGGCTACCTAGATAAGGTCAGTGTGTGAGCATGGAGGAAGGAGGATTGTGTGTCACCTGCTCAGCCTGTGTCCTGGGGTTGTGTTGTGTTGTTGTTTCAGTGAGTCTGTGATGCAATGGATAGGCTCCACACTCAATTGAACACACATGCACTTTATCCAGGTGAACCAACACACACACACACACACACACACACACACACACACACACACACACACACACACAAGTGCAGTAGGACTCTGAGAATATTGAGACTTGGTTGTTACTGAAGAAGGCTATACAGGAACTGACTAAGGTGGTGGTGGCTGTTCTCCATAGAACTGCTGCTCCATGAGCCCTAAGCTGAGATGTCAGACCTAAACAGACCTATACTTTGAAAATCTTTTTTGCTGGTAAGGCTTTTTCTTCTGGGATTTGAAGATGTAACCTAAATCTGTTTTTCTTTCTGTAGATGAAAAGAAAAGAGGAAGAGGCAAAAAACAAGGGGTTCGGGAAGCATAGAAAATATCATAGACGAAACTCCCGAGACTTCCCCAAATTCAACTCTCTTCTACAAAGACTTATGAGTCGTGGAAAGGTGGGCCCCAGCCTGACACCAACATCTACAAAGTCTGAAGAGCCTTCAGGAGGAAGCACACCTGTGAAACAAACAGTGGTGTGTGGCCCACAGGAAGCCATCGAGGAGATAACCCCCACCCCTTCAGCAGACACTCCTGGGGAGACTAAGGTGGCGAAAAGCCCAGGTGAGTCACCACAGGTCCATGACTTGGAAATGACTTGTGTATAAGTGTTTCCCATTGCATCTGGGTCAGCCACACAAAACTGAGACTGCAGCTCTCCAGTAAAGTAAGGCGGTACTGGTGCACAGGTGTCCGAGGTCTAGAGCACTGAGCAACACAGAGAACGTCCCTTCCCCTTGTCCATGTCCTCAGCCGTTTGCTTCCACGGATCCACTTTGCTGTGGTAACAGAACCTCCTGTGATGAGTGTTGTCTTGTTCCTTCCTGCCATCTAACTGTCTTGTCAAAATAACCTTTAACTTAGTTTACTCAGATAAGTTTCCTCAAAACTTGCTTGAGTTCAGATCCTCATCTTTTCTGAGCTCTGTAGAGATTTGAAGAAGCACATTAAGAAAATACTAAATCATTTTCCATCATAAGAAATGGTTACTTTATGAAACTTGGACTCTCAGATAATTTTAGGACATAATGGAGAGATGTGAGGGCAACAGAATTTCAGGTGCATGAGATTATGTTTTCAGCATTTGGTAGACTCTCACAAAAAATCCTCAAGTAGGGCCAGAGATGTTGACTCTGTGGGTGAAGCGCTAGCAGTGACAGTGTCCAAACCTGAGATGGAATCTCCAGAAAGCACGTGACAGTGGGGTGTGTTTGGCCACCTCTACATTCAAGGTTCTTTTCAGGTGAGATGGGACAGGGAGACAGGAGAAGACCTGGTTTCTTACAGCACAGCTAGCTGGGCAGACACAGAAGCACAGAAGAGATTCTGTTGGACCAAAGGGGCCAGGGAAGATCAGCACTCCAGGCAGTCAGTTCACATCTGCAGATATGCTGAAGCACCTGTGCATCCTTGCTCACACATCAGCATGGACATTCTGAAAAACAAACACAGATCACGGACATGTGCAAACACACTCACAGTTCATACATAAAGGATTTTAAAGGGAAAATACACATATTTCTGAAAAAAAGTTCTCAAGTATCTCATCTCATTTGGTTTATGTTGTTTGTTTCATTTGTAACAACTACTTTTACAGCCTGAGTAGACTTGACTTGAGATCCTGCCACCTCAGCAGGCAAATGTTGAAATTCCAAGTGTGCATCACCAAAGCTGACTTTTCAGATGTTTCTAAAGTATTGGTTGATTCTTGTCTTGCCTTGCAAGAGTCAAAAGTCTCTTCTTGAGTGAGGAGGAGCTATAAGCCAATTTTTAGTACTCTGTCTCAGTTAGGCACAGGTGAGAGAGTCGGCCTTTGCCAGAATTGAGCCTGTGCACTAAGCAATCCACACATTTCCAGATGTAAGAGTTAGCCTTTCCCAGCTGTGAGCCTGTGCACTCAGCAATCTACACATCTGTGTAATGTAATGAAAAAGCAAGAGTAAGCTGCTCAATAGGAACCTATTGGACTGGAGAATAATCAGGAAAGGGATGACTGGTTCCAGCTAAGTGGAGCCATCTGTCCTTGGAACTTTGCTGAGCTAAGTGCACCATTTTCACTCACATTTGGATTTGAGGCTGCGACTTCTCTAGGCGGTGTGTGCCATGGGTGACCCTGTAGTTCCAGGGTCTCAAGGGTTTCCTCCATCCCTACGACATACCCTATTAGGGACAGTATGTGATAGTATGACCTTGAGAAAATCTTTGTATGCTTTCATGCAACTGCAACCTCTTGAAATCTGGTGGGGTTTATTGTGGCCTCAAAACTCTTGGGGAAAATGGTCTGCATGACTGAGCATGCTCACAACAGGCTTTCCTCAAGTGGAAGTTCTGGAA
Organism: Peromyscus eremicus; assembly: GCF_949786415.1. Classification (NCBI taxonomy): domain Eukaryota; kingdom Metazoa; phylum Chordata; class Mammalia; order Rodentia; family Cricetidae; genus Peromyscus; species Peromyscus eremicus. The sequence continues at coordinate 42,918 of NW_026734505.1, forward strand.
TACTTGTAGTTTGGCTCAGTCTAAGTCTGAAAGGTACAGACAATGGAAGCCAATTTTGTGAAACTCAGTCTCAAAACCCATGAGGACCCAGGGAAAACTAAGTCCAGACCTGAGAGTCCAGTGGCCAGCAGACCTGGAGATCTGAACCACAGATAAAGAAGACATGTCTGTCCCAGGAGGGACTCAGCAGAAGTTTATATTTTCTCTGCCTGTTTGTCCTGTTTAGTCTTCATGTTACCCACCAGAGTTGAGAGGGCCCTTTGCTCACTGAGTCTGTGAACCCACACAGAAATTTCTTTGCAACCAACTCATGGTCACACCCAAAAATATGTTGTTCCATCCACTTAAGCTGACAGTAAAGACCATGCTCACAGTTACCACTCAGCTGTGGCCAGAGCTTGGAGAAAAAAACTCCCTGCCTATTTTGTGGTTCCATCATGGGGAGAGGGGCTGCTGTAGAGAATACCAATGACTTTGTGTTTTTCCTCCAGGCTACCAGACTGAGTTCTGCTCAGGGACACCAGGCCCTGTAACCTCAGATTTCTTTCTCTTTTCCATTGCAGTTCCGAACTCCAAAGGCCTCCGCCCTGTGATCCTTCCAAAAGACTTATGGGATAGGTTCCTGCTTTCTGCGAAAAACAACACCAAAAAAGGAGTGGAAACATGCGGAGTCTTATGTGGTACCCTGGTAAAGATATGAAAACTCCTTGTTCTGAGACTGTTTCTTCCCCCTTGGCTTCCTATGACTCCCAGAAAACATATCCAGGGGCTGTGTCTATACTTATCACTCCACAGAAGGAACCATGGATGACAAGGCATGGCCACCTTGAATTTGATGATTTTGCAATTGGTTGCTTTTCAGAGTCCCTTGAATTGAATAATTTGCTTCAGTGCTATAGTTAGAAATTTTCACTCTAGTGGTGCCTAGTGCCTGTAACCCCAGTCATTGGCAAACTGAGGCTGGAGGCTTCCTACAAGTTCAAACCTGGCTCACATACAGAGTGAGACATTGAAGTAAAAGCAGGCAGGTTGTCAGGCAGAATGTCAGGTATGAGACATGGAGACAGGCACATTGACTACTTCTAAAAGGAGGAGGACTCAGTTCCTTTTGTAGCCTGGTCTGACCACCTACTCTGTGGTAAGCCTTGGAATATAAATTAAACACTTCAAGACCCTCAATCAGACCTATTGCCTGCTGCAGGGAAGACTCTAGTCTCAGGATGTGCTAGGAGGGACATGTCAGGTTCATCTTATCCTCTGTGCCTTCATACAGTTCCCAGCAAAGCACTGGAGCAGTTAAGGTGGAGAAACACTGAGGTGAGGGAGAAGGATGAGAGTCATTCACTGGGGTGGGGGCTTCACTTACTTGTGTTATGAGAGAGTGGGTTGACAGTGCCAGGGAATTGTAACAAGTTGTTTTCTCTTGGCAGGAAAAGGAAGAATACCACATCAGTCATGTTATAATCCCTGTGCAGAAGGGAAAGTCTAATTACTGTTGTATGGAGAACGAGGAGGATCTCCTTTTTGTTCAAGAAGAGCTGGGGCTTCTCACCTTAGGTTGGATTCATGTAAGCAAACTGACCTCCCTGTGGCAGCTCCTCTTCTAAACACACTGCCTATTTCTTTCTCATCACAAAGTTAATCCATTCCAGATCATCTGTCTCTGAGCACATGCAGTCACTAGTGTTTCAGCGTTGAGTCAAAGGCACGTTTCCTGGTGTATTTCCAGCTCTACTAATTTTATCTCTTACTCAAAGTAATTCTTCAAAGTTCCAATACTTTGTGAATAGATGAATAATGGTAGCTTTCCTAGGATGTATGAGAACATGGTGTAGAGACCATGTCCCTAAAAGCTGTATGACTGGACGTATTTTAACGTCAAGATAATTCATTCTAATGATTGCATTTTGTCTTTATGGAGAAGCACTTGCTTTGTGCACACCAAAAGAGCACCTTCATGCAAGATTTTCAAGTAGTTGGCCATGCTGTGCAGGCTTGTGGTGATCTTGAAGGAAATAGAGTTCCTTCCCTAGAGAGTTCTTCTGAATGATTCTCTCATTTTCATGGCTTCAAACTCACAGAACATGCAGTTTCTCTTAGAATGGGACAGGTGTAAGCCACAATCAGTTGGTTATTTCTAGGTTTTGCGAGATCACAAGTACTTTTGTACTCACAGCTTGGGAATTGCTGATATGTGAGGCAGTTTCCTGTATCTTTATGCTCCAGTTACATAAGTTCTTACTGCTTTGCCTAACAATAATATACCACGGCAGATGGAAATTTGTCCTTTTGTGCCTGGAGATCACACAGAAAATGAGCACCAGTTTTGATGAGGCAGAGTCCATTCTACTTTTCAGGAGATAAATATAGGGCACTGTGGGTTTCATGGAAAGAGGAGTCCCACTTGAGGTGACTTATAATGACTTACAAAGAAGCCCAAGGAGAGCTTCCTGGGGAAGTGGTCCTGCATCAGTGAGCAGTCTTGTCCGTTGGGATTTGTGGTTGATATTAGGAAAGGATGGCAGATTTGTGTTGACATGACCCTTCAGAGCCATGCTCTCCATTGTCGGGTGAGGGCAGAAAGAACAGACCTGTTTTTGAGTAAAGGGAGAACTCTTTGGGTGTTCTGGGCAGAACAATGATGTGATCAAAGCCAGATACAGAAGGTAAAATGAAGGAATTGCAAGGCTGGTAACAGTGGGGAGGTCAGTTAACATTTGGGAGCTGGTGACTTCCAATGACGATGAGAGGGTGATGGCCATGTGCACAGGAATGTGGGATTTCAGGGATCCAGGGGCTGAGGAATAGAGGTTGTCCAGTCTGTGACAGGGCAGGCTTGGAGTGGGACCCATGGGGATGGTAGTTATCATAAGCATGAGTAGGGCATCTAGAGGAAGATGGACTTTGGAAGTGGGGTTCAGTCCTACCTTGTGGAATTTAAGGCACTTGTGAGATATCACATCTATGGAGCCTTTGCTGGCAGTTGGATGGAGGTTTGGGGAAGCCCAGTGAAGGTAGGAGAGGAATCTGTGTGGCTTCTGAATGGAGGTGGTCCAGAAAACCTGGTAAATAAGGAGTGTTGACAGCAAGAGAAGTGATTGGCTGACAGCTGAGGAGGAGATCTAATGAGGAGAGCGGGAACACAGTGGGGGATGACAGAGACACAGGCTGCAGGAGAAATGGTTATGGGGTTCACAGAAGATGCACAGCAGGGACAGTGGGGGAATGAGTTCAGTATGTGACCCAGGGACAGGCTCCAACAGAAGAGGATCAGCTCATTGAGAATGGTGGCTAATGACTTTTACGCCTTGGTTGGTAGAGACTGCAAGGTTTAAAGAAGCCATGGAAAGCTTGGTGTACGGCACAGTCCTGGAAGCCTAGCCTTCAGGAAGGTGGGCCTGCTGGATGGTGATTTTGGCACCAACCTGTGCTACACAGGCAGACCGTGGCTTGAAAACAAAGTCATCTGATGAAATTACTGCTATTGTGGAGCTTGTCAGGACTGCCATATTGAGGATCACATCTATCTAGGCCAAGATTCTAAGCGAAAGGGAGAGAGATGAGGCTGCTTTTTGTAGAGTTGGGTTAACAGAGTACGGACATGTACAAGAATTGGGAAATGGTTTCATCATGATTTTGTCTAGTTATTTTTTGTTTCCTTCACTTTAGTTTTTTCTTTGACTTTTAGTTTTACAAGTGCTTGATATTTTAAAATATAGCTTACTTGTAGTGTACATATATGAACAGCAGAGTTTAATGACTCCTTGAGGAAAGAGGAATTTGCTGAGAGCCTGGTCCATCTTTCCAAATTCCTTCCTCTGAGACTGATCCCCCTCTTGCTCTAACTGTCTCTACTTTGATCTCTATAGAGTTAATCTCCTAAGTGTGCCCCCTCCCTGCTATCAGTACTTCATATTTGCTTATGTCCTGAAATGCAATGGATAGATACATGACTTTCACATCTGGCTTTCTTGGCTTAACATCTGCAAGGTTCCTCCCCATTCTGGCATGCAGTTGTTTGATGTGTGTTTACACCTGGTGAGCAAGTGAAGGAGGGGAGGGAAGGGAAGGAAAGAGGGGTAAGATAATGTGGCAGTAGTGTTTACAGCACCACACCCGAAGGGCAGAAGGGTCTCCTCTTAACAGGGAGAAATCACATAGGGAGGTCTCAGAGGCAGGTTTGAAGGCTTGGAGCTGAAGACCCTGAGAGTCTGTTGAACTGATGTTTGAAGTAGTCATGGGAACTCTGAGGGAGATGGAATCAGAGTCTGCTGTTAGCAGGAGGGAAGCAGAGGTAAGTTAGATGCTGAAGGACAAAACTTGGTTACTCTTTAGGCAGTCAGTATAACTAGGCTTGGATGAATAAAGGGATCTTGTCCTCAGTGAATGACCAGCTTAGGACCTTTATGGATCAGGAAGACAAAAGAGATAATTCCTTCTTCCTTCTCCACCTAGTAGACCAGAGTGTTTTCCTGGCGTGATTTCGGGATTCATGGTGGGAACCAGTTGTTGAAGCTCCTCGGGACTGCTTTCCTTTGTGGATCAGGCATGGGGCTCACTGGGAATTCTTGGCTTCTTTTGTCTTCTCAGACCCATCCAACCCAGACAGCCTTCTTGTCGAGTGTGGATTTACACACTCATTTTTGTTACCAGAAGATGCTCCCAGAATCCATTGCAGTGGTGTGTGCACCCAAGTATAAACAGTGAGTATGTAGGATTCAGGTCTGGATGGTACAAGAGCAAAATGCTCCATGGCTCAGAACACTGTGAAAATGAATATCCAGAGTGTCTTAAGTGATTGCTATGAAAGCCTCCCTTTAAGGTGCATATTCTAATTAAAACCAGCTGCTCTTAAAAGACGTGCTGACACCATTGCTGGGCTCCATCTTCAAGAAGTGACTTCAAGAGCCAGAGGTTAAAGAAATTCCACACTGGACACTGCATACGAGTGTCATCTCTTATCATTCCCAATGTCATGTTAATCTGAGTTTCTCGGCAGAGCTAATGTTGAGAAAGCAATGAATCATCTTGTTTTGTTTTGTAATAAATTTTTGTACACTGGATATTGTCTCACAGGGGCTATTGGACCCTGGTTTCAGCACACCCCCAACTTGCTACTCAAAATTATTGCCCTAACAGACCTATCTTTTTGTTTGATTCTTCTTCCTTCTCATTTCTACTGTTGAGTTCCTTTGCATCATTAGGCCAAGAAAGGGATCCAGAGAGAGTGAGACAGAGAGGGCGGTACACGTACAGGGGTAAAAAGAAGGAGAGGAAGGAGGAGGAGGACAAGAAAAGGATGAGGAGGAGAAGAAAGAGAGGGGGAGGGAGGGTGGTTGAGACTATGACAAAGAAGACAAGGTCTAACAGGACAATGACAATGATGACTAGGAATAGGAGAAGGAGTTCCACATGGTCTATGATGGAGGAAGAGTTGTACAGAGAAGAGGAGAGAAGGAAGAGAGGAGGAGAGAAGGGTAGAAAGGTGAAGAGAAAGGGGAGGAGGAAGAGGAGGAAAAGAAAGGAAAAGAAGGGGGACAAGAGGAAAGATGGAGAGGAGAGAAAAGAAAGAGACGGGGGATATCTGCTCGACTGTAATTTTACTTTTTCTCATTTCAGAGTCGGAATTTTTACATTAACATCTTATGGATTAAAAGTAATAGAATTCTGTCCCAAGAGAGGATTTCATTCTCATAATCAGGACTCAGCTCTCTTCTGTGTATGTATCTGTGTACAAGAAATCAAGGCCATATTCCCAGCCAGGACATAGAGCTGATATGATTGAACATCTTTTTGATCCTCATGGAAGATCAACCTCATCACCCACCTTCCTAGAAATCCATAATAACCATGTATCTAGGAAGCAGTGGGCTGTGGATATCAGTTTCTTATATTTGCAACCTGGTCATTTACTGTCTTTGAGGGTGCTGGCCATCTGGACCATTTTTCCTGATAACTGGGGATACTAATACTATGTACTTTACAGGCTGCTGAGAGGATAAAGGAAGAGGGACTGGGGTGGACTTAGGGGCAGAGTGTGTCCTCAGCATGCTTGATACCTTGGATTCCATCCCCAGTAACATGGGGAAAAGAAATAACCCACAAAGTATGGAATCCATTAGCTTATTCAAGGCTTATTACTTATTCATTTGTTCTTCATCAATGTCAGTTACTAGGTTTCAGAGGGTGATCAGAATGCCAAAGAAAAAGCCATGTAAGATAGATAAATTAAGCATATTTCATTCTGAAGTTTTGTGCTCACCTGCCTAGGGAGGTGGTTTTTTTCTCCCAGTTTGTATCTGTGATAACAACACACTTAGTGTGATCAGGCCTCAGGGCCTCAGATCAGCCTCAGATCAATGAGATTCTGGCACTTTACTTCACATTAACCTGGACTTTTTCATCCACTTTGATTCAGAAGGAATGCAACAACATAGTGAAAAGACCAGAACCCAGTCCTATAAAATATATAAGATTCAGGGATACAGCACAGAGATTGAAGGAAGGCTAAGATACTGAGATCAGAGTGCTAATTCCAAGTGGTTGAACTCTGTATGTGTTTTCTATGTATCATACTGAACGCGTGTGTGTATTTATATATAGTTTGCATCATACTCCTGATCCTAACAGTAAAATAAGACCTAAGGAAACTTCAGCTTTCTTTAAAAAGTATATATATATATATATATATATATATATATATATATATATATATACTTATCTATATATATACTTTTATTTCATTATTTTTATTTCTTTAACTTCATTGTGTAGTCTTTTAAAAGTAGACCCTGTTTTGACTTTAATTCTCTTTCTATTTGGATTTTCACATGAGTTTAGTGCCTGTGTGATTAGAAGTTGGCAGATGTCCTAGATCTGGAGTCAAGCCATTGCTCACTGCCCACTTCCCTGCAAGAGCAGTGGGTGTTGTTAAACACTGTACCATATACTCCAGTCCCTGTTTTCTAGTCTCATGGATCAAACCAGGTTTTCAGTTGAATGTGGGGAAGATCTTTCTAAAAAAGATCTGTTAAAAAATAGATAGCTCTATCTTGGAATACAAAATGATTAGGTGCTAGAATTTTGAAAGATGTTGCACAAGTTAAAATAAATGTCTAAAACACCAGTTCTCAAGTTCCCAATTGGCAAGACCTCCTCCAAACCCGACCATGGTGAAGCACACCTGTAGCGCCAGCACTTAGACAGCTGCCGCAGGAGATCACAAGTTTGAGGCCAGCTGAGGCTACATAACCAGGCTTTCAGATTGGTAAATCCTTATGACTTTGTATGCCAAGTGTGAGTATCTCCTCAAGGACTATTAGGTCCCCTTTACCATCTGATTGACATCATGATTCCAATACTGCACTGAAATTCCTGGTCCCTCTTAATAAAGGAATGTTTCACAAGTGACTCTGGAAAATAGATGCAAAGATACACGGGGAGACACTGAATCCGACCATGTGGAGAACTTGGTAGGAGTGTTGGGTGCCAGATCTTTTGACATTGCTTCTATTGACATCAGGATTTCAGTGCTAGGATGAGAACTATGTAACTTCAGTGAGCTTCTCCAATCAGAGGCTTATTGCTTGGGATGTGGCTCAGTTGGGAGAGTGCTCCTGTTTCAAGCACCAGGCCCTGGACTCATTTCCCAGAACTACTGAAATCTGCCATGGTGGTGTTTGCCCATAATCCAGCACTTTGGAGCTAGTGGCAAGAGAGTAATTTCAGGATCCCTCTGGCATACCTAGGTTACGTGTTCTAGCCTGGGTCACATGAAGCTCTCTTTTGGTATAATATAAAAGGTATAAGCTGTTTCAAAACAGGAGTTGTCCATGCCTTAACCACATTTCCTTTTCTCCAATTGCAGGACTGCAGTCACGTCACCATCCAAAACAGCCTGGTGACTGTCACAGATTTGCGATGAGTTAAATCCCACACACCTACATCAGTGGGAGCCTGTGTGTGTGTGTGTGTGTGTGTGTGTGTGTGTGTGTATTGTGCGTGTGTATTTTGTTTATATGTGAGTGAATGTAGGATGGTGTATGTGTATATGTATATGTGTTCAATCTATGTTGTGTATGTTACATCTGTTTCATGTATGTTACATCTTTGTCATGTATGTTCACTGGTGTGTATGAATGGCACACTATACTCATTCACAGAGCCCAGAGGAAGACACTGATGTGTGCTCTATTAATGAATTAGAATAGTATATCAGTCATTCATAATGACTAGAAATTGATTTTATTATATAGTTTACTTGTTATTAGTTTTAGATGATATTTTCTGGCCAGGATCCAGTATAGGAGTAAGGGCCCAATGCACGCACTTGCTGGCTTGCCTCACCTGCCTCAGGGAGCCTAGAGGACAGGTTGTAATGCCAACGCTCACTGTCCTGAAGACAGTCCTCCTGAGTGACCACTCTGGCTACAACACAACTCTAAAGGATGTTTGGCCAAGAGAGAGAAGTCTACTTACCTAAAAAGCTTGTTTTGAAGTATGTAAAGTTCCCTAGCTGTGATGAACTCACCACTGAAGCTAATGCTTACAGCAAACTGCAAATAAAAATGCTGTCCTGCACAAGGGATGCTGAGACAAATTCACTGCCAGTGACAGTCTGGCCAAAGCAGCTCACATGAACTGTGCTCGGGCGCACACTCTCTGCTCACATTGGCCCTGTCTAGAAATTTCCCATAAATTTCACAGAAACTTGTATTTTCTTTATATAAGTGTGTTTTGAAACAGATTTGTAGTTTCTTAAAAATTCTATTTAGTTCTGTAATTAAAGTTGAGTTTCGTGTCAAGCTCTTGAGTCTTCCTTCTGATCAGGAGTCACATAACCATGTTAAGTGAGAGGTGTGATTGCCAGCTAATAGGATTAGTAGGTACTGGTGGGCAACCTTGTCCTAGTTGCCTGTTTCTCCTTTATTTCCTTTTTCATTTTTCTGTCTTTCTTATTTATTGTGACTGGGTCTCAGTGTGAAGCAATGTCTAGTCTGAAATTCACTTTATAGTCCAGGCTGACCTGGAACTTACAAAAACTCACCTACTTCTGCTTCTCAAGGGTTGGGATTAAACATTTCATTGCTGTGGTTTTAAATTTTAAGCATCTGACATTGTTCTGTATGTCTATAATTGATCTTGGTCATACTTAGTCCTCACCTCCCTCACCCACGCTCCTCCAACCCCATCTGAAACCCCTATTCTAAACTTGTCAGGCTTGGTGTCAAGGGTCTTGTTGTATGAAGCCAAGTTGCCTGCCCTGTTTTCTATTTTGAACAACCCACTGAGTTTAATCAGGGTTTCTTGCATGTGCATGCTTGTGGGGTTCTATTGAATCATGGGCAACTTCCCATTTTCTACACCCCTAAAGAAAAATGACTCCTCCTTCCCCCTAAAGAAGTATGAATCGGGACTTCCCTTCTGAAGCACAGGTGAGTGCCCTAGCTTGCCCCCGACCCCATCCCTAAGCACCAGCCACTCCCGGGTAGACCTGCCCAACTTGGCCCCAGGTTCTGGTCACAGGGCAGGTTCCCTTCTATCCCCACCGGGAAGGATCCCCTTCTCTAAGACCCCTGGCAGACCCTGCAGTCTCCACGCCCTGCCCCCACGCCCATCCGCCTGAGCCCCAAACCTCTTCCTGAGACTTAGAGGCCGGCCCCCAGCTCCCATCTTGCCCTGGACTTCCCTTCTGAAGGACAGGTGAGTCCCCTAACTTGCCCCCGACCCCATCCCTGGGCACCAGCCACTCCGGGGAAGACCTGCCTAACTTGGTCCCAGGTTCTGGGCACTGGGCAGGTTCCCTTCTAGCCCCACCGGGCAGACCCTGCAGTCTCCACGCCCTGCCCCCACCCCCATCCGCCTGAGCCCCAAGCCTCTTCCTAAGACTTAGAGGCCGGCCCCCAGATCCCATCTTGCCCTGGACTTCACTTCTGAAGCACAGGTGAGTGCCCTAGCTTGCCGCCGACCCCATCCCTGGGCACCAGCCACTCCGGGGAAGACCTGCCCAACTTGGCCCCAGGTTCTGGTCACAGGGCAGGTTCCCTTCTAGCCCCACTGGGAAGGATCCCCTTCTCCAAGACCCGTGGCAGACCCTGCAGTCTCCACGCCCTGCCCCCACCCCCATCCGCCTGAGCCCCAAGCCTCTTCCTGAGACTTAGAGGCCGGCCCCCAGCTCCCAGCTCCCATCTTGCCCTGGACTTCCCTTCTGAAGCACAGGTGAGTCCCCTAACTTGCCCCCAACCCCATCCCTGGGCACCAGTCACTCGGGAAGATCTGTCCCACTTGGCCCCAGGTTGTGGTCACCGGGCAAGTTCCCTTCTAGCCCCACCGGGAAGGATCCCCTTCTCCAAGACCCCTGGCAGACCCTGCAGTCTCCACGCCCTGACCCCACGCCCATCTGCCCCAGCCCCAAGCCTCTTCTTGAGACTTAGAGGCTGGCCCCCAGCTCCCAGCTTGCCCCGGATTTCCCATCTGGAGGAGAGAGAGAGAGAGAGAGAGAGAGAGAGAGAGAGAGAGAGAGAGAGAGAGAGCACCCATCCTCCCCCGGACATCCCTTCTGAACAAGAGTTCCCATCCTGCCCCGGACTTCCAATTTGGACAAGAGAGCTCCCATCTGGACAAGAGAGAGAGACTTCCTGAATCTGTCAGCTCTGTCTGAACCAAGTGTGTGGATAAGGACAAGAACGAACCACAAGGAGATGGGCAGACGTCAAGGCAGAAACACATACAACAAAATGAATAGCAATACACCATCATCAGGCCCTAGCCCTCCTCCAACACCTAGACCTGAACATCAGAAATTGGAAGAAGCAGAAGAAAATAGCCTTATGAATGTCATCATGAAGAAGCTAGAGGATTGTGTAGAGAAAAAGACAAAAAAATGTGAAGAATGCTGTAAACAACTAGAGGAAAGGGCAAACAAATTAGAAGAAATCAAAAAAGTCCTGGAAGAGAACAATAAAATACTGAAAGAAAATCAAGAAAAATCAATGAAACAAATGAAGGAAACAGTCCAAGACCTGAAAAGGGAAATAGAAAAAATGAAGAAGACACAAACAGAGGGAATGCTGGAAATAGAAAATCTGAGAAAATGATTGGGAACTTCAGATGCAAGTATAATCAACAGAATGCAAGAGATGGAAGAGAGAATCTCTAGTGTTGAAGATACAATAGAAGAAATAGATTCATCAGTCAAAGAAAACACTAAAGTCAACAAAGTCATGAACCAAAATGTCCAAGAAATTTGGGACACCATGAAAAGACCAAACCTACGAATAATAGGGGTAGAAGAAGGAGAAGAATACCAACTCAAGGGCACAGAAAATATATTCAACAAGATCATAGAAGAAAACTTTCCCAACTTAAAGAAGGAAATGCCTATGAAGATACAGGAAGCCTATAGAACACCAAACGGACTAGACCCCCAAAAAAAGTCCCCTCGCCACATAATAATTAAACAATTAAACGTACAGAATAAAGAAAGAATATTAAGAGCAGCAAAGGAAAAAGGCCAAGTGACATATAAAGGCAAACCTATCAGAATAACACCCGATTTCTCAATGGAGACTTTGAAAGCCAGAAGGTCCTAGACAGATGTAATGCAGACACTAAGAGACCATGGATGTCAGCCTAGACTAATATACCCAGCAAAACTTTCAATCATCATAGATGGAGTGAACAAGACATTCCATGACAAAGCCAGATTTAAACAATATTTATCCACAAATCCAGCCCTACAGAAAGCACTAGAAGGAAAATTCCAACCTAAGGAAGTCAGATACACCCTCGAAAACACAGGCAATAGATAAAGCCACAGCAGTAAACCCCAACGAAGAAAAGTACACACACATCACCACCAAAAAATAACAGGAATGAACAATCACTGGACATTAATATCTCTCAATATCAATGGACTTAATTCACCTATAAAAAGACATAGGCTTACAGAATGGATACGAAAGCAGGACCCATCTTTCTGCTGCATACAAGAAACACATCTCAAATTCAAAGATAGACACTACCTAAAAATAAAAGGCTGGGAAAAGACTTTCCAATCAAACGGTCTTAAGAAACAAGCGGGTGTAGCCATCCTGATATCCAGCAAAATAGACTTCAAACTAAAATCAATCAAAGAGATCAAGAAGGGCATTATATACTCATCACAGGAAAGATCCACCAAGATGAAGTCTCAATTCTGAACATTTATGCCCCAAACCCAAGGGCACCCACATATGTAAAAGAAACATTATTAAAGCTTAAATCACATATAAAACTCCACACATTAATAGTGGGAGACCTCAACACCCCACTTTCACCACTGGACAGATCCCCCAAATCGAAACTTAACAGAGAAATAAAGGACTTAATTGATGTCATGACTCAAATGGACTTAATCGACATCTACAGAACATTCCATCCTAACAAAAAAGAATATACCTTCTTCTCAGCACCCCATGGAACCTTCTCTAAAATCGACCACATACTTGGTCACAAAACAAATCTAAACAGATACAAAACAATTGGAATAACCTCCTGTGTTCTATCAGACCACCATGGTCTAAAGTTGCATTTCAACAACAACAAAAACTACAGAAAACCTACAATCTCATGGAAACTGAACAATACCCAACTGAATCACCAATGGGTTAAGGAAGAAATAAAGAAAGAAATTAAAGACTTCCTAGAGATCAACGAAAATGAAGACACCACATATCCAAACCTATGGGACACTATGAAAGCAGTACTAAGAGGGAAATTCATAGCACTAAACGCCCACATAAATAAGCTGGAGAAATCTCACACTAGTGACTTAACAGCACACCTGAAAGTTCTAGAACAGGAAGAAGCAAAGTCTCCCAGGAAAAATAGATGCCAGGAAATTATCAAAGTGAGAGCTGAAATCAATAAAATAGAAACAAAGAGAACAATACAAAAAATTAATGAAACAAAGAGTTGGTTCTTTGAGAAAATCAACAAGATAGACAAGCCCTTATCCAAACTAACCAAAAGACAGAGAGAGAGCATCCAAATCAACAAAATCAGAAATGAAAAGGGGGACATAACAATAGACATTGAGGAAATCCAGAGAATCATCAGGTCATACTTCAAAAACCTCTATTCCACAAAACTGGAAAACTTAAAAGAAATGGATAATTTTCTGGATAGGTACCACATACCTAAATTAAATCAAGACCAGATAAACTATTTAAATAGTCCAATAACTCCTAACGAAATAGAAACAGTCATTAAAAGTCTCCCAACCAAAAAAAGCCCAGGACCAGATGGTTTCAGTGCAGAATTCTACCAGATCTTCAAAGAAGAGTTAATACCAATACTCTCTAAATTGTTCCATACAATAGAAACAGAAGGAACATTACCAAACTCCTTCTATGAGGCTACAATTACCCTGATTCCCAAACCAAACAAGGATACAACAAAGAAAGAGAACTACAGACCGATCTCCCTCATGAACATTGATGCAAAAATACTCAATAAAATACTGGCAAACAGACTCCAAGAACACATCAAAACAATTATCCACCATGATCAAGTAGGATTCATTCCAGGGATGCAAGGATGGTTCAACATACGAAAGTCTGTCAATGTGATACACCATATAAACAAACTCAAAGAAAAAAACCACATGATCATCTCACTAGATGCTGAAAAGGCATTTGACAAAATCCAACACCTCTTCATGATAAAGGTCTTGGAGCGATCAGGAATACAGGGAACATACCTAAACATAATAAAGGCAATTTACAGCAAGCCAACAGCCAACATGAAATTAAATGGAGAGAAACTCAAAGCAATTTCACTAAAATCAGGAACGAGACAAGGCTGTCCACTCTCCCCATACTTATTCAATATAGTACTTGAAGTTCTAGCCAGAGCAATAAGACAACATAAGGAGATTAAGGGGATACAAATTGGAAAGGAAGAAGTCAAGCTTTCCCTATTAGCAGATGACATGATAGTATACTTGAGCAACCCCAAAGATTCCACCAAGGAACTGATACAACTTATAAACACCTTCAGCAACATAGCAGGATACAAGATCAACTCAAAAAAAAAAAAAAGTAGCCCTCCTATATACAATGGACGAAAAAGTGGAGAAGGAAATCAGAGATACATCACCCTTTACTATAGCCACAAATGCCATAAAATACCTTGGGGTAACACTAACCAAGCAAGTGAAGGACTTATATGACAAGAACTTTAAGTCCCTGAAAAAAGAAATTGAAGAAGATGTCAGAAAATGGAAAGATCTCCCATGCTCATGGATAGGCAGAACTAACATAGTAAAAATGGCAATCTTACCAAAAGCAATCTACAGATTCAATGCAATCCCCATCAAAATAACAACACAATTCTTCTCAGACCTGGAAAGAATTATACTCAACTTCATATGGAAAAACAAAAAACCCAGGATAGCCAAAAGAATCCTGTACAATAAAACAACCTCTGGAGGCATCACGATCCCTGACTTCAAGCTCTACTATAGAGCTACAGTAATAAAAACAGCTTGGTACTGGCATAAAAACCGACATGTGGACCAATGGAATTGAATTGAAGACCCTGACATTAATCCGCACACCTATGAACAAATAATTTTTGACAAAGAAGCCAAAAGTGCACAATGGAAAAAAGAAAGCATCTTCAACAAATGGTGCTGGCAAAACTGGATATCAACATGTAGAAGGCTGCAAATAGATCCATATCTATCACCGTGCACAAAACTTAAGTCCAAGTGGATCAAGGACCTCAACATAAATCCAGCTACTCTGAACCTGCTAGAAGAGAAAGTTGGAAGTAGTCTTGAACGCATTGGCATAGGAGACCACTTTCTAAATAGAACACCAGTAGCACAGACACTGAGAGAAACAATCAATCAATGGGACCTCTTGAAACTGAGAAGCTTTTGTAGGGCAAAGGATACGGTCAACAAAGCAAAGCGACAGCCTACAGAATGGGAAAAGATATTCACCAATCCCACATCTGACAGAGGACTGATATCCAGAATATATAAGGAACTCAAGAAATTAGACATCAAAATGCCCAACAGTCCAATTAAGAAATGGGCTATAGAACTAAACAGAAAATTCTCAACAGAGGAAACTCAAATGGCTGAAAGACATTTAAGGAATTGCTCAACATCCCTAATCATCAGGGAAATGCAAATCAAAACAACTCTGAGATACCACCTTACGCCTGTCAGAATGGCTAAGATCAAAAACACTGAAGACACCTTATGCTGGAGAGGATGTGGAGCTAGGGGAACTCTCCTCCACTGCTGGTGGGAATGCAAGCTTGTACAACCACTTTGGAAATCAATATGGCGATTTCTTAGAAAATTGGGAATCCATCTCCCCCAAGATCCAGCTATACCACTCTTGGGCATATACCCAAGGAATGCTCAACCACACCACAAGAGCACTTGTTCAGCTATGTTCATATCAGCATTGTTTGTAATAGCCAGAACATGGAAACAACCTAGATGCCCTTCAACTGAAGAATGGATAAACAAAATGTGGTACATATACACAATGGAATACTACTCAGCAGAGAAAAACAATGACATCATGAGGTTTGCAGACAAATGGATGGATCTAGAAAAAATCATCCTGAGTGAGGTGTCCCAGACTCAGAAAGACAAACATGGTATGTACTCACTCATAACAGGATACTAGATGTGGAACAAGGATGACTGGACTGCTACTCACATCACCAGGCAGGCTACCTGGAAAACAGGACCCCAAGAAAGACACAGGGATCGCCCAATGACAGAGAAATGGAATGAGATCTACATGAACAGCCTGGATATGAGTGGGGGTAGTGAAGGGCGAAGGTCGAGGGAAAGAGAGCTTGGGTGAGTGGGAGATCCCAGCTGGATCAACAACAGAGAGGGAGAACAAGGAATAGGAGACCATGGTAAATGAAGACCACATGAGAATAGGAAGAAACAAAGTGCTAGAGAGGCCCACAGAAATCCACAGATACCCCCACAACAGACTGCTGGCAATGGTCGAGAGACAGTCCGAACTGACCTACTCTGGCGATGGGATGGCCAAACACCCTAATTGTCGTGCTAGAAACCTCATCCAACTACTGAGGGATCTGGATGCAGAGATCCATGACTAGGCCCCAGGTGGATCTCTGGGAGTCCAATTAGCGAGAATGAGGAGGGTTTATATGAGCGAGAATTGTTGAGACCAAGGTCGGATTAAGCACAGAGACAAATAGCCGAACGAACGGAAACACATGAAATATGAACCAATGGCTGAGAGGTCACCAACTGGATCAGACCCTCTGAGTGGGTGAGACAGTTGATTGGCCTGATCTGTTTGGGAGGCATCCAGGCAGTGGCACCGGGGCCTGTGCTCATTGCATGAGTCGGCTGTTTGAAACCTGGGGCCTATGCAGGGTCCCTTGGCTCGGCCTGGGAGGAGGGGACTGGACCTACCTGGACTGAGTCCACCAGGTTGATCTCAGTCTGTGGGGAAGGCTTTTCCCTGGAGGAGATTGGAATCGGGGGCGGGCTGGGGGGGAAGGTGAGGGGGGCGGGAGGGGGGGAGAACAAGGGAATCTGTGGCTGATATGTAGAACTGAATTGTATTGCAAAATAAAAATTTAAAAAAAAAGAAGAGAATTTTCCTCTTTAACCACTTTTATGCTTTCCACACCCATATTTTCACGTTTCCTCTGCTAAGAACTGCTAAAGGTGTTGAATTTTTACTTTATCAGACACTGTGTTACTCAGCTACCAAAGGGAACTTCTCTGATTCAGTTTCCTAGTCCACAGCATAGGGTGGAGAGTATTTCAGTACAACAATCTCACAGGACTGTCACCTAAGCACGTGTGAGGTAGAAGACTTGAGCATTTCTCCCTAAACCACACTTGGGTATGGAATCACAGAGTTTATCAGGAAACAAACAAACAGAATCCTTGCAGGGATTTGAAAAATATTGGAGGTTGAACAGAGGATTTGAGGTCTGAAGAAAGCAAATTCACACATTGTTGGTGAAATACACATGCGCTGTAGTCCCAGTTTTCAGGACAAACTTCTTGAGCCCAGAAGTTCAAGGCCATCCTAGGAAACAGAGAGCTGCTTGCTCATATATCAAGGAAAGGAGAGGACAAGATTGGGTGAGTAAGGCAGTGGCGGTTTGGAGAGAGGAGAGAAGGAAGAGAGGAAATAGGAGGATGATGACAAGAAAGGAAAGAAGAAGAAAACAAAGGAATGTCTCCCCTCTGCTGATGTAGGTGTAGACCACAGATTTCCTCAGTCCTGAAATGTGCTTTTTCGTATTTATTCTCATTTCACTCCCATGGCCACCTAAGAGGAACTTCATATCTTCAATAAACTTTTAAGTTGTTCAACAATTGCACCTATCCATATACTGTCTGTCCCCATTCTCTTTCAAAATGAAAGAGAGAGAAGGGGGAGGGAAAGAAAATTTAATATGGGGTTTAAAAGAGTTTTCTAGATACACTCCTATAAAATCTTTTTTCTTTATTATAGGAATTCAAGACTGATTTCTGTGTTTTATACAGGCTCTCATTCAAAACACAGGGCATTCCCACACAGGCCTGTGCAAAGGCTTGTAGATTTGCCTAGAAAGATCATTCTGGAGAACAGAAAACAAATTGCTGTAGATGTTGAACTTAACTTCATTTTCCTCCCTTTGGTGCCTGGCAGGAAATTACATGGACCACCAAAGACTCAAATAGATAAATCAGTCATGACAAAAGAAATAATCTTAGTTAAAACTAATGAGAAAGCTAATTATAGTCATTTATCTTCATATCAGATCCATTATTACAGCAAAGATCTTTGAGTGAAAATGGTCAAGGTGTGCATGTGAATAAAGAGTTCATGACCCACAGCATTGCTGAGGTAAGGATATAGAAATGGACCTTATATTTGCTAAAAAGATTCTGAAGAAAATATCAGATGAAATATACCACTCTCCTTGTTTGCTATAGTAAAACTATATGTATATATATGCTCCATTATATATTTAGCTGAGCTCCAGAGTTATTTGTCCTTTTGGGGACCATTTCTCTTTATGTATTATTTTTAACATTTCAGTCAAAGATGGTTTTTGGTAGGATTTAGTGGATATTGCAAAATATAAGACTAAGCAACATTTCATAGGCTTTGTTTAATGACACTTTCATATAAAAATAAATTTTTTTCAATAATTTTTCTTTTTTCTTTCTTTTTTTTTGGAGACAGGGTTTCTCTGTGTAGCTTTGCGCCTTTTCCTGGAACTCACTTGGTAGCCCAGGATGGCCTCGAACTCACAGAGATCCGCCTGGCTCTGCCTCCAGAGTGCTGGGATTAAAGGCGTGCGCCACCACCGCCCGGCAATTTTTCTTTTTAAAGAATATTTTTTAAAGATCAAATCACGATCCTTTGACAAATAAAATATTTCCCTCCAATTTTTGCCTTGGTTTATTGAATAATAAATAATAAGTGACATTAGAGATTACAGTGTCTGCCACGTCTCATAACTGATACATTACAAAGGTGAGATTTAAAGGAGCCTAGTGATGCCCAATGCCAGGACCTGGTCTCTATATATGTCAGGAACACAGCACCTCCAGGTGTTTTGCAGAGGGCTGAGGCTATATTGGAAAAGCATGTGGGAAAGGGTGTTTAAAGAGAAAACTAATGAAAAATCTAATGATGAAAGCAATGATAAAGAATAATGAATAGTAGAGGGAATTTGTTCTGGGTCATGGATTGTGAACATGTAATGATTATCACAGCATCCCAGAGATTTTAGCACTGAATTTAACTGACTTAGCCTCTTCTATTTGCTGCGCTTTCTACAAAGTAATATCTAATCTCCATTGGAATTGAAGGCCCTGGAAGATGGTCCACTTTAACTTTGATTTTACCCTGAGGTGTTTACCAATAATTGATCTTTGTTTCACTATGCTAGCTTTGGATAAGGAAAAGGCCTTTCTCCATTACAAAGGAAAAACTAATCTTATTATTTAAGGGTCCTTTGAGTTTCGTGTTGAGCACTCAAGAGTGACTTATTTCTAATTCAAGTTAATACTGTACTTGTCTAGAGGCTAAAAAGCTAAGCTAGAAATACTTCCTCTCTGTGGACTGTGTGACAGATATCTCCACATGTTAATTAAAGTAGAACAGAGTGATTACCATATGACTAACCATTTGAGAGTTGGTTCTACTGCTAAAGAGCAAGCCTACTCTAGTAGATTAACTGTCAACATTGACACCCTGCCAGTTTGGCATCCAAATTCATTTCTTTTATCCATATGATTTAACTACTGGCCTTTATATGATCACGGCCATGGCAAAATACAAAATGCATCCAAATGGAACTAAGGAGTCCTACAGATAACAACACTTGAAAATGTGGCTGAACGTTTTCCTATGTCCTCCTGGTCCGCAGCCCCTCAGGCACAAGTAAATGCAGAGGCTTATATTAATTAAAACTGCGTGGCCATTAGCTCAGGCTTACCATTGACTAGCTCTTACACTTAACTCAGCCCATTTTTGTTAATCTATATGTTGCCATGTGTTCCCTGGCTTTACCTGTGTGTCATTACATGCTGCTCCCTGGACAGCAGGCTGGCGTCTCCCCATCAGCCTTCCTCTTCCCAGAATTCTCCTTGTCTGCTTATCCTGCCTATAATTCCTGCCTGGCTACTGCCCAATCAGCATTTTATTTATCAACCAATCAGAGCAACACATTCACAGCATACAGAGCACCATCACCCATCATGAAAATTCCATTCTCCTCTAAGACTCAAGGTTGTCTGTTATCCATGGGCCTTGCAAAAGCAAGAAGTTTGAGCCATAGGCCATGGTCATGCAATTTGTAATTGATATAAGCCTCTATATATTTACTTGGGTCTGAGCAGTTGCAGGACCACGCAGGACACAGGAATTTTATAAGTGGCTGTGGGACCTTGATGCTGGGCAAGACCAGGAAAACTTGCAACTATAGCCTGGGAACTCAGCATGTGTATTAGATAAAGTTAAAAGAAAAGGTGGGAGCTGGGCGGTGGTGGCACACACCTTTAATCCCAGCACTTAGGAGGCAGAGGCAGGTGGATCTCTGTGAGTTTGAGGCCAGCCTGGGCTACAGAGTGAGTTCCAGGAAAGTTGCAAATCTACACAGACAAACCCTGTCTCGAAAAACCAAAAAAAAAAAAAAAAAAGATGGTGGGTTTATTAAATACAGCTGAACGAGGAGGTGAGTCATCTCATCTCTGTATGGGAACAGTCTCAGGAAGCAGTCCGTAAGAAGAGGAAGCTACAGTTGGTATTTTGTGTACATTCAATTAGCCGCTATACTTGGATCACTGGGAGGTCATTCCATATTACCTAGCCTGACCTGGGGAAGGCTTTCCCATTTCCATGAGTCTGAGACTCTGATGTCCTAGACATCCCATGCTCATGCCAACAACAGAAATTTACTCAGGATCTCATCTACTCTCCTGTTGATTATAAGCAGCATTCATCAGGAGGGATGAACATCAGAAAAATCTGCCTGGGTTTGCATACCTTGGGAAATTTTGAAAAATCACAAGTCTAGAAGCCTAAGAAAGGCTCCCAGTCCTGTCTAGTCTTTTGACTTTGCAACACCATGTTATCACTCATACTTGCAAACCATACAATTGAGTTACAAAGCAAAATCACAAATACAAAAATCATAATGTTGTAAGTTTGTAATTTTGTGTTGTGTCATGTTCAGTGCCATCTTGGGGTAAATGGATGCTGCTGGCTGTCAAGAGGATTCACTTTTAATGTCCTAATTTTCAATATTCCTGCAAGACTTTAACATTTTGTTAGTTATAAGCATATATTTTGCAAGACATAGCAACTGTGCCAGAAAACCAAGTAAAAAAATGGTTGGTTTATGACTAAGAGATAATGAATTAATACCTGCTAGAAAAAAAATCCCTGAATATTTATAAACTCAAATTATGTAAAGTATATTGCTCCTCTATGTTACTTTAAATAAAAAATACTATAAAATTAATGACATTTAACAATATTTAGGATTTCCCTAATGCCTAGGGAATATGTTGGTACCTTTTTATTAACGCTTGTATGTACATCATGTATCATTTTAGGCAAATGTGTGTACATGACAATCACATACCATGTAATTTGTATTGGACAGTGGGATGAGAGAAAGATTTCTGCCATTTCAGAGTGTGGAATATAATCAGTGAATGCAATCCTCATAAAAATATTCCCATTCAGTTCTTTAAAATTGATCTCTAGGAATGACTGGGGGGGATTAAGACTTTACTCTTTTTTTGCAGAAGATGCATATTTGATAGCCAACACTCGTTATTGGTTGTAGTATTAAGGAAACTCCACATAGTTAAATGGAGATTTATTTTGTGGGGTAACTTACAAGTAAAGGGATAGGTTACAGTGTCTGGAAAAGGTGTAGTGCCATCCAGCTGTGTTCTCTGGAAAACTCTTATCAGTCTACCTCCAGCGTCCAGGATGTAGAAACCAAGAGGTGGCACAACGGGATCTCAGGTCTTAAGGGCTCCTGTCTCGGCTCTGCCTTGTATGCGTGACAGTTACCAAAGCCTCAATGGGTGTAGTACTTCCAGGTCAAAGCTGGAACAGCTACCCACTACAACCCAGGTCTGGCTGCTCACAATAGCCTATAACTCCAGCCTTTGACATTTGCCCTGTCTTCCCTTGGTGTTTTGTGTATTAATTCTTTAGTTTAAAATCTCAAATGTATTTCAGCACTTTGGAACAACATGCTTTAGTTGAGGATGCACTTTTTTTTTGTATGAAATCTATCACTAATCCAGTCACTTCCACAGACATTGTTTAAGTATAGAGTTTTAGAAAATGTTGTGTCATTCGGAAAAACACAAATAGACCAACTTCATGTCTTATTCCTTTATTGTTTTCACTATCATGCTTTCCTTGTTGCAGTATCTTGTTATTTTATATAATTTTTAAATTTTTATTCTTTTATTTTCTGCATAGGTTTTATTCACATCCTCTTTCTGGATTCTTCTGATTCCTTCTATATTTTACTAATAATCTAAGTGAAATGGCACATAGGAAGTAGAAAATGTCCCTATTGAGGATTCTCCTGCAGCCAGGGCTTCCTTGCAGGACACACTCTCCTCCTGCACCTTGTTAGGACTTTCTTTTTAACACAGGGATTGAGAGCTGTGGTGGAGGCGCAACTGCCCAGGGTGTTGATGACCTGATTCATGAGATGACCGCGAAGGGGTACATGCAGCTGGAAAGGTGTGGGAACTTCTCCCTAGAGTTCAGAGAGTCATGAGAGTTTCCACAATGAGTTTGTGAAGAAAGCAAAAGGATTTCTTTCCTCTACCAAGAAGTTTGTACTGCTGAGTGATGAGAGAAATCGTTGGTGGCCAGAGGTTCATATAAGAGAGCTGACCAGGGAACCTACAGGCTACAGAAAGCCTTTCTGAGCTCTGTGGTAACTAGTCTGGCTCTTTGGTCCTGACAATGCTTATGCACATGGACTTGCTTTGTATTGTGTCCTCTTGAAGGATTTGGTCCTTTGCTTCACTTCCACGTCAATCTGCAAACTTTTTGACATTAGAACTTTTTTCTTAAAAATTTAAAACTATATTATTTATATGTGCTGGGTGGTTTTTATGTCAATTTGATACAAGCTATAGTCATCTGACAGGAGGGAACCGTGACTGGAAAACTTCCTTCATAAGATCAGGCTGTAGACAAGCCTTTAGAGCATTTTCCTAATCAGTGATTGATGCCTATTGCGGGTGGTACCTTCTTTGTTCTGGTGGTCCTGGGTTAAGAAAGCATGCTGAGCAAGCCGTGTGAGCTAGCTAGTAAGCACTGTTCCTCCCTGGATTCTGTATCAGCTCCTGCCTTCAGGTTCCTACCCCGTTTGAGTTCCTGCCCTGACTTCCTTCAGTGATGAACAGAGATGTGGAAGCATAAGCCAAATAAAGCTTTTCCTCTCCTTGTTGCTTTGGTCATAGCATTTCATCACTGCAATATTAAACATAACTACAACAATATGTTTATTTTGTATTCATATGTGTGTGCACATAAGCATGTGTGTTGTCCCATGATATGAGGGTACAAGTCACAGGACAAATGTGGTTCTTTTCATCCACCACGAGGGTCTTGAGGATGGAATTCAGGTAATCAGACTTGGTGGCAGGCACCTTTACTCAGCAAGCCATCACATCAGGTCCAGACAATTTTTAAACTATGTTTTTTTTGTACTTGGAAGACTTTATTCCCATCTTCACCTTTTCATCACAGACTTTTTATTTGTCTTAGAGTTAATGTTGTTAGGATGGAACACTATTGCCAAAAACAAATGGAGTAGGAAAGGACTTATGTGGATTATACTTCTGCATCACTGTTCATCATCAAAAGAAGTCAGGATAGATGGGAGTGCAGAGATCATGCAGTCTCAACCCCTCACTAGCACATAAGGAGACTGATACACATTTGCTGATTATGGTGTAAATGAAGAGGCCAAAGTAAAATTTTACTCATCAGCATGATCAAGGTACTCTTCAGCTTAATGTGAGTGCCCCACTACCATGCATCCTCAATTCTCTAAGAATGGTATTGATACAGGTCTGTGAGCTTGCTGCCTAGTAGGCCAAGGCAGAAGAACCATGAGTTCAAAGACACAGGGGATTTGGTGAAATCCCATCTCAAAAGTGAAAAGAGGTGGGGCATGTGTCTCAGTGTCAGAGCATTTATTTATCATGCATGAAGCCCTGAATTCAATATCCAGTTTGAAACACAAAGCAAAACTATTTACTGAAATATTACACACACACACACACACACACACACACACACACACACACACTTATTTTACTCAAGTTTTTCTTTTTCTATTTGTGGTAAAATAGATGTTGTAGAAAAAAAAACAAAACAACAACAACAACAAACCATAGGCAAGTGTGATGGCACACACCTGTAATCTCAGCTCTGGGGAGGCTGAGACAGGAGGATCAGCAGTTCAAGGCCAGCCTGGACTGTATAACATTGACTACCTGTCTTAAAAAAAAGGAAAATAAAAGAAAAAGAAAGCAAATCCATGTGAAATTTGCTGTCTAGAGCATTTAGTGATTCAGTGTGTGCAGGTTGCTGTGTAGCCAGTTTCTAGTCAATTTTCCTCTAAATTGATGGGCCAGAGCTATTAAACAGGCCTTCATTACCATACCCCTGACAACCATCATTCGACTTTCTGTGGAGTTGGAGCATCCCACATGCCTCATCAAAGTACAATGATAATAATATAGGTTGAGTATCCCATAGCTTCAGAGGTTTTAGATTTGAGAAGAGCTTCTCAACTGGTAGTGATGCTGAATGAATATTTGTGCTTACCAGCTTTGAAATCATCCTTGGAGAAATAGCAAAGTCTATTGCCCATTTTAGAGTCAGGTTGATAGTTTAGCTGTGGAATTCCACCATATTCTAAATATCTAGATGCCTCTTACCAGGTAGGATTTGCATGTACTTTCTCCCATTCCAGATTGCTTATTCATTTTGTTGATCGCTTTCTTTTTTCCCAACACTGGGCATTGAACCTGAGACCTCATTTATGCCTGGCAACATTCCAGTCCCGAATGATGATGTTCCCAGCCCACTCTGCTGGTTTCAGCCTGTGTCTTTTATCACAGTGTTTTGAGTCCTCTTTAGTCTTTAGAGTTTTTGCTTTGCTATTAAGAATGAACTAGGACAACTGAGTTTGCTTGTTCCTTCTGTGGAATTTCAGAGCGCTGATACAAGCCATGCTTGAGAAGTGTGACCGGTTCCTCTGGTCACAGCAGGCCTAGTGGGAGATCTGTCGGGACATGGTATCATTTTGACCAAGTGGAATCCTGCTCTGGAACCTTCAGAGGACTTTGCCACAGAAGGAAAAGGGATACCCCAAACCATGCCAGGAACAGAACCTGCCATGCTGCTGCAGCTGCTCCTGCCACCATCTCCACCTTGGCACTTGGCTCTTGTGGCTCTATGACCTCAGTTTGTCAACCAAAGTCGTCTCTTGGGAGAATTTGGTCATGGTTCCGTGGCCCGAGCATGGGACTGCTCACTGCCATGTGGTGTTCAGTGCGTACACAGTGGTGTTTGTGATTTTAGTGCATCAGGGAATCGTTTTCTACTGTGGCAGATCTTTTGGGGGTAGACGCTTTGCTCCATGAGGACAGATAATATTGTGAACTGGAGTTCAGTACTATTTACACTTGTCTGAGGCCATCTAGAAATTACCGAGTTAAGACTTAGAACAATGACATTGTTTAAAGAGTATGCACTTTTTTTTCCCTTTCTTTTTTTGGAAACAGGGTCTTACTTTGTAACTCTAGCTAGCCTGGAACATGCTAGAACAAGTCGACCAGGCTGGCCTAGACCTTAGAGATCTGCCTTCCTTTCTCTGCCTTCTAAGTGTTGGGATTAAAGGTGTGTGCCACTCCCCCCCACACACTTTTAAAAATTATTTTTAAAGAGCTATGGTAAGAGAAAGTCAAGCACTAATGTCAGTTATAACAAATGATGGTGTTATTTAAGCCATGTTACTAGATTGTCATTTGTGAGCCATTATGTTGTATTGGTAATAAATGATGCAGGTTTTGTTTGAGCAGAACGTGGACATGAGATTGATTTCTGAGCAGTTTGCAGGAACATCTTGGGTAAATCTAGTGTGGAATGGTGTTAGACATACTGAATAAGTGACCTCTTTCTTTCCCCCCATTTACACCAAGCCAGAGAAGCACACATTCTGTCGTACCTACCCATGACGTGGATATGATCTGCCCTGGTAGACTGAAGTGGTTGTCAGGGAAACAAGGCAGCACCTGGGTTTGGGGTGTGTTGGCTGACGCTAAATGTGAGACTGCATTGAGGTAATGGGAGAGAGCTCTCCCTTCACTTTCTGCCTTGGTCACTACACAGTGGCTGAAATATAGCCCAGAGCATGTCTCAAGGCAAGCAGATGCCAAGAACTGGCATGGCTACCATCATGTCCTCGTCTTCCTGTCTAGGGCAAGTTACCACAATCGTTATTTCCCAACAAGTATTCCTGGCCCACGTCACGTGAATTTATTTTCCAAGGCAAAGAAAATAAAATCCTCTTCAGCCAAACATTGACATTAGAACAGTCTGAGCGTGAGGCAGTGTTTTCACATCTGTTGTTTGCTGAAAAGTTCAGGACACACTGGATTTGTGGTTGTCTCGCTTTCATTTTTGTGTCTGGATCTGACTACTGACCGCTACAGAATGACAGAGCAGACAAGAGCTTGTCCTGGGAGGGTGGCCGCTCAGCCTGGGTGTATCTCCCCACTAATGATCTTGGTGAGGTACTTTGTCTCTTTTAAGTTTTGATTGTGTGGATTAAACGATAGAGAGCTTTACCATGGGATCTGGCACCTAGGAACTGAGTGTAGAGCCACCTGCCCAGGAATAAGAACTGACACTCCATGTAGAACAGGTAAATGGGTCACTGAGATCTGCCTGCCTCTGCCTCCCAAGTGCTGGGATTAAAGGTATATACTATCACTGCCCAGCTATGTCATAGTATTTTCAACCCTCCCGTTGAGTAACATTTCAAAGTAAACTGTCCTATTTCGTGGGTATGTGTGACCTTGTGGATATGCTTTGGGAATGCCTTGGGACTCAATCGGCCCTTATGCCCCAGGAAGCCCCATGTGCACTCACAGTAACAGAATCTGCTGCTTGGGAGAGCTCCTGCCCGTGACTTAGTGCTCTGTTTCCTCAATCTTGTAATTCTAAATGGTTTCTGTAGTAGGGCACCCGCATTTCTGGTTTTCATGGTACTCACAAATGAGGTGATCCTTAATGTCACAACAGATCTGGTGCAGATCCTGAGGTTTTGTACTTCTGGCAAGATTCAACGCGACTGATGTTTCTGGCCTTCAGATCATAATTTGAGGTGCAAGACTGCAGTGTGGTAAAACAGCTTGGAAGGAATGTGAAATGCAGAGCTGAAGCCCATGGTGGCCGAGATATGGGCCCTAAACTGCTAAGTGTGAGGTGCATCTGTAGGTTCCATAAGCTTCAGTATTTGGAGTTATTGTTGTCACAGCAATTTAGCCTTACCTCAGTGAAAGATGTGAGCTAGAGGAAGCCGCCTATGAGGTGTGCAGTGGAAACAGCTCCAGGCAGAGTCAGCCTCCCTTCTCCTGCAAGGCCAGAGGGTACTCATGGAATAGTGTTTCAGTTCTATGGTTTTAGAGACTGAGTTTGAACCATAGGAAAAAGGTCTCTTAGACCTCACAGTGCAAGGGTTGTACTTTGAGTCAGGAATAAGGGGTGGAGATCCCAGTGTATCCATTGCCAGGACTCCAGGGGCTCCTTTTCCCAAAGACAAAATGAGGTGGTAGCTAAAGGGTATAAGGCCTGGGAGCCAAGAAGAGGGATGACAGCACTGTCTTAATTAGAGTTTCTACTGCTGTGAACAGACACCAATAACTTGACAACTATTACAAAGGAAAACATTTAATTGGTGCTAACTTATAGTTTCAGAGGTTGAGTTTATTATCGTCATGGTGGAGAGCATGGCAGTGCACAGGCAGACATGGTGCTGGAGAAGGAGCTGAGAGTCCTGCATCTTGATCTGCAGGTAGCAGGAAAAGCACTGTGTGTAAGTAAATTGTTTGCAGCTCTGTGGGTTTGGTCCTGGGTTTCAGCACCAACAATTAAGTAAATTGGTTGCAACAAGTCTGGGTTTGGTCCCGGATTTTGGCTCCAAAACGTGAGTTTTGCAACTCTGGGAAAGGTGTCCTGACTACCTGGGAGTCAGGCAACACCTTGAGATGCTTAGGATAGCTCTGATGGCTGAACTGCAAGGAGACAGTTCAGCCCTGGAGGGCGAGGTATCCCGGACACCTCGAGTTGCTCAGAACAGCAGCTCTGCCCTGAAGGTGTCCTGTTTAGCACAGCTGTGACAGCTGGAACTGCTAAGACACAGTTCATCCCTGGAGGGAAGATTTTCTGACTTCTTGGGAAAGTCAGGCCTGGAACTGCTTCAGTAGAGAAGGGTATCCTGACTGTTCAGGAAAGTCAGACTGTACCTGGTGTGATGGGGATGGTCTCCTCGCAGGATATAGCAATCCTGCTCCTCTCCTGGAGAGCTGCTTGCTACAGCTGAGCTTTGCTCAGCACCCACTTAAGGGGGCTTCCCAGCAGAGCTCTGCTTCTCTGGCCTAAGAAATTGCAGAAATGTAGCAATCCCCTCAGGCTCAGGAGGAAAGTGTTACTTTTCAGCTCTCTCTTGCTCTGTCCACTGAGGGACGTCTCAGCAAAGATCTGTTCAGCTCCCCCTTGCTCAATCCACTATGGGATGTCCCAGCAAGGTTCTTCTGTGCATCAGTGAATGAAGATTTTGAGAAAGAGATTTATTTGGAAAGGAGGAATCCAGGAGAGTAGCTGCTTTTTTCTCACTGACCAGGCAGTCAGCTGGGGTTCTAACAGCCTTCCTGGGAAGTTGCCCCCAACAGGGCACTGCCAGGGAGGGGCAGGGAGAACCAGCCATGGAAAGAAAGGTAAGATACATACTTCTGAATCCCTTGGCAATCTAGCTGGGCTGCCACTGAACCTGTGGGAAGCAGACTTGGATTTTGTTAGTCCTAAAACTCTCTGAGGTGAGGGGTACCGGGGGTCCCAGAAACACCAGCTGGAAAGAAGCCAAGTGTACAGAAGCAGGGATCTTATTTCGGACTTGCCTTGGCAGCGCCCTCTTCTGGCAGAGAAGACAAATCACAGGAGGGCACGGGGGCTCAAAGTGGAATTGAGTACTCTTCAGGGGAGGAGATTGATGAAGTTCTATTTTCAGAGGAAAGACAACTGAAAAGAATAAATGAGCTGGGCATAGTGGCACAAGCCTTTAGTCTCAGCACTTGAGAGGCAGAAGCGGCAGATCTCTGTAAATTTGAGGACAGCCTGGTTTACATAGTGAGTTCCAGGACAGTCAGGACTGCATAGTGAGACCCTGTTAGAGAAAAACCAAACACTGAAAGAATAAAGGAAATGTGAACATAGATTAGAGTAGTTCCCAGCAGAACATCTCCAGTTCCTGTGAGGAGGTTCAAACAGAGGTGAGGGAGAGGGGATAAGCTCTGTCTCGGAGTTAGGACAAAAGGAGTTGGGGGAAGAATAAATGAGATTGGGGAGACAGTGGTGGCAGGGTGGCTCTGTGACCAAGCTCAAAGCACTGGCCTTGAGGGTAGTGTGGCCATGGACTTGACTCCAGGAGAGTGTAGTACTGAGGGGGCAGGTCCGTGGTCAGATTCCTACAGCAGAGTGAGGCCCCAAGTCGGGTTCTAGATTTTCATGAAATGCAAGAAAAGAGAACAAAAGATCAGAGAAAGGACGAGCTGTGAGGCTGAATAAAGCAAGCCTTCCAAGGCTTTATAAATATGAGAGACATTAAAGTCTGCACCGTGCGGGAGAGGGTGGTTCAGTAGGTAGCACTTGTCTGAGAAGCATGAGGACTAGAGTTTGCATTCCCAGGGCCCACATAAAAGCTGGGCAGGTGTGGTAGCTGCCTCTAACCCCAGTGCCCAGGGAGCAAGGACAGAGAGCCAGCAGGAGCAGGCAAGCTGCAGCTTCAGAGAGAACTGCCTCAGTAAACAGAAGTGAGAGCGACTGAGGAAGATACCCATGCTGGTTAGTTGTTGTCAACGGTACACAAACTAGAGCCAGGAAATAGTGCTCCACTGTGGTCTCTGTTTCAGTGACGGCCTCTAGGTTCTCGCCTCAGTTTCCTTTGGTGACAGACTGTAACCTATAAGCCTGGTAAACCCCTTCCCCCACAACTGGTTAAAGTATTTATCACAGCAACAGAGAAACAAAGTAGGACAACAGCCAACATCAACCAAGAGTCTTCTGTACCTCCACACACTTGCAAGCATGAACATACACATGTCATAGGGTCACTATTACTGTGATGAAACATCATGACCAAAAGTAAGTTGGGGAGGAAAGGGTTTATTTGACCTACACTTATAATCATAGTCCATCATTGAAGGAAGTCAGGACAGGAACTCAAACAAGACGGGGACCTGGATGCAGGAGATGATGCAGAGGCCATGGAGGGGTGCTTCTTACGGGCTTGCTCATCATGGCTTGCTCAGCCTGCTTCCTTATAGAACCCAGCACCACCAGCTGATGGATGGCATCATCTGCATGGGCTGGACCCTCTCCTATAAACCACTAATTAAGAAAATACCCTACAGCTAGATATTTTTAATTTGTGTGGGTTCTTTTGGTCTGTGTATATATAAATTTGTTTTTACAATCAAATCAAAGTTTCCCCTCTCTCCCCTCTTCCCAGTTCCTACACCCCCTCCCCTGCATCCACTCCTCCACTGTTTCTCATCAGATACAGGCAGGCATCCCTAGATATCAGTAAGCCATGATATATCAAGTTGCACCGAGATTAGGCACCTCATCTTCTATTATGGCTGGATTCCAAAGCAGGCAACACAGTCAGAGACAGACCCTGCTCTCACTGTTAGGAGTTTCACATGAAGACCAAGTTACACAACCTCCAGCAGGATCTTTTGGAGACATTTTCTCCATTGAGATTTCCTCCTCTCTGATAACTCTAGCTTGTGTCAAATTGACATCAAACCAGCCAGCACAGTACTCTCCCACACACGATACTCATATAAAACATTTTTAAACAGTCTGGTGTGGTGGCACATGCTTGTAATCCCAGAACTTGGGAGCCTGAGGCAGGAGGATCTCTTGTGTTCAAGACTAGCTTGAGTAACAGTGTGAGACCCTGTCTCAACAACCACCACTTCTTAGCATGTGACAAGTAGAACATGTGGACAGAGAAGTCTGTTCACTAGTTTGGAAAGGCCAGGTCATCGATTTCTTAGAGGTGCAATACAAGAAAAGCATTCAGAATTCCTATCTAAGGAGGAAAGTGCCCAGACTCCTGAGGAGTGTGTAGGTTGTACAGCCAGAATAGGCTTAGAAGGACAGTGGCTTTTTCCCCAGAACAGGGATGTCAAAGGCCACACAAACAGGCTGCATCTTGGTGTTGATGCTGTGTCTGTATCCCCAGAGACAGTTTTCCCTGTGATATTTCTCTGGACTCAGTGTAAGTCAAGCAGAGGTGTGCTGGCTGGTTTTGTGTCAATTGGACACAAGAGGGTCATTGGAGAAGAGGGAGCCTCAATTAAAAATGTGTCTATAAGATCTGGCTGTAGGCATTTTCTTAGTGATTGATGATGGAGGGCCCAGCCATTGTGGGTGGTGCCATCCCTGGGATGGTGGTCCTGAGTTCTATGAGGAAGCCAGCTGAACAAGCCATGAGGTGCAAACCAGTAGGCAGCACCTCTCCATGACCTCTGCATCAGCTCCTGACACAAGGTTCCGGCTCTGTTTGAGTTCCTGCCCTGACTTCTTTCAGTGATGTGGAAGTGTAAGCCAAACAAACTGTTCCTTCTCTAAATTGCTTTGGCCATAGTATTTTCTCACGGAAATAGTGACCTAAGACGAGAGGAAACTACTTGGGAATATTTCTTAGGATGGAGAAGTTGTGCAATACTGGATTTGTCTTGGTGCTGCTGAGGAGTGAGCAAGATCAGGTGATAGCTGCAGGGCAAGTCCTCCTATGGTTGTGTACCTGGTCCCCAGAGACAGGGAGCACAAGGCTGTGGTATGAGAACAGGTGACTGGATGTGGTTGACAGGGAGTAAGGGCC
The DNA here is from genome assembly GCF_949786415.1 of Peromyscus eremicus. Classification (NCBI taxonomy): domain Eukaryota; kingdom Metazoa; phylum Chordata; class Mammalia; order Rodentia; family Cricetidae; genus Peromyscus; species Peromyscus eremicus. Next base: position 74,658 of record NW_026734505.1, read on the forward strand.
TGGACATCGAAAGGCCTGCAAATAACAACATACCCATAGCACAGGAGCCCAGAGAAGGGATCATGCCAGATTCTGTGAGAGTGGTGTCTGCCCTGTGTGAACCCAGAAATGTCCTTCAATGACAGATACTCAGGCTCAGCTCCACTTCCATGTTAGTGTTTATTACCCTCTTTTCAAGCAGTAGTTACTACTCCAAGAATAACACAGTTTTGAAACTCTTGGTCCATATTCATGTGAGATAACTATTGTGTGTTCCCAAACAACTCCAGTGTTCATGAGAAAGAAGAACCCCAGTCCCTGTCCTCAGGGCCCACATCACAGCCTCCTGGGGCAATAAAGAGGATGCTCAGTATTTGTCAGGCAGTCCTTTAGGTCTGTAGTGATTGGGGTCATTGCCACTGCAGCCCCATCTGTTTGCTTCCTGGTCAGCCATAGAGTCCTCGTGTCCACGGGCTATGAAACTCTGAAAGCCTTCTCTTGCATCACTAGGAGAAGCAGAGATGGAAGAGATCCATCACCAAGATGCATGGCCACAGTCCACTGTCTGAGTTTTCCCCCTTTGCATGGTATGGATTTAGGAGGAACCCAGGAAGGGCCAGGCAGGAGGTCAGCCCAGACTGATCACCCCACACTAGTTGAACACCAGAAACACTGGTGATGATGAGAGTCATTCCCTGTCTACATTTGGGAGCAGGCTCACATAGCATGGCTGTGTGCTGACTGCCCAAACCCAGGGTCTACACTGGGCATAGATGGAGCCAGTACCTGGATAAACAAGAGTAGGAGGGATCTGAGATTAGCATGACCCTCTCCAGAGCTAATCTTCTACTACTTCCCCCAGAAGTGTCAAGCCTTGCTACCCAGGTCCAGTCTTCCAATCAATCTATGTTTACCTGATGACTTCAGCAGCCCAGACTCCTCCAGGACCCCTTTGGGCTGCATCATAGTTCCGTCTAGCATGGAAATATTTGTCTGAGTTTTTCCAGTTGGCTTCCTTCATGTCAGAGTAGGCTCGCCACATATCCCGAGCCCCTAGATGGGAAAGACAGCAGGAACATGAACCTTAAAGCTCTGCCCATGCCTTAGAGAGGAAGAAAGGGATGAAAAGAACTCATGGCTTGAGCCTGTGGTCAGAGCAGCTGAGAGCGTGAATGGAAGATCATCTCCTGATCCTCACTGTCCTCTCTTAGTAACTCAGGAGGGCCATTAGGGGACCCAGCTGCCCTGTGTTCACCTTTCTTCCACAGTGCTGCTGTGAGCTGCCCCTCGCCTGGGTGGGAAGCAGCCAATGAGGCAGCACAATGTCATTACATAGCAAAGTGTGTCAGCTTCAGTATCGTGGAAGTGTTTGCTACAGAGTCGTTAGCTTCTGCCACCGGACCTAAAGCACATTTCCTTAGTAGTGCAACCTAGTGTCTCTACAGCCATTGAAAATGCCTTGTGAGCACACCACCTCCAAGCTAGGGCCAGTGTTTCTGGAGGCAGCTACCCTCAGCTAGGAAGTCCCATCCTGAGGTGACTTAGTATACAGAAGGCGGAGGGGGGCTGCACACAGGAAGCATCGACTCTGATCCCTAAGAATTCTGTCCTGACAGAGAGCATGTGCACCACAGTGACACTGTCATCTCTGCCCTTGGACTAGACTGCACAGGTTCTGTGCTGTCTTGAGGGAGCTTTGAAGCAATGATCTCAGCTGTGGCTGCAGGTTCTGATCCTCTGAGGAGACACTGAGAGTCACCACGCCAGGCCACACCCAAGGCCAATCTTGAGTCTCTAGGTGCAGGGGGATGACTGGTCCAGACCTGGGTGGTATTACAACTCTCTAGGTGATGCCATTGGTACCTTATATTGGTCACAAATGAATTTAGAAAGTGTCCGGCAGACTGACAGACAGGACTGTCCTCAAGCACAGCTAGGTTGTGATCTCTGCTCTGCCCCCTGCTGTAGGCAGTGCATTTCAGGAAGTCTTGCCAGAGTCCCTGGTCCATCCTGACAAGCAGGACAGTGAGTCCAGCTCTTCTGAATGCTCGGGTGTTGTATAACAGGTGGTGTTAATGAGGGTCCATGGAATGAAGACACAGAGGCACCTCAAAGATGAATCTTAGCCTTTTCCAACTGCAAGGTGGATTCATCTCTCTGGACTGAACCACTGTAGCTTAGCAAAGGGCCCTTTTATTGTTATACAATTTACACCTTAGTAAGTCAATTCCATTTACCAAAACCTCTTATCTAAGCCCCCTAACGGGACAATGCCAAAGGCAAATTCTCAGTAAAGGAATACCACAGTGTTTTGGGTCCTAAACCAAGTTTGCATAGGCTTTAAACCCCTTAGGAAACTCTCAGATAAGACTTCAAACAGAGGGTACCAGAGACAGGAGCTAGCAATCACAAAAGGCAGATCAAAGCTAGGTGCTAACACTCCGGAATCTGCAGGAATTCTCCCAACACTCAGGAGACCCCTAGAGGCTGTGCCTCTCTGCCCCCAAACCCTACCATGGTAAGCCTCACTAAGGAATGAAACCCAGCTTTGACTGCTGACTCCCAGGACCAAGGAGCAGAAAATGAGTCCAGTGAGAAGCTTCATCCTGCTGAAATGAAAGGACAGGCTGAAGGAGATGCCCACAGTCTGGCGCCTCCCTCTTGGGTGTCTCATCCACATACGCCCTGGTTGTTCTGTCTTACTGATGTTCAGTAGTGTCCTAGCAGTGGCCCCTGGAGACCTCACAGCAGGACCCAGCTCAGAGCCACAAGGTCTCAGTTCTGACCCCATCCTGCCTGCTGAACTGTTTATGAAGGCAGCAGGCAGTTCTGATGGAGCTGCAGGAGCAGAGACTAGATTACTACTCTCTCCAGGAGCCTCTGATTCAGCAGGAAGCATTTCCCATGTGCCCCCTCAGCCGGCACAAATCCCACACCAGGTGAACGGAAGTGAGGAATTCCCTTGAGAGGAAAGCACACTTGCTGAAACACAGCACATACTAAGTATCTGTGCATAGGTTTGTCCCTCACCTGATGTCTGGTGGGCAGAGATGGGTGGCTGTGGCTGTCAGTGAGAGGAGGCTGGTATTTATGCTGAGCCTCCCTGCTGGGGTCAGGGGCAGAGAGAGACTGGCATGGTGCTTGGGGAAACTCCCAGCAGGTCATTTCTTCTAAAAGGCTGCAACAAAAATCTTGCTCCATCCACAGGTCATTTCCTGTAATTGTGCAATGTGAACACACTATACACCTTTGTCTTTTCAGTCTTCTGGGTCAGAGTACATACTTTTTAATACTGATGGAACTGAGGATGCTGAGAGTCAAGGAGTGGCCATCTCAGTAGAGGATCAGGGCTCCTAAGGATAGGAGAATAATTCCTGTAGCCAACACTTGCTTTCCCAGGCATTGCCTCAGGTTGGTTTTTATTTTTTTAACCTGGACCTGACACTTTACCTTCAGTCAGTCAGTCAGTCAGTCAGTCAGTCAGTCAGTCAGTCAGTCTCTCTCTCCCCCTCTCTAGTTTTTGAGACAGGGGTTCACTGTGTAGCCTTGGCTTTCTTGGAACTTACTCGGTAAACCGAGCTGGCCTAGAACTCACAGATTCATCTGCCTCAGCTTCCCGAGTGCTAGGATTAAAGGCCTGTGCCACCACCACCCAGCTGGCCATAAGTCTCTTTTTCATGTCTAAACTAAAATTGCAAAACTGACCAGCCAGCCCCACCAGACATTGTGTGTTTCCAAGGCACCTGTAGCACTTTCACTAGCATACTCCGCTCTCAGCTCTTAGGGAGGCACCTCTATTTCTACGTTCTTTGTGATGTGACAAAAAGATTAACTAAACTGTCTCACAGGGACAAGGTACTAGAGGGGCCCTACTCCTTCCTTAACTCAGTCCTAGGAAGGAGCATAAGGTCAGGGCTAAGGCTTTGGGGAGAAAGGAACTAAGAAACCCATAGAAGGGAGGAAGGAAGTACCATTTCTCACAGAGAAGAGCAGCCAGCAGAGGTGGTGGTGGTGGGGTGAGGGAAAGCTAGGTCAGGCACTGACAGATGAGCCCAGCTCTCAGGGCTGTATTTCCCAGAGGATCCCTCTTAGCCCTCTCATCAGTGTGAGTTGGAAATCTCAGGGTCATCAGGGGTAGGAGATGAGGGCTGGCATTACACCAGCCTGTACATGTAGGAACACAGCCTGCTGCCATCCAGAAAATAAGCTCTCTTGCTCTTCTTAAGCAGAAGTATTCTAGGGAGAGGGTTCTGGACACCACAGGCAGCCTAGACAAGGTGACATCATTACAAACTGAAGATGGATGGAGGAGACAGACTGATTCTCTGCCTGAAACTAGTTTCTTGTTCCTCCTCCTTTTGCTGGGTTTGGTTCATCCCAGCAGAGAAGCTCATTTAGTCTCTTCTTTCTGATGTTCACTCTCTTGTCATCCTGCTCTTCTTCCTTGGTATGAATGAAAAACAGACTTTTAAACTCCCCAGGGTACGTAGCATGTGGGAGGCAAAGAGAGGGGCATCAAGATTCTACCTGACTTTACAGATGTCTTATGTGCACACATGCCGTTAGCGGAATAAAAGAGGTCAGTTACGGCCCCTGTGGCCTGGCCAGCAAGTTGTGAATCTGACCAGTCTACCTTCTTTGTTTGAGGTTAAAGATTCAGAAAGTAGTAACAAAACAAAAAGTCAAACCCAACTGTAGCCTTATGACAGATGATGTTTTATTTACATAATGATTCCAAGGACTCCCACATTGTAACTTCAGAGTGACAGCAGAAGTTGGGTCTGTACTGTCCCTGCATGTATGTGGTGTTTGTCACACCACCTGGAGGGTGGTCAGCAGCCACTCATCACCATGTTTGTCCTAGTGGGACTTGCAGAACTGGTACACTGGGCTAACACCGTCCCTGTACTGAAAGGTCTGGCCTCGTGGTGTTTATGTTGCAGAGACCAATAATATAAGCACACGACACAAAGCAGGCCACCCTCAGTGTTTGGGTTTAAATTATCCCTGGTGATTGTTGGGAAGAAATGGTTTTATGATCAGCCATAGCAACTTTTTGAATACCAATCATTTTCACTCTTTCACAAGATAAAATAATAATAATCTCAGGCTGCAATGATGGCCCAACAGTTAAGAGCATTTGCTGCCCTTTCAGAGGACCTGAGTTTGGTTCCCAGCATCCACGTTAGGCATCTCACAACTGCCCATAACTCAGTTTCAGGGTATCAACACTCCTGTCTCAGCAGGCTCCTGCATGTGTATGACGTACATAAACTCACACAGACATACATACATACATATTAAATAATAAAAACAAATCTTTAAAATTAATCTCTAGTAAATTTTTACAAATATTTTCAGAATCAATTTTTACAAATATCATAATCACTTGAAAATACATTCAATAATCCACCAAGGATTTTTATATAATAAAATGACTAACTACCCTAATTGTCATGAGAGAGCTTTTATCCAGTAATTGATGGAAGCAGATGAAGAGATCCACAGCCAAGTACTGGGTTGAGCTCCTGGAGTCCTGCTGAAGAAAGGGAGGAGGAAATGTATGAGCCAGGGGTGTCAAGGTCATGAGGGGGGAACCCACAGAGACAGCTGACCAGAGCTTGTGGGAGCTCATGGACTCTGGACCAACAGTTAGGGAGCCAGCATGGGACAGACCTAGGTCCTCTGCATGTGTGTGACAGTTGTGTAGCTTGGTCTGTTTGTGAGGAGGCTCCTAGCAGTGAGATCATGACCTGTCCCTGGTGCTTAGCTGGCTTTTGGGAAACTGTTCCCCATGCTGGGATTACTACATCCAGCCTTGATGCTTTGAGAGGAGCCCGGTCCTTCCTCAACTTGATGTGCCATGTTTATTCACGCCCAAGGGAGGCCTGCCCTTTCTGAATGGAGATAGAGGAGGGGTGGATGGGGAGGGGGGTAGATGAGAGGCTGGGGTTTGGAACGGGAGGAGAGGAGGGAGGGGAAGCTGTGGTTGGTATGTAAAATAAATAAATAAAAAATATTAAAAATAAATAAATAAAATGACTAAAATAGTAACTACCTAATTACTGACCAATGAACTCATTGATGAATGTTTTGTGTAAAATCCACCTTAACACAGAGAAGAAGGGGCTAATTCCATCTTCTCCCAATGATACAACAACTATGCATGATAAATTCCAAAAGTTAAAAAATTGCCTCATTCATCAGTGTCTGTGTGCCACATGAATGCCTAGTGTTTCTGGGCCAGAAGAGGGTGTCAGATGCCCTGGAACTGGAGGGAAAGATGGTTGTGACCCACCATCTGAGTGCTGCTAACTGAACCCAAATCCTCTGGAACAGCAGCCACTGCCCTTAACTGCTGAGCCATTTCTCCAGCCTAGGTGGGTGCCGGGATCCAGGTACAGAAGGTTTAGTTTGGGTGCATAGGATGGAGTTATTCTTGATCCTTTGACTTTTAACGAAGCTTCAAAAATGATTTGATAATTTGTATCTGTAGCCTGGCACTGGTGGTATTCTACAGTGCAAGTTCCAGGACAGCCAAGGCTACACAGAGAAACCCTGTCTTGAAAGAACCAAAAAAAAAAAAAAAAAAACTATGTCTAGAAATGAGTTTGTATTTGAACCAATTTTTATGGTTTCATGGAACAATTTGGTTTGAGCACTCTGTAACGCACTATCCCTTTCACAAATGTTCTCAGAGGAGAGCACGAGCAATTTGTGTATAGGATGCAGTTATCTGCTGGCCCACACTGCAGGTAGACTCCAGATTCCAGTCACTGTTGCAGACAGTAGGGTGGAGACTGAATCTTCCCTCTCTCTGTGGTGTCCTTTGCCCTGATTCTTTCCATCACATAAAGCTCAGCAGGCCGCAGAAGGCAGGAAGACTGTGGAGAAGAGAGAAGTGCAGAGTTGTACACACAGGGCCTGCTGGTTTCTTCTGATGCTCCTGGGTACTTCTCACTCACCACGTCAAAAGGATTTACCCTTCACTGTGGGTGCCAGCTTTGGAAGGGACACATCTCCACAGAGCTAGGAGTCTATTCCCTTCACCATGTCCTTTAGACCAGCACACGTGTGACTGACTTGTGAGAAGAGGCTCAAGAGGGACACCCTTCCCTCTGTCCCTCATGGCTGTAATGGGCTGCTTGCTGCCAAGAAGGGGGAAGGAAATGGACAGTGGACTTGACTGCTAAGCCCCTGTTCTGAATTATTTTATTTCTTGTTTTTTCTTCATGGGAGATAGCAATCTTAGGCTGTATGTATCCTCTGCTTTAATAGTTCCTTAACTGAACTTTTATATATACACTCCTTCATATATTTTTCTATTTATTACCCATTTTGTTATTAAATACCTAGGAGAGTTGTCTTAAGCATGCATCACCATCCCCTCATTATAAGTCTCACATTCATGAAATCATAGGCTGGACTTTGCCTCCACTGTCTGTCCAACATCTGCTTCAGTGACTGTTAAATAAAAGACCCAGTGAATGCTTTTCCTATGATTAAACAGCCATGGGATAAAACCCAACACCTTAGTCACTGACACCCATGAAAGTATAATGGAGCAGAAGAACTCCTGTTGCTGACACCATAGCCTTGGGATTGCCATATACCAAGGTACTGCTCACATGTGGATGGCACTGCTGTATGGAAAACTACTGTGTTGCCATTCACATGAAACCGCAGCACACAGAATTCTATACAGGCTTTGATTATGGTAAAGAATATCTCCAATCCTGGTTTGTACTTACTCCAACGCACTTCTTTTGGTTAACCACGTTAGTGTACAAGAGTCTTCCCTGTTGTGCAGCAACAGCCTCATGTACCTGATACTCACTATTTCTTTGTCGTACCTGGAGACAACATGGGTGAGTTAGCCTGTATTGTCTAGCTGTGTGCAGGTGCATGTGCACACAATGACCTGGGTGCCTTCTGCCATATTGTGATATTGAGGAGATATGCCCTCCATAAGTAACCAAGATGGTAGAGCTGTTAGGACAATTGTGGGTCCTTTGAGAGTTGGAGCCTTACTATAGAAAGTATGTCACTGGGGCTGGGTTTTGAGTTTTTATATCTTATTTGCTGTTTACTCTCTGCTTCCTGCCTGCCTTTGAACTTCCTGTCACTTCCTGCCATGTCTCCCCACCATGATGGATTCTTATTCCTTTGAAACCATAAGTACAAAATCATTCTTTTGTACGTTTCTAAGTTATGGTATTTTTGTCTTGGCAATAGAAGAGTAACTAAGATTCTACATCTCTCAGAGCACATCCCTGTCTTTAAGCACGCATGTATGTAGGTGAACACGCCACTGGTGCAAATTCAGAAGGCCCAGGAGTACAGAGGCATGGACCCCTTGATGCACACTTGATTGGCTGTGAAAACAGCAGAAATGCTACTAAACATCACTGGGGCCACTCCATCCTACGCTTTTTCTTAGACACTATCCCCTCTACACCAGGACTTTGAGGGTCTCCCAGTTTCACTATGGGGCATAGCTGAAGTCACTCTAGGTCCTGGAACCCAAGGTGACTCTTCCCCTCCGGACCATGCTGTTTCCAAGCCCAAGGTGCTGGATTTTAAGATCTATGATGGGAACTCAGGTTCAAGGCCTCTCCTGGACAGATCCTGTGGTGTTTTGTAACAGGGCTTTCACATAGGGAGAAGCATGGCAGGGTACCAAAGGGACAATGTCCAGGATTTGTTGCCTGAAGCTGGATTGCTGTGACCCATGGCCCTTTTCTAAACTAAGCCACCCACCCTAGAATTCCTGTAAGCCATTCATTTTTTTAATGGATGGGCCAATTTCCAGAAAGTCTTCTTAGGGAGTTCTGAGGTAGAGCTGGAGTAGGCAGAGTGCTGGCTGAGGGCTGCTATGTTCTGGGTGCTGGTCCTTGAATGACTCCTACAGACTCTTAGGCTCTCTGTAGACGCTCTACAGGCTCTTTCAGAGAAATGGATCTGGACATAGATAGTTTCTTCTTCCTGTGTAACAGCATTCTTCCCAGAAGGGGTCCTGCTCATGATGGAAGGAATGGGTTGACTGTGACTCTCTAACACACGGATCCCATTCCTTCGGGTGAAACTCGAACGCTCTGTCCTGTATTTAAGGTTTTCCAAGTTCAGAATTAGTCTGCAATTCCTAATGTGTGTGCTTTCATTTTGTTTATATTGCATTGTTTCAAACTACTCAGGACTTCACACATGCGAGCAAGTACTATACCAATGAGCCACATTCCTAGCCCCACATTCACTTTTGCGTGCTGTATGTTATCTCTAAAAAGAAAATCTTGTTTATAAGCACTTTTTATGAGAATGTCTCAAAAATATATGATAGACATATCTATCCCTACTAGTCAGACTTTTTAGTTTTTTTCACTCTTGACTCTCCATTCCCTCCCCCCTCTCTCTCCCTCTCTCTCTCCCTCTGTTTCTCCCTTTCTCTCTCCTTCTCTGCCTCCCTCCCTTTCTATCTCTCTCTTCCTCTCCCTCTCTCCCTCTTCCTCCCTCTCTCTCATCTCTCTTCTTCCTCTTTTTTTCAATAGATTGAAGCCTGTTGGTAAAACCAGCAAAGCATCCCCATGATTCACCTTGCAGTCTGCTTGGTCTTTAGGAGAGAGTGTCATCCTGGCCTCTGGGTATCAGCCACTCCACAGAGCCCCCAACTAGCAAAGAGGGGAGGCTGCTGCCTCTGTCCAGAGTTCTGAATATTCAATTCCCAGGCTCCCTCACTAAATTGGCTTTCAGTGCACAGCCTTCATTCAGTGACCAGAACCAGCCTCCTAGGATCTTCCCTCTGCTAACAAGATCTCACTAGTCCACCTTACCATGCTAACCATGCCAGCATCACTGATAGTCCTTGTTGCTCTACATGCAGCTTTCCTAGTGTTCTGCCAGAGCATGATTTATGGTCCATCCAAAGCTCTCTGTGCTGGACCAACAGCACTGGCTGCTGCTATAGACTGGTTCTATCAAAACCTCTCCCTGCAGTTCTGAATCAGCACCCTCACCCATTCAAATGTACTCATAGGGATCCTGACATCTTCAAAAACAATTCCTCTCATATTGAACATATCTGGCCTTTGTGTCATTCGTTTTCCCCACTAATCCATCCTACTGGGTGCCTGCTTCCAAGTTTCCTAGCATGAGCTTAGCTTCTGCATTGGAAGTTGACAATGAAAAAAAAAACAACAAACCCAGCAATTGTGCATCTTCTGACCATTCACAATGCACCATCTCCTTACCTCTCTATTCTGGTCTTTAGCCACATCAGAGTCTGCTTCACAGTATGTATACATCATTGTCTCCTCATCCATCCCATCAAAACTCTTGTAATTTGATGATCATTTCCACAAATAATAATAGACATTTGTAAGAAAAAAGACAAAAAAGAAAGAAAGAAAGATGGACAGAAAGAAAGAAAGGACTGCAGCATCATTCTGAACAAATGTACATCCACAAGCCATTATCCAATCATCAAATAACCAAAAGTTCAAGACCCCCTAAATCCAGGTGGTTTCAGTGGGTGGGAAATGGTGTCCACCAATTGGATCATACTCTGCAGCCACCTGGGTTTTTTCCCTGATTCACAGATTACCAGCTGTGGCTTAAAATTCTTTCTGCTGTTTACTGTCTTAATTCTGGATATTGTGTTTGAGAAATTAACATGTTGTGATCTTTGCTGAAGAGGGGAAAATTCTCAGGCCCTACAGCTCCTGAACTCTGCTGCCAGGTTGACTCTCCAGACTGCAGGCTACTCGCTGCAAGTGGGTATGTCTGTGAGGCTTGCTCTAACTCAGGCTCATAGGTTCCCACACAGTGGGGGACCCATGGACACATAAAGTAATAATTTCAATCACAAACTATCATAATTTTCTATATATTAGCAATGTCCATTATGACTTCTGAATAAATGAATACTCATAAGAAATCTACCAACTTTATTGCATTTCAATCATTCTGACAGCCTTCAAATATACCACCTTTACCACCTGGCTATGTGCATTGACTGACTGATCAAACATTAGAAAAACTGTCCCCACCCCATCACAGACGGGAGCATTGTTAGGGAGCAGAAATTCAAGACATCTGACTTTACCTACCAAAGTTCCACATAGGCCAACAGCAAGGAAAACTAGATCCTGGATAGATGACACCTGTCTCTGCACACCTTAAGGAACCTCCTTACCCCAGCGAACCCTTCCTAACCCAACAGCCAATCCAAAAAAAAAAATCAAAACTATCCTGTGTCCTCTGGTTAAGCTGACCTGTGAATAAAGAGTATCCTGGAGTCCAGGGAGATTCCTTTGTAGTCTTTCATGGGAAATGACATGGTGGGACTTTCTCCAGGAACCCAGCCAGGCACACATGCCATTGGCCTCAATGGGGAATCTCAACATAAATACCAGCATCCTCTCCCTGACAGCCACAGACTATCACCTACTCTCCAGGACTCAGGTGAGAGATGACTCCATGGACTGACCTACACAAACACTTCTGCTCTTATGTCCCAGAGTGTGATTTCCTTTTAAATTAATCTTTGTGTTCTAAATATATATAGTGTAAAGTTTGTGCTGTGCTGCAGGGACATGTGGGAAATGCCTCTCAGTGAATTGTGGGTTCCTGTAGGGGGAGACAATCTGCTCTCGATGTCTCTCTTCCTCCATCAGTGCTGTCTTGCTGTCCTCCCAGACAGACTTGGTTCAGGGCTGATGGGATCATAACTGAAGGCTTGTGATTTTGAGGAAGGTCCTGTTGCAAGGTCACCTAAGTGTCCCACTGGAATTCTAGTGAGTTGCAGTGGGAATGGACAACTAGCCTCTTCCTGGATTACAGATGTTTAAGGGGAAGGTACAAATTTGCGTGTGTCTCCTAGATTCTCTTTTGATTTCTGCAGGATGAAGCTTCTCACTGGCCTCATTTTCTGCTCCCTGGACCTGGGGGTCAGCAGTTGGTTTTCATTTACTGGTGAGGCTTACCGAGGTAAGGCTGATGGATGAAGTATGGCTTGTGGGGTTCAGCCAACTATTTCAAAGCTTTTTCCCACTGCCTTGGTATGTACTTTTTTGGGTTTTTGTAGGGTGCCATATAAATATAAATCTTGTACTAGTGACTGTAATGGTCTGAACACAGCAGGTGGCAGAGCAGTGTTTGAACTTGGCTGAGCCTGAGACCAGTCTAGCCTGGTTGATGTGCCTTCTTGCTGTCTCCCATGTGAACTTGTTAGGGGCATGTGAAATCCCCCATAGGCTTCAATGCTACTGAAGCCTGTGTCCTCTTAGAGTCTCAGGAACTGATCTTGGGTGTAGCTGTCATGGCAGCTTTCAGTAAATCCCTATGTGATTGAACCTACAGCCACCACTGAGGACTGTGGCTCTAGTGCCTCCTCAAGCATCCACCCCACTGCACAGTCTGTTTAGAAGGACTAGAAGTGCCTGTTTACAGTGATGTGCATGCACACTGTCGAGATGGATTGCTTAGAAATCAGTACAGAAGTGCTCCCCATGTTCAGCCTTTCTCCCCCTTTCCTGTGTCTTCTGCATTTGGAAGTCCCTCAGAAACTCAAATTCATTCTCGAACACTCATTGTGGATTAAGGTTAATGTGACAGTGGCTCGGGACATTTTCAATTTCTGAAGGTACGTTAGATGACTACTAGGGGGTTGTGCTGTTGGGAGGAGGGACGGATGCTGGAAACATATTCAGTGCTCAGATCAGCCCTGGAAACGAGGGACCCAACACAGCAATAGGGCCAAGGCTGAGAAGTTCTGTTCTGTGATGATAGCTCCCGTCTTTCTGTTCCACATTCCCATTGTGTAAAAAGAGGCAGCTCACATGTGTATAGTGTTTCTCACACTAACACATCACAGGTGGACCGTCTTGTTTTTAAGGATTTTTAATTCATTAGTTTTTAAAAAACATTTCTTTATCAATTCTTTGGAAATTTCACATCGTGCCCCCCAATCCCTCTCACCTCCCAGTCCCTCCATACCCACCATCACCCCTGCAGTATGCTCCCCCAAAATTAATTCAAAACAAAGCAAAACAAAAAACCCACCTCACTCCTCCATCTTTCAACACGTCCTCCTTCATCCTAGTGGTATCGGGAGCTGCAGTGTGTCACGAAGCATACCCCTTTTGTCCAGTCAGCCCCACCTACCAATTATTCATTGTAATGAGTCATTGGTCTGGTTCAAGGCTTCTGATCTGGTACACCATCAACCCTGGGCCCCCACTGAAACTCCTCCTGGTCATCCTGTTGTTGCCCCGAGTCATGGAGATCCTGCAGTCATTGTTCTGAAGGACCAGTGCCCTTGTGCTCTCCAGCAGGTCATAGATGGGGCAGCTACTAGGGTGGGCCAACCCAAGGCCCGGCAGGTGGGTCTGGATGGTAGATGAGCTGGTCAGTCTGGGCCACTGGGACCACCCCCTTAGGGAAGGGTCAGAGCCAGCACTCCTAAGCCATGCCATCTGGGCCAGCTCTCCCTTGCCAGAGGCGGGGCCATCTCTCCCATGGGGGAGGGGAGATTGTGGCACCAGCTCTCACAGGAGCACCTTCTAAGAACTCTCAGTAGTAACCTGGAGAGACCAACTAGGGTTAGAAAATGTTCTTCTCTATTATGTCTCAGGCTGCTCTGACCACAGGCTCAAGCCATGAGTTTTTCCATCCCTGTCATCCTCTCATGTTGTCTTTCCCACCCAGGGGTTGGGGACATGTGACAAGCCTACTCTGACATGAAGGAGGCCAACTGGAAAGATTCAGACAAATACTTCCATGCTAGAGGGAACTATGATGCTGCCCAAAGGGGTCGTGGGAGAGTCTAGGCTCCTGAAGTCATCAGGTAAACACAGACTGTTGGGACACTGGGCCTGGGTAGAAGGTATTGACTGTGCTAGGAGACCAGGGGCAGATGAGCCCCAGAGAAGGTCATGCCAATCTGTGGCCCCTCCCCCTCCTGCTCATGCAGTTACTTCCTCCATTCATGCTCAGTGTGGATCCTGGGATGTGGGCAGAGCCAGCACTCAGCTCATGCTGGATAGGCCTGTTTCCAAATGCAGACAGGGAATGATTCATCCCTGCCTGTCTGGTGATGGTCATTCAGTGTAGGGTGGCCAGACTGGCCTAAGCATTGCTGATTGCTGGGCTTAGCAGGGTCACTGTTTCAGGCCCTCTTTCCTGGCCCTTCCTGGTTTCCTCCTAAAGCCTTTCCACGCAAATGAGAGAATTGGGGGTGTCAGCTGTGGCGATGAAGCTTGGTGATAGATCTCCTCCATGTCTGCTTCTCCTAGTGATGCAAGAGAGGGCATTCAGAGTCTCATGGGCCGTGGACATAAGGATTCCATGGCTGACCAGGAAGCAAACAGATGGGGCCGCAGTGGCAAGGACCCCAGTCACTACGGACCTGCAAGACTGCCTGCCGAATACTGAGCATCCTCCTTACTGCCTCAGGAGGCTGTGCTGCGGGCTCTGGGATCAGGACATGGGGTTCTTCACTTTTGTGTCCACTGTGGGTGTGGAGGACATACAGTGCACATGTAATAAATTCGTAAGAGATGAAGTTTCCTGTCATTGTGTTTTAGTGGGTGGAGCTGTGTGGTATAAAGGGTCAATACTAAACACAGTCCGGAATAGAATATTTAGGCTTAGGACTGATGTTCTCCGTAGTTACATAGAGAGAGAGCTCTGATGACTGCCCCATTCCCCATTCAGGCTCATGTGACTATTCAAGTCCCTGAAGTTACAGAGATACTGTTTTTAGACCTTTCCATATCGTGACCTCTACCCTCTGTGCCTACTGTTCCAGAAATTTCTCTTCTCTCGCTGCATTAGTCTGATATTTCTCTGCCTCTGTGGACAGCGACACAACTGTGGGAAAATTGCCGTGGTGAATTCTGCCTCAGCCACTGCCATTTTGCTCCTCTGTCTCAAATACACATTTCTCTCGCTTCTTCCCTCCCTCCCTCTTTCTCTCCCTCCTTCTCTTTTTCTTTTTCTTTTTCTCTCTTTCTTCCTTCCTTCCTTCCTTCCTTCCTTCCTTCCTTTCGTTCGTTTCTTTCTAGATTTATTTATTATATATGTCTGCATATATGACTGCAGGCCAGAAGAGGGCACCAGATCTCATTACAGATGGTTGTGAGCCACCATGTGGTTGCTGGAAATTGAACTCAGGACTTCTGGAAGAGCAAGCAGTGCTCTTAACCTCTGAGCCATCTCTCCAGCCCCCCAGGCTTTTCTGTATAGGTATGCCACTCTGCTTTATCCATCATGTCAGGGTCTGACTCAAGGCTTTTTCATTATGACCCCTTTTCATAGAGAGAAGAACATCACTTTGAGAAAGCCTTATCTTAACCTTAGGAATCCTAACCTGGACACTGCACTGGGGACCAGGGATATAGCTCAGTTGACAGAGTGTTTGCTTAGCATTCATGAACCCTTAGGGGATCCTTTGAACTGTGTAAACCTGGTGATGGAGCACATTTATATTCCTTGCACTGGGGAAGTAGGGGCTGTCAGACCAGGTTCAAGACCAGTGCTGGCTATATAGTAAGTCGAGGCTAGCCTGGGATAAATGAGACCCTGTGTCACAATAAAACACACACACACACACACACACACACACACACACACACACGCACAGAGATATGGATACATATGGATATATATATCCCTCACATTAAAATAATAGCAGCATTGTAATTTCTAAAGTACTAGGGGTATAGATCAGTTGGTAGAATGCTTACCAATATGAATGAAACCCTGGGTTCTATTCCCAGCACTTCATAAATTGGGTTTAGTGTCTCTTACAAAGTGCAGGCAGGAGGATCAGAAGTTCAAAGTCATCCTTGGATACATAAGGAGTTGTAGATCAGCCTTTGATAGTTGAGACAATGCCTCAGAAACAAAAACATTTCAGGTAAATGGATGGAGCTGTAAATAATCATCCCAAGTGAGCTAACCTGGTCTCAGAAAGGCAAACATCACATGCTTTATCTCTTTTTTTGGATGTTATCTCTGAATTTGTGTTTCAGTTAGAATTCTCACAGAGGGGAGGGATCAGGAAGGCACAACAGGTGGGGGTAGGTTTCAAGGGGGAGTGGGGAGTCAATTTTCTCTGAGGGTGTGAACCATGGTAGGTGGAAGAACACACATCCCAGATTTGGAGGACACAAACGGGACTTGGTGACTTTAGAAAGAGAGAGAGCATGGAGATGGGTGCACAGAGAGGTGGGAGGTGGATCTGGGAGAAGCTGGGGGGTGAATATGGTCAAATAAATTCTGTGAAATTCTCAAAGATTTCATAAAAATATTACTTTAAAAAGAAGGAGAGAAAAGGAGAAGAGGAGCAGGTTGGATGGATGAGCAGATGAAGAATCCTGGCACACACGTCTCACAGCCTGAGTTCGATCCCCAGAGCCCATGTACAGGTGAAAGAGGAGAACTGACCCCACTAGATACCCTTGGATCTCCACAGCTGTGTGGTGGTGTGTGCCACACATACACTGGCCACCAATAAAAAATGCTGGGGTCTGGAGAGATGGCTCAGTGCTTAAGGATGTAGTGTGTTGCTCTTCCAGAAGACCTGAGTTTGGTTCCCAGCACCACATTGGGAGGCTCAGAACACCTGTGAATCTAGCTCCAGAGGATCTGGCTTCCTCTCTGACCTCAGTGGGAGGCTGCATTCCCACATCCATGTAATTAAAAATAAAATAATAACAAAGGAGAAAATGAACCTGTTTCAGGCATTAGTGAGGCACAGTTTTAAATGTGTCTCTAAGGAAGTTTCCAGAGAAGAAGAGGGAAAGTTTCACCCTAAATATGGGTGACACCATGGCATGATCTCAGATGGGCACACATAAAAATAAACAATGAAATAAATCTAGTTTAGGTTAAGTAAATCTTAGTGTGCTTCTGTTGCTGTATATAATATTACCCTCTGGAAACTTTATAAAATGTAGAAGTATATTTACCTCATGATGCTACAGGCTGGGAAGTCCAAGGATGGAATCTGGTCCCTGGTGAGAGTCTTGTATCTCAGTCCCTCTGAGAACATCATACTGAGAGACAGATCAGGTCTGGTAGCTCAAGTCCCTTCCTCTTCTCACAAAGACATTAAAGTCATCATGGGGGTCCCATCTTTATGACCTTTTCTGATCCCTACTTAATTCTAAACCTCCAAAACCCACTGCCGGCTGAAGCTGGGGATGAAATTTCTAACGTGTGGACTTCTGGGGAGACATCCACATCACAGAGGCTTCTGTCTCTGTCGGGATTCTGTCAGGAAAGAACCCAGTCAGACAAGGTGGCAACAGCAGTGTTCCCCAAGGGGTGACAAGGTGCAGAGACACTGGAGCACCCCTGGACACAAAACACTGAATCCTATCAAAGGCTCTCTCATTTTCTGCATATTAGCAATAGATCAAGGCTAGAGGAAGGACAGAGAAGTATGTCCCTGGGACTGGGCGTTGAGTGTTTAAGGTCTCATTCCACTTCTTGTTCTCTCTGTTTCCTGCTTGGGTTTGAGCTGCCTCCTCCCGCTGCCATGCTTTCCACTAGCTGCCATGTCTCCCCAGAACGATGGAATTTTTTTTAAGCTTTCTTTATTCTTCACGTCTTTCACATCATGCCTCCAAACCCCACCCATCTCCCTCTCCCACCAAAACAAAATAAAATAAAATTTTAGAGAAAAAAGGGGGAAATGGAATAAAGTGAAAATCTAGTCATGGAAGCTGCATTGTGACACAGTGAGTCATGAAGTAAACCCTTTATCCATACGTTTTTACATGAGGGTGTTCATCATAAAGAATTGTTGGTCTGGTTCAAGGTCCCTGGTCTCTGCTACATCCTTGACACTGGGCCATCACTGGGATTCTTCCCGGATATCCGTTTCTACTCTGTCTCCTGGAGATCCTGCAGCCCTGCATCTGCCAGATTGTCGACCCCCGTCCCTGTAGGGGTGGTTGTTGGGCTTGATGTTGGGCTTGGCCAACCCTGGTTCTGGGCCTGGGTAGTTCCAGGGTTGGTCAGACTGCCAGCTCTTCCCTGTCTTTCCCACCAGGGGGAGCTCTTCAGCACTGTCCTGGCTAGTTCACCCCTTGCAACACGGAACAATGGCCAAGGCCAGTTCTCCAGCTTTCAAGTCCTCAGGGTCAGTTCTCCCACACCTACATCTTCAGGCCCAGCTCTACTGTGTTGCCCAGGTGAGGTATAGGGGCCACTCTCCTGAGTGCTGCAGCTGATGAGGGGGCAGGGACAGCTCTCCCACTATTATGACCTCAGGGCAATCTGTTCCACGAACCTCAGGTGTTGATGGGTATAAGGTGGGGACATCTTTCCTCAACCCCTGCCAGTATATGACAGATGAGTAATGGGGACAGCTCTCCCATGCACACAACATTGGAACTGGCTCACCCACACCTCTGCCAGAAGGAATGATGGATTCTTATTCCTCTGGAATTATAACTAAAAATAATTTTTTCTTCAAGAAGTTTCTTTGTTTAAAATATTTGTTATTGAAACAGAAAGTAACTAAAAATCTGCATCTCTCAGAACACATTCCTGTCTTGTAACAGGCTCCCAGACCAAACTTGGCACAACTATCTCCATGATGGAAGCACCATTCAGGCCATAAAAACTCAGCACATTGACAGCATCACCTACCAAATCGAAAACAAAGACCTAATTCATCAAAGTTCTGGGACAGTCTCTAAATGTACTAACCTTACCTTTTGGTTTCTGCAGTTCTGCCTCTAGCTAACTACTGTTCTTGTTAAATAACTGAAGTGTGTTGACCCAGAACATGGTATTTGTCATGACCCTGAGAAAGGTTTGGAGCTTCAATGGGATTCCAAAACACCAAATGTGGTCACCATCTAGCTACTAAAGACATTTTCTTGGCTTTTGGTTTTTCATGAGACAGGTTCTTACTATCAAGAAAGGGTCTCACTGTATAGCTCTGGAACTCACTATGAAGACTAGGTTGTCCACAAGCTTACTGAGATCCACCTGGTCTGCCTTCCAAGTGCTGATATTAAAAGTGTGCACCAACACTCCCTTCTTTAATAAAGACTTTCTACTTAGACCTGTGTCTGGTAGTCTTCTCTGGTGGACACCCACAACATTCTTTAGTCAATGTACGAGTGCAGGTGAACCCTCCAGTGGAGGAAATTGTGAGGTGGCAGGTGAACAGAAGCATGGATCTGTTGAGGCACAATTTCCTAGGTTGTTTCCTAGGATTTCACAAATCCGTAGTTTCACAATGGGACTGTGAGTGAACATAAATGGGCCTGTTGCATCCCACCCTTTCCTTTATTCATTATCTCTCCTTTTCCAGGACACTGAATGTCTTCTACAGTATCAATTCAGTGCATAGCTGAAGTCACTGTAGGTTTAGGACCCAAGGAACCAAGTGACCAGTCACCTCAGGACCATGCTCTTTGCAAATCCACTTTGCAAATGATCTATGATGGGAACTCAGGGTCAAGGCCTCTCCTGGACAGGTTCTCTGGTGTTTTGTAATAGGGATTTCTCTTGGAGATAAGCATGGCAGGCTACCATAGGGACAATGTTCAGGTTTTTGTTGCCTGGAGCTGGATTGCTGTGACCCATGGCGTTCTTCCAAATTAAGCCACCCATCCTAGAATCCCCCCCATAAGCCACCCTTCATCTTTTCTAGGGGTGGACCAATTTCCAGAAAGTACACTGATGGAGTTCTGAAATAGAGAGCTGGAGTAATCATAGCACTGGCTGAGGGCTGCTATGCTCTGGGTGTTTGTCCTTGAATGACTCCTACAGAC
This sequence comes from Peromyscus eremicus, assembly GCF_949786415.1. Classification (NCBI taxonomy): domain Eukaryota; kingdom Metazoa; phylum Chordata; class Mammalia; order Rodentia; family Cricetidae; genus Peromyscus; species Peromyscus eremicus. The sequence continues at coordinate 94,430 of NW_026734505.1, forward strand.
TCTCTTAGGCTCTCTGTAGACGCTCCACATCTCTTTCAGAGAAATGGACTTTGACATAGATTGTATCTTCTTCCTGGGCAACAGCATCCTTCCTTGGGTGGGTAATGATCATGACAGAAGGAATGGGTTGACTGTAGCTCTCTGACACATGGATCCCATTCCTTAGGGTGAAACTTGAACCCACTGTCCTGTATTTAAGGATCTCTGAGGGCAGAGTTGCCTGAAGGTACTTATGTACAGTCTTTTGTTTTGTTTGTTTTGTATAGTTTTAAATCACTCAGGACCTCACATGTGCGAAGCAAGCAATACACCACTGAGCCATGGTGGTGTCATCTCTGAAAACAAATTCTTGCTTATAAGCACTTTTTATTAGAGCTATTTCAAAAAACATGTTACATCCATATCTGTCCACGTTAACCAACATTTCTCTTTTCTTCACATCTTGACAACTTCACACTTCTCTCCTAACTGCTTTGAAGAGTAGACTGAGCCCTGTTGGAGAAAACCAGCAAGGCATCCCCATGATTCACCTTACAGTCTACTTGATCTTTGGGGAGGGTTTCATCCTGGCTTCTGGGTTTTGGCCACTCCATGGAGCCCCCAACTTGTGAAGAGGGGAGGCTGCTGCCTCTGTCCAGAGTTTTGAATATTCAATTCCTAGGCTCCCTCTCTAAGATTGGCTTTCAGTGCACAGCCTTCATTCAGTGACCAGAACCAGCCTCCCTGGATCCTCTCCCTGGTAACATGATCTCACTAGTCCCCCTTACCATGCTAACCCTGCCAGCATCACTGACAGTCCTTGGTGCTCTACAGGCTGCTTTCCCAGTGTTCTGTCCAAGCACAGTTCATGGTCCATCCGAAGCTCTCTGTATTGGTCTAATAGCACTGGCTGCTGCTGTGGACTGGTTCCATGAAAAGATTTCACCATAGTTCTGAAACCAGCACCCTCACCCATGTCTTAGGCATCATGACATCTTAAAAAATAATTCATCTTATATCAAACACAGCTGTCCTGTGTGTCATTCATTTTCCCCACTAATCTGTCCTAGGGGTGTCTGCTTCCAAGACAAATGCTGTAAAAGTTTCCTAGCATGAGCTTAGCTTCTGCATTGCAATTTGCAGGTGAAAAAAAATCCCAGCAATTAGCACATTGTGCCTTGGCTATATGCATCTTCTGGCCATTCTTTATGCACCATCTCCTTACCTTTCCAATTTGGTCTTTATTCCAGCAATTTCAGAGCTTGTTCCACAGTATGTACACATCACTGTCTCCTCACCCATCCCTTCAAAACTCTTTTTTTGTTTATCATTTACACCAATAACAACAGACATTTGCAGTTTAAACAAGTAGAAGAAAAATTAGTAAGTAAAGAAAGAAAGGGAGGGAGGAAAAACGGAAGGAAGGAAGGAGGGAAGGAAGGAAGGAGGAAAGAAAGGAAGGAAGGAGGACAGAAATGACTGCAGCAGCATCTGTACACATGTACACCAGCAAACCAACTACCCAGTCAAACATCCAACAGTCCGAGGACTTTCCAAGTCTCTAGAATGTGCCTTGATTGAACTAAGTCCCAGGGTGTTTTAATGTGAGGGAACTGGTGTCCACCAAATGGATTATATTCTGAAGCCATGTGTCTAGGTTGAGCACTATTTTGTGTGTGGGATTCTTTCTGGGTGGGATTAGCATTAGAATTGGTGAACTCAGCAAAGTAGATTGTCCTTTTCTGTGTCTGGGCATCAGCTAAGCCAATGAGAACCTGAACCCATCAGCTACCTAATACTCCAGCCGAGAGGAGGGGGAGGAGGGAGGAGGAGGGAGGGAGGGAGGGAGGGAGGGAGGGAGGGAGAGAGAGAGAGAGAGAGAGAGAGAGAGAGAGAGAGAGAGAGAGAGAGATATTATTTCCAGCCTTATTTCATGGCTTCAATACATGTGCCTCACCATTTAGACAAGTGGAGATACTTGCCCTTTTTGCTTTACAAGAGTTTCTAGTGTAGCCCTGGTTAACCTGGTACTTGTTCACTCTATAGACCAGGCTGGCCTTGAACTCAGTGATGCACCTGCCTCTGCCTCCTGAGTGCTGGAATTAAAAGGCATGTACCACCTTAATACCTGCCTGCTTTTTGCCTTTTATTTGTTTTAAGACAGGTTCTCATTTTGTAGCCAAGGCTATCTCAGAACTCATGTACCTCCCATCTCAGCCTCCTAAATGTTGGGTTAGCACCATTTCTTGGCTGCTACTTGTCATTTTAACCATACATTGAATGAGGAAATATTTAGAACCCTCGGTTAGGTCCTTCCATGTGTTCTGTTGGCAAATATTTATACAGACTCACTGTGTGCTGGGTGGGCTGGTAAGTTTGAAATGTCAAGTTTTCATAACCTAGAATTACCTGAGCTGGAAGTCTGAACTGAAGAATTGCCTAGACCAGATTGGCTTGTGGGCTTGTCTGGGGGCGTTTCTTGATTGTCGACTGAGGTGGGAAGACCCACCCAGAAAATGAGATGTTCCCTTTCATGTGCTGGCCCCAACTGTGTAAGAGTGAAGAAAGCTAACGGAGAGCAGAGACAAGCAGACAGCATGGCTGCACTCATTCTCTCTGCCCTTGACCAGATGTGGTGTGACCAGCTGTCTCACACTCCTACTGCTGTGACTCCCCTGCAATCATGAAGTGTCACCTATAACTGTGAGCCAAATAAACCCTTTCCTCCTTTGAGTCTCTCTTCATCAGGGTGTTTTAGAAGGCTGGGTGGGCATTGTTTCAAGGAACAGGGATTCCTTGTACGGAACTACTGTGAACAAGACCTTGGCCTTTAGGAGTCTGGCCTTTTGGAACTGTGTCCATGTCCTATTAGGGTTTCTACTGGTATGACAAAACGTTATGACCAAAAACAAGTTTGGGAAGAAAGGGTTCATTTCAGCTTACAGCTTGCAGTGTATCATCCAGGGAAGTTAGGGCAGTGAGGTAAGAAAACTTGCCAAAATACAAGCATTTTATGTAATTTAGAACAAAACTATTATGGACAAGGAAACACTTGTCCATATGCTCGCTCTCTTTCTTCCTTCCTTTCTTTCTTTCTCTCTCTCTCTCTCTCTCTCTCTCTCTCTCTCTCTCTCTCTCTCTCTCTCTCTCTCTCTCTCCCCGGTATAGGATGCTAGGTCCCAGCCCCTGTCCATGAAAAGACTATCTGCCCCATCCAGTGTCTCTAACAAGGCAGGGCTGTTTTGGATTGTTTTAAAACAAGGATCTGAGATCTTTGGGCTTGTAGAGTTCTACAAAAGGAATCTTTAGATCTACAGTGTTAAAAATTGCAATTACCTCCTAAACAATGGGAATGATTTCTGGAGTGTGGCCTCCAATGGCACAAGCCTGAGAGAATTAAAAGTGTGGAAAAGATGACAGAAAGGGTCCTAAATACTGGGAACAGCCCATGGTTTGTCTATTGTTGTCTTGCAGATCAAATTCTAAAATTCATAAAGGTTAAATCACTTGCATAAGACCACACAGTAAAAGTATTGGACTCTAGGTCTACCCAACTTCAAACTTGATTGTTTTTTTTAAACTTTCACACCAATTTTGATCACATAACTCTGCAACTTATAACCTTTTCATAGGTTCCCACTGCCTTTTCGTTCAGTTCCCCACAGTTAATAACAGTCAATACAGACATCTCCTGTGTGTGTGTACAGGTGTGAATGAGTGTTTATGTGTAGATGTGAATGTGCTCATTCACAAGAGGCCAGAAGGCAGTCTCAACTGTCATTCCTCAGGCGATGTCCACCTTATTTTTCAAAACAGGATCTCTCACTAGCCTGAGACTCACTGATTAGGCTAGGGTGGTGATCCAGCAAGCCCCAGGCATTGGACTATGTACATTTCTCCAGTCCAGGCACATCACCACTCCTAGATTCCAGATGTGAGATTACCACACCCAGCTTCTAGATAAGAGCTCACCACACCAGCTTCTAGATATGAGGTCACCATAACTGGCTTCTAGGTGTAAGGTCACCACTCCTGACTTCCAGATGTGAGGTCACCACTTCTGGCTTATAGATATGAGGTCACCACTCCTGGCTTATAGATATGAGGTCACCACTCCTGGCTTATAGATATGAGGTCACCACACTTTGCTTCTAGATATGAGGTACCACACCTGGCTTCTAGGTGTAAGGCCACCACTCCTGGCTTCTAGATGTGAGGTCTAGGGATCAGGTCCTCATGCTTGCATGGCAAACGCATTACTGACCAACTTTATGAAAATGGAGCTAATCCAGCAGAGAGGAAAATTCTTATAAATGCAGATATAGTAGGTGGAAGAAGTGAAAACTACTTTGTAATTACAACATTATTTGATAATTTTTGGTTTCCATGGTTTGTTGCTATATTTCAAAGCCTTGAATGGTGTCTGACACTTCATGCCAAGATTTAAGATTTAAGGGTGAGGAACAGAATCTTGCTATCTGGGACCCTAGACTGAGACAAGTTAAGAGATAAGAGTATAAAGACAAATTCTTAGAAGATATAAGAAGGGAATCAATGAAATGGCCCAGTAGGTATATGTTAATCCTGAAATTCACCAGAAAAAAAAAACATTTACACCATTTTGGCCAAATTTGAGCAAGCTTTTATTAAAAATATTAAATATTTGCCAAGATGAAATATGGCCAAGACCATTACCTGCTCAAGACACATGTTGGTGAAGCTTATATGGACAAAGCCCATAGGCCATCGTACTTTCCCATGAGGCTTTGTTGTTAGTTTTCAAGAACACCAGTTCCCAGAATCCCAGGAAATTAACTGGTCCTTGGACAAGTAGGGATTATAGGTTAACTTTGGGTCTAATATTCCCCCTCTGAAGTTGTATCCTGAGTCAAATCTTTGACTCTATGATGGGCACCGGTTTACATTTGCATCTAATATTACCTTAATGGTGCCCAGATAGGAATTATTATTTAGCTACTGTATAATGATGTAAGATCCAACAGTAATTAAGCGAAAGCAGAAGGGCCCAAGACCCTGTGATAATCTCTTTGTTCTGCATAAAGCAGGCCAAGTATTCTATCACATTATAGAACCATTTTAGTTAATGAATCTACCTGTTGATAAATATGAGCCCATTTTTCCTGGTATATCAATTGACATTATAGGTAGTCATTTTTTCCCCTATGTCAAGGAGTTTCCTTTTGACTTAGTATTTTTTAGCCTGTTATGGGGGCAGAGATGGTGCACTCTCTTCTGAAGTGGAGCATTGATTGCCAGGGTCTAGGAAGGCTGAAAGGCTAGTCAAAGGTTGGGCAATGGGACATTTTTTAGAAGCATCTGATTAGCTGATCCTGGTGAAGGGACAGGGAACAATCACATTGGCTGAACTGGTTTACATTAGCTTTCAGCAAGTTCAGAGCTCAGCAGCACAGTTTGCAGGTGCTCCTTGGATGATGTTTCTGACAGCCAAGTGGAAATCTGCTGAGATATAGACTAGGAACAGAAGTTAAAATTCAAGAACTTAAAGGAAAACCTTACATTTGGAACTTCTTAGTTTGACCTGTGACAGGTGGATCCAAACCTTATGATCTCTTGATTCCTTAGATGAAAATTGTACATTTATTAGCATTACCACTGTAGTGAAATCCACATGGCAGAAAAACCAGAGGAACAGATATCCCTTGTGTCACAGCAAAAGCTATGGCTTTGGGTTAAAAAGCATGAACATTTTTTTCTATGTACATAGAGCCTGATATATATTTTAGCCCATTGAAAAGCACCTTTAAGTCTATATTTAGAAGACAACCAAAGGAAATTTAACATCTTGAGCTTGTGACTAAATAGTAAATAGTCAGTATTCTACCAGTTTATCAGAATCCTAAATGTTCATGTTAAAACTTTGAACCCTTGAAATCTCAGTGGCACAATATATCTTTATGGTTTGTATTTCTTTATCTTAAGTCATTTTATGAGACCCTTAGAATTATTTAAGTTTTTATAACCTCAGACCCTTACATACCTTAGAACATTTTTTAGAATATCAGAATGAGACCTTGAATGGACTTTAATCATTTACCAGAGACATAGTAGTTATTAGAGAACAATCATTGTAAAGCATGTTCTTTTAGTAAAAAGTTATAACTGTTTATCCTTTAATATGAAGCCTGTGAACAAGGCAGACCTGTCTGCCTTTTCTTAGCAAAATACATAGTAGTTTTAACTAACTAATATACTGACCAATGAACTAACAAGGTAGTTGTAATCTTGGGGGAAGGAGCTGTTAACTGGTAAAGCTATCATTAGCCTAGTCATCAAGCATCATCAGAGATTTGAAAAAGACCAACCAAAATGACAGAGACTTACTGGCTACCCTAGGTTCCTCCACGGTCATTGAAGGCAGAGGTCCCAGGGCAGCATCAGTCTTTGGGTGCCAGGCCCAGAAGATCTGACAGACTTTCCTGTGGATTAGAAACTTGGGGGGACTGGAATATCTTGTCTAGGCAAAGTGGGGCAATTGAATTCCCAGTGTCCTGCTTGTCCACAGTCTGAACAGGGTCTTGGCAGCAGGTAAGGTGAAGGGCAATTTTTCAGCCAATGGCCAGCTTTGCCACAGTTAAAGCAAGCTCTATGTGGAGGTTCGTCTGTGCCCATCACCTTCTTTGGAGGAGACAGGGGTGCTTCTAGGAGTTAGCATGCCTCTTTATCATGAAAAGCTTTTATATTAAATACTTTAAATGTCATATTTTCAGATCTCTGAAGCATTTGAGGATCATTATCTGTTAAGTATATCTAAACTAAACAAATATTGTTTGTTTTAGGCTTAACTTTGAAAACATATATAAGAAGCTAATCTAAACATATCAAAGAATTTGATCCTTTATGAAGTCACCATTAACTTGTATGTCTTAACTATCTTTAACAGTTTCTAATAAAAATAACAATTTCTGAATTGAAGCTCTTTTAATATCAAGATAAGACTTTTAATTCATAAACACAGTTCATAAAGAGACTGGGAACTTTTCTGATCCTTACATCTGTACTATTAGAGAACATAACAGTTCCTATGTGACTCAGTTTACCAAAATAGCTATAGCTTAACAATGTTAGCAAAAACAAGGTTAGACATATATCTTTAAATCAGTCTCTGTTAGTTTGAATAGACATTTAGTAAGGAGAGACATTCTCTAAGCCAGTAGTTCCAAGTTCTTTCTCAGACTGCTTAGGTCATCATCTTACTGTATCATAAGACAGGAATATCTCAGTCTCTGGTATTTAACTGTCATACTAATTTTTAACCTTTTATTTATCCATTTATTAAGATCATATATTAGTAAAGACAGTTTAACAAAATATCACATAAATTTCAAAATATCCCATAGCCTTATATATTTAAAACATTTTTAAAAGATGTTTCTTTAAAATACCCAGTTTTAGTTTTTTTTTTCTTTTTTTTACTTTTTGAAAAACTCTAAAATCTTTTAAAGAAGTTTAAAATCTCTTAACTGAGTATTCTGGTAATGTCAAAATAAAGTACCATTTTTATTTCAAGGGTGAAGACATAAAGCATAACCATAATTTGTAGAAGGCAAAACCAAGTTCCAACAGTGTAGACAATCCAATGTCTCCAAAATCAATACCAAGTGGATTATTTTTACGTTACAAAGTTTGACACTAGCAAGATACATTCTTGTACGTGAAAGTATTAAACAAGCATTGTTTTAAATCCTATATTTTATAAGCCTGGTTCTTAAGACAGAACAGAAATTATACAAAAATCTCATTCCAATTTAAAAGTATCTTTTGAGATCTGTTGTCTCTTTGGCTGGCTCATATCATATTGTTGCCCTCAGTCAAGATGGTGGTAAAGCCATGACACCTGTCCTTCTCAACCCAATCAAACTGGTGAACACCCACATGGTTGCCCTTAGTTAAAATGGCAGTGAGCCATGGGTTGTTTCAGAACAGCCCCAACCCCAGGTTAGAAGTTTAAGTTACTTTTTGTTACAGATGTTACAGACTTTTAACCATACCCAATAAGTCATTAATCAATAATGAAGACATATAGAACACATCTATAAGACCAGTCAGAAATAAACACGCAGTGGCCACATACATTTATACATTTACTTGAGCTGGAGGCAGTTTTGCTTGGCTCCATGTTTGCAGCAGAACTTACAGGCACAGATCCATCTGTACACATAAAATAAACAACCCTTCTTCTATCTCCTCCAGTGCTGGGATTTCAGGAGTGAAGTACCTTGTGAGCTTTTGAATTCAATTTTTGAGAGCAAGCAGCAGGGCTGTGCTTGGTTGTGGGACCCGCAACTCCACATTACCCTCCTCGTTTCCCACCCCAAGTCATAAGACACAGCGACAGACCAGACACATAAACCAAGACATAAACAACAGAAAAAGAAAAGTCGACAACAGGAAACATGGGACTGCAACATTTAACAACTGGAGTTCTCTGTTCCAGAGCTCTATCAGTTTTTCCTGTACAACCCAGATGCGAGGTACCCACCAGGCTGAGCCGTTCCAGGTTTCACTGGCCCCCAAATCCTCGTGGCGCCCGTCCCCCAGTATCATGGAATTACCATAATAGTTCTTAGGTCTGTTGAACAACAACTCCAAAGTGCCAAGCCTTTCCAAATATGCTTAGTGCTTCCACTCTTGGTCTCACTGTGTGTGTGTGTGTGTGTGTGTGTGTGTGTGTGTGTGTGTGTGTGTGTGTAGGCAGGTGGTCCTTAGGACTCTCTGTTTAGAAAAACAGCTGATGGTTCTAGCTGAAACCCCAATTAACCAGAAATAAAAGCAGAAAAAAAAGAGGACTGTGAGATGTCTCCCTGTGGCCTCGAAAAGGATTTTGTAGGTCTCCTCAGTAGGGTACACCAAACCAGAATCAAAAACCAGACAGAAAAGTGTCATAGAGTTTTAAAAAGCTTTCTATGACTTATCAAAAACAAAGAGGAGGACTCCATTTTAAAAAAGATGCTTGCTATTTCCTTTTTCAAGCATGGCTGTTCACTGGAAGTGGGGGTCCCCTGGAGCTAAAGTGAAAAGCCAAACTTCAGAATTTGGGATGGAATTATCTTGCTGGGCCCTCCATATGTTAATCCTGAAATTCACCAGAAAAACCGGTTACATCATTTTGGCTGAATTTAAGCAAGCTTTTATTAAAAAATATTAAATACTGACCAAGATGGAATATGGCCAAGACCATCACCAGGTAAGTGGCCTTGAGACACATGTTAGTGAAGCTTAACCCATAGGCCACCGTACTTTCTCATGACATTTTGTTATTAGTTTTCAAGAATGCCAACTCCCGGAATCCCAGGAAGTTACCTGGTCCTTGGTAGGTGTTACCTTTCAAGAGCTACAATTCCCAGAATCCCTGGAAGTTATCTGGTCCGTGGGAAAGTGGGGATTATAGTTTAACTTTGGGTCTAACATAAAACCCACAATCAAACCTGAAAATTGATGTTCAATCCCTTGATCACACATGGTAGAAGGAAGAACTGACTCTCTCACTTTGGCCTCTAAACTTCACACATGCACAAGCACGTGCGCACACGCGCGCACACACACACATACACACACACACATACACACACACACACACACACACACACACAGAGACATTCACACAAAGTAAATTTTTTTTTTAAAGCATGGAGAACTTGGACAGCTTACAAAAGAAATTAAGAAAGCCTTAGATGGAAGAAGAGGAGAAGTCTAGACAGATGCTGCACAATCGCTCCAGGTGATAAAATTATTCAAAGGCAGGAAATTCTGTCTACATTGTTTCCATAGAAACGCTCATCAGGGAGGCTCGTTCCCTGAAATTATCATGTCAAAAATTAACTGCAATCAAAACAATCAGGAGCTGAGAGCTGCTCAACCCAAAATTCTTGATGCTTAGTGCATATTTGAATTAAATTATAAACCATAGGAGGGAGATAGGAATAAGAACTATATTTGAAGCCATGGCTTGATTAATATTTGTGATGACAATTTAATTGTAAAGATCAAATTGCAGGTAGAGAAATGAAGACAAAGAATAGTTTTCTGGAAACTAGTATCTGAGATGATCCACTGGAGGACAACTTATTAAAGTCAAGAAGATCAAGAGTTCAAAGAGGAGAGATTTACTTGATACGGAAAAAGTTAAATTAAAAGACCCTTAGGTAGGGTTCAGATACTGGGAGAAATGGCCTCTCTCTTCCTCCCTTGTTTGAATGGGGGTTGTTTATTGGGACTTTTACAGGAAATATTTTCTCTGCAGAATGAGCGGCATGAGGGCAGGGTTGTTTGTGTCCTGCCAATCACCGCATCCCAGGGCCTAAGCCAGTGCAGACACACACAGGCAGGCGAGCAAAGGGGAATATGGTTGGTGCACAGTAGAAGTTGAAGGAGCCTGTCCGCAGAAGTTTTCTTGTGAATTCTTCTACCTAAACGTTTAGGTTTTTCTTCTGTCATCTGTGCCATCTAAGAAGACCCCTGCTGCCTCTGAGCTCCAGTGTGGCTTTGGAAAGAGAGCCCATGAGGCTGAAACCTTATAGAATGATAACTGAATTGTGGCTTCCTGGGTTGTGCCCCAGGCCTAGCATTTTATCACTCGTGGCAGCTGTGATTTGATGATGACAGGATCTCCCTGCTTCTCAGTGGAGTTGTTAAATAGAAAACACTCCATTCTTTACCCAAGGCCCACGGCCTTTTCTCTTCAGGTAAAACAATTTCCAGGGATTTTTTTTTCTAATGAGAACCTCTCCTGGCTTATCCCCAGGGTCTTAAAACTTAATGCAAGTCACTCCCAGGCAGCTACCAAAGCCTGGACTCCCCTGCCTGAACCAAGACTAGCCTGTTAGCTGTGAATGCCTCTGTCACTGTGTGATAGCAAAGAGCATCTATTTGTTGTGATTAGTACTTTCTGATTGGCCAAACAATTTTTCCATTTGTTTTCTCAAGGCGACCTTGAGCCAGGCAAGGAAAGCACTATTATCTTAGGGTAAGTTGTACATACAGTATAACAGGAGCAACCAGAAACCTGGATGTTTAGTTGGTCTTCTCTTAGATATTTTTCTGGTTCTTTGCATAAACTGGCATATGAACCAAGTACTCCAGTGAAATGAAATAAATAGAAGGCAGTTGGGATTGTTTCCTGAAAATCCACAAGATGGCAGCAAAAGATTTTGCACAGGGCTATATGAATGCGGCTTTGTATATGGATGATGGTGTGGAGTCTTAGTATTAACTATAGTTGTTACCATACTGGTAGATTTAAAATATATAATTCAATGTAGAAAAGATAAATCAAGAATGGAAATAGAATTAGTGCATTATTGGTTTATTTTTAATTGTGTGAGTGCTTTTAAAAACAAAAACAAACTTCATGATCCTCCTGCCTCCACCTCCCCAGTGCTGGGGTTATAACTATGTGCTGCTACGTTCAACGGTAGTCTCATTTTTAAACAAAGTGCCGAGGATGAGACGGGAAAGCTGAGACTGGTGATTTCTTGAGAAAGCTCAAAAGGGTTGCTCCTTCTTGCACACTGTGTGCTCCGTGTTTCTCTTATTTGAAGGTGAGAAAGACAGGAGCCAGTGAGAAATCAATCTTCCATGTCATTTAATTTCTTTTTATTTCTTCTTGTTCAATATCTTCCTTAGAGGTGAAACTTCTTGATGGATCGATGGCGCCATGTAACAAATTATAGACATGGTTATTGCCTTTATCTCTCAGGTCTCACGGGCAAAATAAAGTACATACAACAATATACAGCTATTCTTCATGTGGTTTCATTATCCTGCCTCCAACTGGGACAGAATCCAGTACAGGGAAGTACTTTCCTTTGTTTTCTTAGTCTGTGCTGTGTTGAGCAGAAGTTGCCTTGACTAATGGAGATCCTTATTACTTATATATGTAAGTAGTTCTGAGTTAGCTGTGCCTGGAATTGAGGCCAGAAACTCTTTCCAATCTACCATAAATGTGATCGTGTGTCCCTTAACACCAACATTATGTAAGGAGATAGTACTTACACTTTGAAAAGCTGACAGTAACAAAAAGGAAAACAAAACAAAAACAAAAAGCTTCAAGTCAAGTGATGGGTCTTCAGTTTTGAAGTCCTGTGAACATTTTCTCATACTACCTATCCTTTTCTTTCCTTTTTTTCTGATTTTTATAATTTCTTTCTGTCATTATACTAATGACCATTGCTTATAAAACAATCAACTCTCATTTTTGGTTACTTAGAATAACTATATTTTCATCTTGGGTAGCCTGTGATATTTTTTTTCCTTCTAGGAAAAGTCTAAGTCAAACTCTTAAGATAGCATGTCTCGATTCCCATACAACCATCCATCTAGAACTTCTGTCGGCAAATACGAAGTTCCACACTATTTATTCACTTACTTGTCTACTATCCCTATCTACAAAGACTTTGATAGAGGCTTCTGAGTTACACTGCTACAGGGCATGTCGTGATCACTGAGCCATGTGTTCACATACTCAAGAAGTTTTCTATGCCCTTTGAGAAGTAATGAGTCGGGCTGGAGAGATGGCTCAGCCGTTAAAGGCTAGGCTCACAACCAAAAATATAAGAGAAGTAATGAGTCAATTCCTACCGAATTAAACCACAAGGAAAGTACAGAGAGATAAGCGATTTCTGCAGGCCTCTCAGGAAGACCCAAATGGGATCTGAGTCCTCCTTGCTCCCTGCCATAAGTCTAAAGTGAGATGCTTCTCATCGGGTCCAAATAGAAAGCCGTGAGGTCCTACATACAAGATTGGAGAGCAGTCTAAACCAACAGACATGAACCAACAGACATGCGATACAGAAGATTCATCAAGTATCTTGAATCGCAGGATGAAGAGCCGAAGCACTAAGCTAGACAAGGCTAGGCAAAGCAAACGGAGGCCACATGTAGCTCAGTGTGACCCCAAACTCCTGGCCCTTTTGCTGGTCTGCAAAATCAAAGGATGACATTTACAACCCCAGAGTCCTCCCAGTGCATTTGTACTAGGAATATATGTGTGTGAGAAAACTGAGTGATAAAGAGGATGCGCTAAATATTCTGAAATCATTCATTTCTGCTTAAACAGGGTCGTTGCTGCCTTTCTTTTCAATTAATAAAATGTTTAAAACTGAAAAGGCACATGCCTGTGCTTTTCAGGAGAGATGGTTAGAATTTAATCATCAAAATAAAGCTTAATGTCAGCATAACTTTCTCTTAAAATGTCTGGCCTCACCCATAAAACCCCATTCTTTTCTTCATCGCCTGGCATACCTAACCTTTTACCCTTTGTCTAAGATATTCTCCCCCACTTCCTTCCCCAGAATAGATGTCTTCCACTAGTCCTTCAGCTCTGAGATGGTTCCACGCTGTATGCTTTCTCTTCCCACGCCTACATAATCATAGCAGTACACACAGGAACTCCTCCAGGTTAGTTCACTCACTTTAAGACACCCCGTGCACGTTCTCTCTACACTTACCACACTAATGTGTAAAGTCACACTTAGTTCTCCACTTTCCTCACTAGACTGTAACCAGGAGAATGTCACCCTTGTTCACCTGACACATTATGAATGTCTTATAAAACTAATAAAGAAATAAAGTCAGACCAATATTTTAACTAAATAGATTCAGAGTGAAGACCTTGAAGTATAATATTTGGTCAAGAATACACATACAGAATACAGATGTAGTGAGAAGGGTCTGGTGTACAGACAGATGATTTTCTAAGTGTTGCCAGCTGACAACAATGTGTGTATCTAAGCCAACTTTGAGACTGCAGCAACTCTAGTCTTTTATAATAGTATGTCTTCCATGTAGCGGCCACTAGAGGGCAACATCCTCAAACTCTGAACATCCTTTGGGGTGGAGAGAGAATAGTAAAATGTTTTCCCTTTTTTCTGATTAAAATGTGTATGGATAATCTTATGTTTGTGGTAGTTATAGGACCTGTGGGCTGTAGTTTCCATGATTAGGGGTTTAACAGTTATAATTACCTTTCTAGTGTGAAATTAAAACCTAGATTAACTGTGATAATCACATCTCCATGCACTGCAAATATCATCTTACACGAGCCTCCTACCACACTGCCAGGGAATACATTCTTCTCCCAATTTCTAAAGAAACCATTCAGATTCAGTAGCATTAAGTGAGTGCATAGCTATAAGAAATCAAAGTACCTATAAAGAATTACTAAGTACTTAGATGTATCAGGCATTTCCCATTCCCTGCCCAGTCAGATAGCTGGGGAGGAAGGAATACCAAAGTTGTCCCCAGCAGCACAGAATTGGCAGTGTATCCTTAGAAGAGGAACTGTGTGTGGTATCTGTGTGTGACCACAAGATACCATTTGGTGATGATGTCCGAAGGGTCTACCTCAGGCCTGTCTGCAGGCATGGAGCTCTGGAGCACCCTTCTGTTGTCTGTACCAGCTGTGCCTGCCTGGCTTTCACAGGCCATTTGAGTTGCTGTGTGTTTACAGGGGACTCAAAAAGTCACAGGTTAAAGATCATGAACATGAATTATTAGATTACAGGGCAGAGGGGCAATTGAGATGTCCTAAAGAGAAAGGATAAAGCAAGGGTAAGGGAAAATGGAGTAAGAATTAGCCGTAGTAACACGGGGATCGTACCTGTAATCCCAGTATGCTGGAGGCTGAGGCAGGGGGATTGGCATGAGTTTACATTCAGTCTGGTGTTTGGGATGGGACTGTGTTTCAAATCATGAAAAACAGAACAATCATTAGATGGAGTGAGGTCCATCTGTCTGTGAAGTAAGAGTGAGTCTGACTTCGCAGAAGCTAAACTAATAATTCCAGAAATCAGAGTTTTCAAGCATTGAGGAGGATATGGATTCACAGAAGGTGGCCCAAACTTGTTTACTGCCTTAGTCTAAGTAAACACCAGCAGTGCCTTCTAAAGGCCCTCGGGAGGCCTGCATGCACCAGGTACAGCCTTGCACCTAGTTCCAGAAGCAGGCTAGGTGGAGGCATTATTAATCCAAGGGGCTTCTCCCTGCAAACTTCAGAAAACTTGGCCTGTATCTGGCCTGCTGCTCTCTTCCATTCTTTTCCTCCTTGCACCTCCTGACTGAGCAGCCAGCAAATGGGATGCAGGGATGCCACTGACCGCCTTCAACATGGGAGCTGTGGGAGTTGTCTACACTGTCCAAGGGGCTCTGTCCCAGCAGGTGAGTGGGGACAGTGAGAATGTGTATCCCACACAGGGCAGAGGACTCTTCACCTCTATTCTCATACTGATGACTGTCAAGGGTGAACTTACTGAGAATTTTGCTGCAAAGGATGTCAGTCATCACGGTCAGATCTTCATTATAGGAACTACATGGCATGACTGTCATCACCGTGCTCAAAGGCCTGTAGGGCTGCTATGAGGAAGGACCAAGACAGTGCCTGTTGCATTTGAGTTTCTTCGGTACATGGAAGGAGTTAGTTAGTTGGTGTTGGCTATTGTTTTGGTTGTTGTTGAAGGACTTGCCAGGCTCTTGTGTGAAATGGATGTTGACTTATCTACACTGCCCTAGAAAGCACAATCAGAAGCAAAGGAGCACCGAGAAAGAGGCTGTGAATTCGGTAGGTCTCCATCGTGGAACACCAATGGTCTTCAACAAGTCACGTGGGCTCACCCAGTCTCCACACCTAGGCCAGCGATTACTCACTGTAGCTGCTCAGTCCACTAACACTAATATACCCAACACAGTCTCATGTACCACGATGTAGTTGCTCATGCAGAAGCCAGTAGATCAATTGTTCTCAACCTTCCTAATGCTGTGACCCTTTAATACAGTTTCTCAAGTTGTGGTGACCCCCAACGATCAAATTATTTTTGTTGCTACTTCATAACTGTAATTTTGCTACTGTTGTGAATCATAATGTAAATGTCTGATGTGTAGTCTATCTGATATGTGACCCTTGTGAAAGGGTCCTTCGACTCCCAAAGGGATCACAACCCGCAAGTTGAGAATGACTGTAATAGACAATCCATAGGGATTCAGAGAATGTATCACAAAGCACTCCTGCGATAGGTAGAATTTTGTTGTTGTGTCTTTGTCTGGACTCTTAGTATCGAAAATATAACTTGTCCTCACTTTAAAACTTTCATCATCTAATGTGGCATAAAGCTGTCCTTCAAATGGACATTCATTAAAAATTACTCCTTTAGAGGCCTTACCTTCTCTGAAGAGTGGATGAGAGGTGGGACTGGGGTAGGTGTGGGAATGGGAGAAGGGATGAAGGAGGAATTGAGATTGGTATGTAAAATACAAAAAACCCCCACCTTTTTATAAATAAATAAATAAATAAATAAATAAATAAATAAATAAATAAGAAAAAAATTATTCCCTTAGAATGCTATTTGGTTTCCATGGTAACTAGATTTTGTTTTAAGTTTTTGTTTTCAAAGAGTAAAAGGAGATTTTTGGAATCAGAGCATAATTTGAACCCAGCTTCTCTATTAACTAGATGTGGGGTCTTTGATGAGTCACCTCGTCTATAAAATAAAGCCAATGACTTTTGACTCAAAAATTCTTGTGGGCATTCATTGTACCATGGGGTATGCAATACCCATCACAGTTACCAAGGTCAAGTGGTCTGCGTCCTTTAGCAGCAACACCAGCTGGCCCAAAGTTAATGGCTCTGCAAGCTGAGCTGGTCTCGGCTCTAAGAGGAAATGTCCCGATTTTTAACTGACGGCTTCATCTGGGCCTGGTGACATGGCCTAGGTCCTACCACATAATCTGAACTCTAGTGTATTTTCACACTTCAGTTCTGACTTGTGTATTGCCCAGGGGTCTAATGGTCTCAACTCTTGTTCTGCCCTCTCTCAATGGAGGAAGATGAAATAGTTCACACTGAGGTCAAATAAGGTAAACAATCCCAACTACCTGTGTCAGCATTTTAGTAGTATATGTTTAGCCCAAGGTTAAACAAATTCATCTTAACTATCAGATGATATAGTTCTCAGTAACTCTAAAGAATGAATTGCAGAAACACAGTGCTCTGTAGCATCTCAAAAGCAAGTAGATAAGGTTGTGCTCTCTCTAATGGGGGCCTTGGATTCTTACAAATCCTCATATATGGTACAAGCCGTGGCACAATATAAACAATCAGTAAATGTGAATTTAAATGCTTGGGGTCATATCAGATGCTCAGCTATACTGTGTGTGTGTGTGTGTGTGTGTGTGTGTGTGTGTGTTCACATGTGATCATGTATATGCATCTGTAATTATTAGAGATACCGTTCCTCAGAAGCCGTTCATCTTGTTTTGTGAGATAGGGTCTTTCATTAGCATGGGCGAGTTCAGCTAGGCTCTGGGCCACAAAGTCCCCAGTGCTGTGATTATAGGTGACACTGAGCTTTTTACTCGGTTCTTAGACTTGAACCCAGGTCCTCTTGTTTGCATGGTAAGCACTTCACTGACTGACCTATCTCCCAAACCTGTTCGTATATGCTTCCTAGCCCACACAAGCACGAAAGACAGACAGGCCACTGAGAGGAAGGGAGTTGGAAGAAATACAGTCACAGCACTTTTCTTCAGCTGGAAACAAAGTAAGAAATGGTTTGTCTAGAAAATGTCGTGGGGCCACCAAGATGGCTCAGAAGGTTAAAGAGCTTGTGTCAAGTAAAGACAACAGGATCCCTAGCAGCTAGATGTAGACAGAGAGAACAACTCCCACAAGCTGTCCTCTGTCCTACACATGGGCATGACCACACAAACAGACACACACAACCCATACACATAAAATAAAAACAAATATATATAAACTATAAACACACACATGTGCATGCTTAAATGAGCAAACAAATAAAATAGGAAATGTTCTGTACTGAGGAGAATCATAAAAGTGAAATTTGAATTAGACTTTCTAAGACAAGGAGGCCATGAAGCATATGGCAATTAACAGGGCAAGGATTTCTTGTCTGTAGACAGCACCACACTAAGACATGGTCAAAAGCTTCAGGCAGAGGGTGTTCATGGCAAGTTCTTCCAGATAAAGGCTCATCTTGAAAGCCTATACCACAGGGTCCATTTTCCTGTCTCCCTTTTAATTTCCTTTGATGATTTTAAACACTTCCCACGAACCCTCTCACACTTCCCCCACACACTCCCAGTCCTGTCTCCCACATATTCGGTGGGGGAAGTGGGGTTCTCTGTGTGTGTGTGTCGTGATCTCCTCTGATCTCTTTCTAAGTGTGCCTTGGAGCAAGTTTCAGCTTCTTAGCTCACAGCTTCAACGCTGCTCCTTTAGACAGTGCAGATTCTCTCTTTTCCTTAATCGCCAATAACAAATATGGATGTAGTGCCACCTCCCAATTTCCCAAGGCAAAACTTTTCACATTAAACTCATACACCCGCCTTCTAAAACTACTCTGGCAAGAAGAACCAGCCAGATTTAGTTGGCAATTTTGTCTTTAAGCTAAGAAGCAAATGTCCTGAGTTTTACACACCAAATAATGGTGTTGTTGTTGTTGTTTTGACTAGTAACTGCATACCCCGAAAAACAATTTTTAAAATTTGTTTTCTATTCATATTAAAAATACAAAATTAAAATTTCTTCTAGTGATTATTAGCAGTGGTTTGGAATTAAATGATGCAGAGTTTGCACGTTTCTAGGTAAGTGTTTCCAGTTTCATGAGGTTTGCCCTCATATGGATTTGTCTTTCTATGGATCTGAACTTGTAAAATCTATATGTAGAATCTTCACAGACACTTGGATCCTAGAACTGTTGGTTAGTGACAGTCGTGGAACTAAAAAGTAACTTTCCTTGGCTGCTCATTTGAAAAAGATGCTTAAATGAAACAAGAAGATATTATTTAAATTCAATGTGTTAAAAGAACAACTGCCATTTGTTGAATGGATTTTTATATCTTAATCTTTAATACAATCCTGTTCCCCTTTGGAAGTAGATATTCTCATCATTGCCTCATAGACAAACAGAGTTAAAATTCCAAAATGTCAAGCTATGGGAAAAGCCCATATACTTTCCTTTGCCCCACAGATAGATAGGTAGATGGATAGATAGATAGATAGATAGATAGATAGATAGATAGATAGATAGATAGAAAGATAGACAGATAGGATAGACAGATAGACAGATAGGATAGGATAGGATAGGATAGGATAGATAGACTAACAATAGATCAATTCTATGAAATACAGTACCAATTTTCATCCATGTATGATAGTACACATTGTTTGAGTTATTTTCATACAAATTTTTATTTGCTACATCTCAGCTTTAGAGATAAAATCCTATAAAGTAGGTGTGCTCTTGTTTACAGCGAGTGCCTCAACAGTAAAGGCTGTCTCTTAAATATGCACAAGCTTGGGACATGGCAGAGGACCTATTCTTACCAAAAAAGTACTTCTAGAATCAATTATCAAGTAAGTTAATATATGTTTTTTTAATGAAAGATGTTAAAAGAGGTATATAGTTCTTTGCAGAGTCAAGCACTATACAAATGCACACACAAAATCACAAACATCACAGAATTCTAACTACAGAAAAATTTAGATGGATCCCCTTGTACAATATTTTTGTTTGTCTCATAAAGTGATGAAGGCTCAAAATTCTAAAGCTAAATGGTGGCAGATTATAGAGCCACAATCCGTGAAGAGTTTCAAAATGTCACTTGTCCCTGAGGTTTGGAGCCTATGATAACATAAGAGGACTGATCAAAATTAGTGTGTTACCTTAAGTGATTTCTGTTTTTTCAGCAGTGTGTGTGTGTGTGTGTGTGTGTGTGTGTGTGTGTGTGTGTATGGTGTCTGCATGTGTGAATATATGTATGTCTGTCAAGAACTGCAGCTTCACTTTTTTTAGAGAAATAGTCCCTTGATAGCATACAGCTCTTGATAGATATTGTCATTAGCCAAATAGGAGTTTTGCCTTTGAAACCAAACTTATTTACTAACATTTGGATTAATTAATGTTCTGAAAAGAAATTTACAGTACCAGTTCACAAGCTAAAATTTTCTTAATTAAATATAACAGATAAAGTTATACTCATTTTCCCTAGAAAATACAGTGTAAATTATGTATTTTCTTTTGAGTTATATGTGTTTTATGAACATTTATTGGTCTCACACTCATCCAAAAAGCCACACCTTTTCCTTATTTACCTCACTTTCTTATTATAGCTATCTTTTGGGAAAGCAATATTCACAAATAATGTATTCTTTGCAAATGGGAGTTCTGCATGCAATAATTACCTATTACCTAGTACAACATTCAAGGTTTTCATTTTTCTCCAAATATGGCTTTCTCCTATGGTTTCTTCAACCATAGGAGAAAGTCATATTTCTAGCTAAAGTCCACACCAAAGTTTTAAGAACGTAATGATGGTTTTATACTTTTATGAGTCAACGAAGCAGGGTATGTTGACACTCACCTGTAACCCAGCATGAGAGGCTGAATGGGAGGATTTTGAGGCCTGTGTGACTACAGAGATGGACTCTACTTCAAAACAGAAAGGAAGGGCGAGGATGACAAAAGATAAGCAAGAAGTAGAGAGTGCAATAGAAATGATGGAAATATTGACCTACACACATATCCTAAAACCTGAAGTAGAACTGGTACTAGGCAAGGGATAAGGGGTAGGAGGGAAGGAAGCATGGAGTCTAGAACCTTCGACCTACAAGGATGACATTAAGGAGCAGGTTGAACATTCAGTCTGTTCTTTGATATGCAACAGGGCTCTACATTAGACAGCGATGGATTTGAAAGAGTGTCTAAAAGCAGTTCCAGGAGCCAGCAATTCCCAAGGAGCTTTTCCCAGAGTGCTAGATGGAAAAAAAAACATGGCAAGGCTTATCCTAGACTTGAAGCCACAGAGCATTAGATATAAACAGGACAGTCTGAGATAGCATTTCAGAACTTCAGTCTGGATAATTCTACTACTTCAGTATGGGAAAACAAGTTCCTCTGGCATGCCCCTATTTGACATTTTCTTTGTCTTGATGGAATTAGGACAGTTTTTATGAACTTTTCACATTAAATAGTTCAAGTAGATAATGCAACTTAAAAAATTCTACAGTAAACACAGTCATCTGCAGTCTGCCCTCACATCAGAGCAGGAGAAATCAGCTAGGGAAGAAAAGGAGGAAGGTGGAGGCAGATCCGTCCAAGGGAGCAAGCAGGAGAAATTCAGCCACGGCAGGAGGAGAGTGGAGCCAACTCAGACAGCCAGGGAGGAAATGTGAGGCAGAGGGGGTGAGGGAATGTGGTCCCTCCTGGTGTACTGATTAGGAGAGGATCACAGAGGTGAGACCCTAAGTGTAGGACAGAGAGGAATAGAGAATGAGGGACAAAGAAAAAACTGCTCAAGAATGAAGGGAGCCCAGCTTGGCAGTGTTGTGTATGTGGTGACTCTTCCAGATGGCATGTATTTGCAAAAGAGAAATCATTCCGACTTCATGCAGTTGCTCAATGGACAACGGAAAAATAGAGCATGGAGAGTTTAAAGATTCAGAGTCATATTCCGGGTCCTGAGAAACTCCCACTGATGATAACAGCAAGAACTGGTTGTGTCTATTTTATTCTTGGGCTGACAAGTGGAATGCGGTAGATGAAGCTTTCGAGTGACAGGTCCCTGCTCCCTGCAGCCTCTTGTGCTTCTCCCTGTCCTTACTGACTTCATGCTGGACAGTCCGATCCCACAGATGTGGCAGAACCTGCTCACCCCTTACAGCTGGCCTTTCCCAAAACTGAGTCCAGTGTGGCTCACAGTTAAGGAAGGAGATGGGTCGGGAGGTGCAAGCTTGGTCACAGGATTATTACAAATTTGATGTTAAGATGCTCTGGGAGGCTGTGCTATCTGTGATGCCCAAAGCTGCAAAGCTTCGGAGAGGAACTACCCCGTGTCCTGATCCGTTGCATCCAAAGGACGCAGCTCCCCCAGACAGGACTCCCTGGAGGGACTTTTCCATAGCCAGAAAAGCATTAACCCACGGTGATGACAGGCACTAGCAGGAGTTGGGGCTGCTCTTAAAGCTACCCTTTCTTGATATACTGAGGGATCCTTGAGTCTTGTGCATAGAGAGAGGAGTTTTCTCAGCGTTGGTAGCTGTTTGAGGCAGAATGCCACCTGTAAACCTGAGACAGCAACTATCAGGTACTGTAGACAAAAAGGGGGACATAGGAGGAGAGAGGATAGCTTGTATGTCACACTGTCTGAAGCCCTTTTCCTTACTCTGTTAGTTTGGAAACAGGTACTGATCTCTCTGTACCTCAGTTTCCCCATTTTGAAAGTTACCTTTAGTCTAGGTCTTAGAGGAACTAGCAATAGAAAACCTAACAAGTACTTTCTTAGTCGATATATGATCACTAGTGTTTTCTTTATTAATAATCACCTTTCACGTGAAAATTCTGGTCACAGGCCATTTTTTAAAAGCTATCTGTCTGGAGTTTAGATATATGCCCTATTTCACCCCCTCTCTTTCCCTTTATACGCTCCTGGTTCTCTATCCTGTTCACCTGTTCTTTATTGGAGGTTAAGCTTATGCTACAAACTGAGCCATGGCAACGATCGTGATTTCCTGGTGCTGTTTTCTAATTAAAGGAGTATGGACTTACAGCTCTGTTCACCTCCAAGCTCCGGCAACCAGCCATGGAAACTCAGACTTTGCTGGGGAGCAGCATTCTGTGGGGAGCAGCATGCTGTGGGGAGCAGCATGCTGTGTGCTAAATTGAGAGGCCTGGAAAGAGGGAATTGGTTAGCAATTAGAAAGGATTTCAGTGACTGAAAAAAAAAGGGGAGGGGAGGACCTTCCCTGTCTATGTAAATGGAAAATTTTCTGATGCTTACAGTATCCACTGGGGACCTCTGAAATGCTGAACAGCCAAGGCTGTTTTATGAAGTCTTGATAAACACTTGAGAGAGTGGAGGAAGAGCTGGAGGAGCAGCCTCCCAGAGAAGGCGTACTGACGGCAGCCATTATTCCTCTTCTGAGTTTCTTTTTGCCTTTTCCAAAGAGTTTTGAAATGTTTCTATAGCTTCCTCTAAATCTCCTAGTGTTCAAAAATCTTTTATAAAATCACTGACTCTTTGAGTTCCCAAAAGATGACATATTCAAGATGGAAGCCGTGACACAGGAAGCTCTGCCCAGCCAGTCGCCTCTTCCGTGGGTTTCTGGGTATCTCTCCTACTAATACTTCTCACCTCAGTTTCTTTCCTAGTTTGTCACCCCTTCATTATTAGCTACTGAACTGGCCACCAAGTCACTGGCAGAGTAGTTCATAGTGCCTCTTTAGAGGAGCAAGGGTCTGTGGATCTTTAGAGTTCCTAAGAGTCAGGGAGGATATTTACCAGACACAAATAAGTCTATAGTCTCTCAATAATAATTTATAGTGACCACAATTTGTGTACCATCCTGGGAATGCAAGAAACCTATAGCAATTGAAGGACCTGCCTTCATGAGGGTTACAGTCTAGTTACTGATATTTATTCATAAGGAAGGGAACAGATAAAGGAAGCAAATAACAGAACAAGTTATGTAGTATTGCCTACTTTTTAAACAGTAACTATCTCTGGAGGTAAATAGTGTGGTTTTGAATGATCTATAGTCATTCACTTGCATATACAGGCATGTAAGAGATAGGACTATAGAAGGTGAGTTTTTGTGTGTGCGTGTGTGTGTGTGTGTGTGTGTGTGTGTGTGTGTGTGTGTGTAGAGGGGGGGTACAGAGGGGAGTTATATGTTCAATTCATTATCAATTGTTACCTGAAGGCTAGGATAGAAAGATGTCTATAGTTTCTAGTACCGTTATTATTATTATTATTATTTCAAACTGTTTTAATTGCTTAAAAATAATAAGACACTAAAGGAAGAGAAAACTTTGTGTGATGCTGCTGGCTTACAAGGCTGCTGACCAAGTGAGTTGCACTTGACCATCAGCATGACAGCAAAGCCGGAAATGTAAAACTTAACCTTGAAATGAGAGAAAATGAAGGCATCAGGGAATTGCAGGAAATAAGAAGCTGAGCAGGGACCAGGAGGAGATCCACAGGAGCAAAGCCAGAATGGGGATCTGCGGAAAGCTAGCGGCTGCTGGGAAGGTTTTCTTAGGAGCTTGAGGTATGTCATGTAGAGCACCAAACACTAGAATTTTCATCTGGACTCGGTCACACATATGATGAATGACAGTGACAAGCAATTTTATCCCCTGGGCCTGAGTCAGAGTATCTATGATATGTGAGGACTGGCCAAGAAGAACTCTAATACTTCCCACGTCAAAGAACACTATGGGCTGAAGAGAGTAAAGAGTTGTGACAAATGCCTTATTGTGTAAAACCTACAAATTTGCACATGGGGCTGAAGAGATGACTCAGTGGTAAAGAATGCTTACTACTCTTGCAGAGGAACTTCATTCTTTTCCTAGAACCCACATGGAGGCTCACAACCATCTGTAACTCCAAATACAGGTAATCCGATGCCCTCTGCTGGTCTCTGCAGGCATTTACATGTGTGTGGTGCACATAAACTAACGCAGGCACATACGCAAAAACCTAAACATAATACATACATACATACATACATACATACATACATACATACATACATACATTTGAGCTGAAGAGATGGCTCAGCAGTTAAAGAGTAATTGTTGCCCTTGAGCTGGAGAGATGGCTCAGTGTTTAAGAGCACTGACTGCTCTTCCAGAGGACCTGAGTTCAATTCTCAGCACCCACAGCTCAAAACTATCTGTTATTCCAGTTCTGAGGGACCTGATGTCCTCACACAGACGTACATATAAACAAAACACCAATGCACATAAATGAAAATAAATCATTAAATTTAAAAAATTCCTGAAATATTCTTAAAGAAGATACCTAGGAAATTTGAATAAATATGTTATGTAGCACAGAATTAGTTTTCGTTTTGTTAGGTCCTTTTGGTAGAAAATGACATGATGGTTATACATAAAACATCTTTACACTGAGGAGATGTTTTGCTGACATGTTATGTCGAATTGGCAGAAGGTCTGTGAAATTATTCAGAAAAGGTGATGGTAGGTGAACCTCTGGACCACTCTCTTGGTTCCGATAGAAAGATAGGTAAGAGTTAAAGAAAGGAGTGGGAGAACAAATGTTCTAAAACTTCAAGAACTATTGATTCTTAACGAAAGTTCTGTGAGATTTCAGTGTACCATTCTCAAAGTTTTCTGTTACTTGAAATTGCTCAAAATAAATTGGAAAGGAAATCTATTGTAACAGTCTGGATCAATATTTAGGGCTTGTGTAGAAAATTAGCTAAGAACAAAATAAAAAGACAGCTTTGAGGGAATATAGATTCCTAAATATTATTTCTTAACAGTAGTGGTAAATGCAATCTGATTTTCAGCCTTTGCATCTATTTAGATGCAGCAATGAGATTACAAAACCCTCATTAGTGAATTAATGAGACTAATAGATGGTACTCTAGGATGTATGGACGGAGCCTTCTTTGCTGCTTTCAAATCTGTGTGCTATTTTATGCAGAATTTAAGTAACTTAATTTAACAAAGTTCATTGGGAATTGGAATATTATGTGAAAGTTATGTTGGTGGCCAAAAGAACACAAACTTCAATTCCATCATTAAAACTGCTTCATGGAGCCATCTGACTGGTTCCAATCCTAACATCATTGTCTTCCAATAGAATTGGACAGTGTGAAGTGTCTCCTCCCTCATGGCATCCTCTCTTTTCATTCCTTGGATTGTACCTTCTTTTGTTTGTTTGCTTTTTTGTTTGAGACAGGGTCTCTCTGTATAGCTCTGGCTGTCCTGGAACTTGTCTGTAGACCAAGCTGGCCTCGAACTAACAGAGATCCACTTGCCTCTGCCTCCTGAGTGCTGAGATTAAAGTCATGTACCACCGTGCCCAGCTGGATTATAATCCAGCTCTTGACTGGTGGTTTTCATTCATCTTTGATGGTTTCCTTTTCAGTTGCTTTGGGGTTTGTTTGTTTGTTTCCATGTTGGTCATATTTTCTTCATGTTTCTTTAGGAATCTTGATCCCATAACTTACCTTAATGCCAACAAAGTACAAAGTATATAATTATTGGATATAGAGTAGATACTCAGTACATGTTTAATACCTAATATATGAGTCTGCAGGCTCATGACTACCAAATTCCGACTTTCTCCATATCAGCCCTGGTTCTCCCTGTGCGTGGATTGCTTACTCTGCACTGGAACAGCTGCACTGGGAAACATCTCAGACTCAGCGTGTGTAAAGTGGGATGGGTCACCTTTATCCACAAATCTTGAATCAGCCTCACGTCATCTACTTAGATACCCTGAAGTCTATCTGCCTAACCTCTTTAAATTCTTATTTTCATTTGTGTGTGTCTGTGTCTGTGTGTCTATTGTGTGTCTGTGTCTCTGTGTGTGTGTCTCTCTGTCCTTATATCTCTGTGTGCCTGTGTGTGTATCTGTGTGTGTGTCTCTGTGTGTACCTGTGTGTGTGTCTGTGTCTGTGTGTCTATGTGTGTGACAGTGTGTGTCTGTGTGTATCTGTGTGTGTGGTGTGTGTCTGTGTATGTGGTGTGTGTCTGTGTATGTGTGTCTATGTGTGTCTGTGTATCTGTGTGTGTGTGTGTGTGTGTGTCTATGTCTGTGTGTCTGTTCATGCAGTTAGTTCTCCCTGCCATGTAGTTTTCAAGGTCATCCAGCTGGAAGGCAGGTGACTATCCCTTCTGAGCTGTCTTTGAGGCCCATTAATCCCTGCTGTTCTTACTCCATTATCACTGACCTTGTGAGTTAAAGTCATATGTTAAAGTTATATTTCTCTTTTTAAAAAGCTTCATGGTATAACTTTTAATATTGGTATGGTTACCTGTGATGACTTAAAAATCATGCAGACCTTACTGTAGGCTTTAAACATAATCAACCCCTTGCTTCAGCATTTCTCCCCCACCTAGCCACAGTAAGGCGGCCATTTAAAGCATCCATTAGTATTTGGTCGTGTGGTCTCTCATAACCAATTCTCTATAATATCTTATATCCTTACACATGTTTCTATAGACAATTGGAATTATATACAAATACCCCTATATAACTTTCTATACCCCAGGCTCAACCAGATCTTATCCAGCAGCTTTTGGGGCACCATTTGTTGAATGAAGAAAACGTAAATACTCTGCTCCATTTTCTAAAGACTTGAAAACTGAGTCTCTATATTACTCAAGGGCATCTTTCTGGTCTGGCTTCTGCCTCGAGGGCTCCACCACAGTCCCACTGTAACCCTGTAATACAGTCACATGAGAAAACTTGCCTGTTTTTAAACCCCATGCATTCTCTCAATGTTACCTTTCCTTAGTCATGAAACATCCTTCCCTCACAGTCTATGAATGACAATCTAGTGCCATCCTATCTGTTAGAAAATGCAGGTAAAGTGCCGTGAAATAATTAATCTACTTATAGTACAGTTTGATATTTTATGTGCTTTCTATACCCAAACAGCTAGAGCCCATGGAGCCATGGGTTAAACTGCATTTATAATTATATTTCTACTATCAAGCACAACACCAAGAGTTGATTTATCTTGCAATTCTATAAAAAAGAAAAGAGGTGGTATACAGGGGGTTGTTTTATTTTCAATTAACAAAAGCTTTTACATGCATTTGTAGGGAACCTAGTAATAGTCAATGCATTACACATTCTGGACTTTGAAATGACATATGATCAGTGCTATGAGAAATCTACAAAATTCAGACTTTTAGAAGTAGATAGCAGAAGTAGACAGTTCACAGAGGCTGGGTGGGGGACAGGCAGGAGGGAGAGACTAAGGCAATATCCCACAGGGATTTAAGATCATCACCATCATCCTCATCATCACCACCACAGTCATCACTATCATCATCATCACCATCATCATCATTACCATCATCCTCCCACAGGCAATGTAGAACCAGTGGGTGCCTTTCAGAGAAGAGAGATAAACTAGCTGGTTTTAGATCTAGGGCATCAGTTCTCAACCTTCTTAATGCTTCGACCCTATAATACAGTTCCTCATGTTGTGGTGATCCCCCCAACCATAAAATTATTTTCATTGATATTTCATAAATGTCATTTTGCTATTGTTTTTTTTTTTTTTTTTTTTTTTTTTTTTTTTTTTTTTTTTAGAGAACTGACTCATGAGTGTTGGTCTCTGATTGTCACTCTTGTGCTGTGGCACAGGCCTGCATGCACACACGTATACACCCAAAACAAATAAAGCGAAATTGCTCCCCATTTTGAGTTAATTTCGAGATGAGTTTATGTAAGGTCCTTTGTCTAGATCCAGACTTTGGCATGCCTGTCCAGTGTTCCAGCAGCATTGTTGAAGTAACTGTCATTTCTCTGCCTCATTGTGTTTGCTCCGTTGTCAAAGATGAGCTGATTATATTTATCTAAGTCTATTTCTGGTCTCCCTATTCTGTTGCATTGATTTATTTGTCTAATCTTTTGCCAGAACCACAGTGTCTTTTTTTTTTTAATTTTTATTTTGCAATATAATTCAGTTCTACATATCAGCCACAGATTCCCTTGTTCTCCCCCCTCCCGCCCCCCTCACCTTCCCCCCAGCCCGCCCCCCATTCCAATCTCCTCCAGGGCAAAGCCTTCCCCACAGACTGAGATCAACCTGGTGGACTCAGTCCAGGTAGGTCCAGTCCCCTCCTCCCATGCCGAGCCAAGGGACCCTGCATAGGCCCCAGGTTTCAAACAGCCAACTCATGCAATGAGCACAGGACCCGGTCCCACTGCCTGGATGCCTCCCAAACAGATCAGGCCAATCAACTGTCTCACCCACTCAGAGGGCCTGATCCAGTTGGTGACCCCTCAGCCATTGGTTCAGATTTCATGTGTTTCCGTTTGTTTGGCTATTTGTCTCTGTGCTTTACCCAACCTTGGTCTCAACAATTCTCGCTCATATAAACCCTCCTCATTCTCGCTAATTGGACTCCCAGAGATCCACCTGGGGCCTAGTCATGGATCTCTGTATCCAGATCCCTCAGTAGTTGGATGAGGTTTCTAGCACGACAATTAGGGTGTTTGGCCATCCCATCACCAGAGTAGGTCAGTTCGGACTGTCTCTCGACCATTGCCAGCAGTCTGTTGTGGGGGTATCTTTGTGGATTTCTGTGGGCCTCTCTAGCACTTTGTTTCTTCCTATTCTCATGTGGTCTTCATTTACCATGGTCTCCTATTCCTTGTTCTCCCTCTCTGTTGTTGATCCAGCTGGGATCTCCCACTCACCCAAGCTCTCTTTCCCTCGACCCTCACCCTTCACTACCCCCACTCATGTCCAGGCTGTTCATGTAGATCTCATTCCATTTCTCTGTCGTTGGGCGATCCCTGTGTCTTTCTTGGGGTCCTGTTTTCCAGGTAGCCTGCCTGGTGATGTGAGTAGCAGTCCAGTCATCCTTGTTCCATATCTAGTATCCTGTTATGAGTGAGTACATACCATGTTTGTCTTTCTGAGTCTGGGATACCTCACTCAGGATGATTTTTTCTAGATCCATCCATTTGTCTGCAAACCTCATGATGTCATTGTTTTTCTCTGCTGAGTAGTATTCCATTGTGTATATGTACCACATTTTGTTTATCCATTCTTCAGTTGAAGGGCATCTAGGTTGTTTCCATGTTCTGGCTATTACAAACAATGCTGATATGAACATAGCTGAACAAGTGCTCTTGTGGTGTGGTTGAGCATTCCTTGGGTATATGCCCAAGAGTGGTATAGCT
The DNA here is from genome assembly GCF_949786415.1 of Peromyscus eremicus. Classification (NCBI taxonomy): domain Eukaryota; kingdom Metazoa; phylum Chordata; class Mammalia; order Rodentia; family Cricetidae; genus Peromyscus; species Peromyscus eremicus. Next base: position 124,142 of record NW_026734505.1, read on the forward strand.
GGATCTTGGGGGAGATGGATTCCCATTTTTCAAAGAAATCGCCATATTGATTTCCAAAGTGGTTGTACAAGCTTGCATTCCCACCAGCAGTGGAGGAGAGTTCCCCTAGCTCCACATCCTCTCCAGCATAAGGTGTCTTCAGTGTTTTTGATCTTAGCCATTCTGACAGGCGTAAGGTGGTATCTCAGAGTTGTTTTGATTTGCATTTCCCTGATGATTAGGGATGTTGAGCAATTCCTTAAATGTCTTTCAGCCATTTGAGTTTCCTCTGTTGAGAATTCTCTGTTTAGTTCTATAGCCCATTTCTTAATTGGACTGCTGGGCATTTTGATGTCTAATTTCTTGAGTTCCTTATATATTCTGGATATCAGTCCTCTGTCAGATGTGGGATTGGTGAATATCTTTTCCCATTCTGTAGGCTGTCGCTTTGCTTTGTTGACCGTATCCTTTGCCCTACAAAAGCTTCTCAGTTTCAAGAGGTCCCATTGATTGATTGTTTCTCTCAGTGTCTGTGCTACTGGTGTTCTATTTAGAAAGTGGTCTCCTATGCCAATGTGTTCAAGACTACTTCCTACTTTCTCTTCTAGCAGGTTCAGAGTAGCTGGATTTATGTTGAGGTCCTTGATCCACTTCGACTTAAGTTTTGTGCACGGTGATAGATATGGATCTATTTGCAGCCTTCTACATGTTGATATCCAGTTTTGCCAGCACCATTTGTTGAAGATGCTTTCTTTTTTCCATTGTGCACTTTTGGCTTCTTTGTCAAAAATTATTTGTTCATAGGTGTGCGGATTAATGTCAGGGTCTTCAATTCGATTCCATTGGTCCACATGTCGGTTTTTATGCCAGTACCAAGCTGTTTTTATTACTGTAGCTCTATAGTACAGCTTGAAGTCAGGGATCGTGATGCCTCCAGAGGTTGTTTTATTGTACAGGATTCTTTTGGCTATCCTGGGTTTTTTGTTTTTCCATATGAAGTTGAGTATTATTCTTTCCAGGTCTGTGAAGAATTGTGTTGGTATTTTGATGGGGATTGCATTGAATCTGTAGATTGCTTTTGGTAAGATTGCCATTTTTACTATGTTAGTTCTGCCTATCCCTGAGCATGAGAGATCTTTCCATTTTCTGACATCTTCTTCAATTTCTTTTTTCAGGGACTTAAAGTTCTTGTCATATAGGTCCTTCACTTGCTTGGTTAGTATTACCCCAAGGTATTTTATGTCATTTGTGGCTATAGTAAAGGGTGATGTATCTCTGATTTCCTTCTCCGCTTTTTTGTCCATTGTATATAGGAGGGCTACTGATTTTTTGGAGTTGATCTTGTATCCTGCTATGTTGCTGAAGGTGTTTATAAGTTGTATCAGTTCCTTGGTGGAATCTTTGGGGTTGCTCAAGTATACTATCATGTCATCTGCAAATAGGGAAAGCTTGACTTCTTCCTTTCCAATTTGTATCCCCTTAATCTCCTTATGTTGTCTTATTGCTCTGGCTAGAACTTCAAGTACTATATTGAATAAGTATGGGGAGACTGGACAGCCTTGCCTCGTTCCTGATTTTAGTGGAATTGCTTTGAGTTTCTCTCCATTTAATTTGATGTTGGCTGTTGGCTTGCTGTAAATTGCCTTTATTATGTTTAGGTATGTTCCCTGTATTCCTGATCGCTCCAAGACCTTTATCATGAAGGGGTGTTGGATTTTGTCAAATGCCTTTTCAGCATCTAGTGAGATGATCATGTGGTTTTTTTCTTTGAGTTTGTTTATATGGTGTATCACATTGACCGACTTTCGTACGTTGAACCATCCTTGCATCCCTGGAATGAATCCTACTTGATCATGGTGGATAATTGTTTTGATGTGGTCTTGGAGTCTGTTTGCCAGTATTTGATTGAGTATTTTTGCATCAATGTTCATGAGGGAGATCGGTCTGTAGTTCTCTTTCTTTGTTGTATCCTTGTTTGGTTTGGGAATCAGGGTAATTGTAGCCTCATAGAAGGAGTTTGGTAATGTTCCTTCTGTTTCTATTGTATGGAACAATTTAGAGAGTATTGGTATTAACTCTTCTTTGAAGATCTGGTAGAATTCTGCACTGAAACCATCTGGTCCTGGGCTTTTTTTGGTTGGGAGACTTTTAATGACTGTTTCTATTTCGTTAGGGGTTATTGGACTATTTAAATAGTTTATCTGGTCTTGATTTAATTTAGGTATGTGGTACCTATCCAGAAAATTATCCATTTCTTTTAGGTTTTCCAGTTTTGTGGAATAGAGGTTTTTGAAGTATGACCTGATGATTCTCTGGATTTCCTCAATGTCTGTTGTTATGTCCCCCTTTTCATTTCTGATTTTGTTGATTTGGATGCTCTCTCTCTGTCTTTTGGTTAGTTTGGATAAGGGCTTGTCTATCTTGTTGATTTTCTCAAAGAACCAACTCTTTGTTTCATTAATTTTTGTATTGTTCTCTTTGTTTCTATTTTATTGATTTCAGCTCTCACTTTGATAATTTCCTGGCATCTATTTTTCCTGGGAGACTTTGCTTCTTCCTGTTCTAGAACTTTCAGGTGTGCTGTTAAGTCACTAGTGTGAGATTTCTCCAGCTTATTTATGTGGGCGTTTAGTGCTATGAATTTCCCTCTTAGTACTGCTTTCATAGTGTCCCATAGGTTTGGATATGTGGTGTCTTCATTTTCGTTGATCTCTAGGAAGTCTTTAATTTCTTTCTTTATTTCTTCCTTAACCCATTGGTGATTCAGGTGGGTATTGTTCAGTTTCCATGAGATTGTAGGTTTTCTGTAGTTTTTGTTGTTGTTGAAATCCAACTTTAGACCATGGTGGTCTGATAGAACACAGGAGGTTATTCTAATTGTTTTGTATCTGTTTAGATTTGCTTTGTGACCAAGTATGTGGTCGATTTTAGAGAAGGTTCCATGGGGTGCTGAGAAGAAGGTATATTCTTTTTTGTTAGGATGGAATGTTCTATAGATGTCGATTAAGTCCATTTGAGTCATGACATCAGTTAAGTCCTTTATTTCTCTGTTAAGTTTCGATTTGGGGGATCTGTCCAGTGGTGAAAGTGGGGTGTTGAGGTCTCCCACTATTAATGTGTGGGGTTTTATATGTGATTTAAGCTTTAATAATGTTTCTTTTACATATGTGGGTGCCCTGAACCAAGTGTGCGGATAAGGCCAGGAACGAACCACAAGGAGATGGGCAGACGTCAAGGCAGAAACACATACAACAAAATGAATTGTAATACACCATCACCAGGCCCTAGCCCTCCTCCAACACCTAGACCTGAACATCAGAAATTGGAAGAAGCAGAAGAAAATAGCCTTATGAATGTCATCATGAAGAAGCTAGAGGCTCGTGTAGAGGAAAAGACAAAAAAATGTGAAGAACGCTGTAAACAACTAGAGGAAAGGGCAAACAAATTAGAAGAAATCAAAAAAGTCCTGGAAGAGAACAATAAAATACTGAAAGAAAATCAAGAAAAATCAATGAAACAAATGAAGGAAACAGTCCAAGACCTGAAAAGGGAAATAGAAAAAATGAAGAAGACACAAACAGAGGGAATGCTGGAAATAGAAAATCTGAGAAAACGATTGGGAACTTCAGATGCAAGTATAATCAACAGAATGCAAGAGATGGAAGAGAGGATCTCTAGCGTTGAAGATACAATAGAAGAAATAGATTCATCAGTCAAAGAAAACACTAAAGTCAACAAAGTCATGAACCAAAATGTCCAAGAAATTTGGGACACCATGAAAAGACCAAACCTACGAATAATAGGGGTAGAAGAAGGAGAAGAATACCAACTCAAGGGCACAGAAAATATATTCAACAAGATCATAGAAGAAAACTTTCCCAACTTAAAGAAGGAAATGCCTATGAAGATACAGGAAGCCTATAGAACACCAAACAGACTAGACCCCCAAAAAAAGTCCCCTCGCCACATAATAATTAAACAATTAAACGTACAGAATAAAGAAAGAATATTAAGAGCAGCAAAGGAAAAAGGCCAAGTGACATATAAAGGCAAACCTATCAGAATAACACCCGATTTCTCAATGGAGACTTTGAAAGCCAGAATGTCCTGGACAGATGTAATGCAGACATTAAGAGACCATGGATGTCAGCCTAGACTAATATACCCAGCAAAACTTTCAATCCTCATAGATGGAGTGAACAAGACATTCCATGACAAAGCCAGATTTAAACAATATTTATCCACAAACACAGGCCTACAGAAAGCACTAGAAGGAAAATTCCAACCTAAGGAAGTCAGATACAACCTCGAAAACACAGGCAATAGATAAAGCCACAGCAGTAGACCCCAACGAAGAAAAGTACACACACATCACCACCAAAAAATAACAGGAATGAACAATCACTGGACATTAATATCTCTCAATATCAATGGACTTAATTCACCTATAAAAAGACATAGGCTTACAGAATGGATACGAAAGCAGGACCCATCTTTCTGCTGCATACAAGAAACACATCTCAAATTCAAAGATAGACACTACCTAAAAATAAAAGGCTGGGAAAAGACTTTCCAATCAAACGGTCTTAAGAAACAAGCGGGTGTAGCCATCCTGATATCCAGCAAAATAGACTTCAAACTAAAATCAATCAAAAGAGATCAAGAAGGGCATTACATACTCATCACAGGAAAGATCCACCAAGATGAAGTCTCAATTCTGAACATTTTGCTATTGTTATGAATCTTATTGTAAATATCCGTGTTTTCCAATAGTCTTAAGTGACCCCTGTAAAAGTGTCATTCAACACCCAAAAGGGTAGTAGTCCACAGGTTGAGAACCACCAGTTTTTTTGATTGGTTGGTTGTTTTTTTCTTTTCTGAGAAAGGGCTTTATTTAGCTTGGGTTGATCTCAAGTTTGCTGTGTAAATGAAGCTCACCTTGAACCCTGATTCTCTTGTCCCTACATTACAGAATACTGGGTCTACCAACATGTACCACAATACTCAGCTTTATTCTCATCTTATAAGAATGTTTCTTTGGCAGCAACATGGAGCAGAGGGTCCAAGGATAAAGTAATGGCAGGAAGACCCTTGTTAGAGGGTCCTGAGAGAGACCACGGTATGGGACAGTAAGGCACTAAACTAAAACCATACAAGAATGAGTCAGAGGCATTTCAGTGGGAAAACAGACAGGATCTGCTGGGTATTAGAAGTACTAAATGAAAAGGGGGAGGCAAAATGCAGAAGTTTCTGATTTGTGAGACTGGGCTGACATCATTAACCAAGATAAGGGAAAAAGCAGTTTCTGTGGAAGACAGTAATTTCATTCTAGAGCAGTCAAATGGAAATCTAAAGTGGCAGATGCTGGTCTGAGTGAGTGAGAGGGATTAGCAAATCATCAGTAATGCAAAAAGATAAGACCACCCATTTATTGGTTCATTCAACAAATATTATGTCCACAATATGTGCCAGGGCACAAGGGAGCTGCTATGCTCATCCCAGCCAGATTCAGGGAGCAGGAAAAGTAATGAGCATCGACAAAGATACTTCACTGTAAGACAAGCATCAAGAGTGAGACATGCAGGAGGATATGACAGAAAAGAATGAAGTGCGGCTTCTTTGGATGGAGTTGTGACAGTAGCATTTGCACTTGGGTCTAAAGAAGAAAGAACAAGCTCTTCCAGGGGAAAAATGTATGGAGGAAGTTGCTGAAGACATAAATTTTGGCAATGCCATTTGTGAATGGCAAATAAGAATATTTTTTACCTTCATTTTGCTTTTTTTGTTGTTGTTTTTTTTTGGGTTTTTTTCGTTTTGTTTTGTTTTGTTTCGTTTCGAGACAGAGTTTTGGTGCCTGCCCTGGATCTTGTTCTGTAGATCAGGCTGGCCTCACAGGGATCTGCCTGGCTCTGCCTCCTGAGTGCTGGGATTAAAGGCGTGCGCCACCACCGCCTGGCCATTTTACTTTTTAATTAAAATATAATTACAACATTTTAATTTTTCATTTTCCTTTTTCCAGTCCCTCCCAGGAATCAAGCCCCAATTTGCTCCCACTTAAAACCATGGCTTATTTTCTTTGCTATTGTTACATACCTATAAAAATATATATACACACACACACACAATCTGTTCAGTCTGTTTAGTGTTACTTGTATGTATGTGATTTTAGGGCTAACCACTTGGTATTGAATAACCAGTTAGGGTGCTCATCCCTAGAGATTCCAACTAAGGAATGCTGACATTCTTTAGTTGACTGTAGTTCTTTGTCTATGGATGGGGCCCTATGAGATGTCCCCCTTCCATATTAGCATGCCTGGTGGTGTTGTACTTCTTCAGGTCTTGTTTAGGCAGCCATATTGTTGAGTATCATGGGTGAAGCTTCCTGCTATACTTCTTCAGGTCTTGTTTAGGCAGCCACATTGTTGAGTATCATGGTGAAGCGTCCCTGTCATTTCTTGGAGACTCAATCTCACAGCAGATTTCCTGGTCCTCTGGCTCTTAACAATCTTTCCATCCTTTCTTATGCAATACCCCCCAAGCCTTAGGTGCAGGAGTTTTGCTGCAAATTCACCAACTGAGGCTGGGAATCCCATAATCACTTCTTCTCTGCATTTTACCAGTTGTAGTTTTTTTGGTTTTTGTTGTTGTTGTTGTTGTTGTTTGTAGTGGTATTTGTCTGTTCTGAAAATAAATTTCTTTGATGAGAGGTTAGAGTTACATTTATCTGTGAGTGTAAAGATAAATATTTAAATGCAGTTAGGAATTATGGTGGCTGAGTAAGGTGGCAATCATAGCTCTCCTCCAGGATCATGACTTCACTAGCCTTAAGTAGTTGGCTAAGTTTTCAGTACCAGGTATGATTTCCCTCCTGTTAAGCAGGCCTTAAGTCCAATTAGAGAGCTGTTGGTTACTACCAAAATATGAGTGTCAGTACTGTATCCTCAGGGCTCTCATACAATGCTGGTTGTTGTGGTGGTTCATAGATGGCATTGAGCTGAGTAGGACTATTGATTGTTTCTCTCCTTGGCAAGCTTGTATAGCACCTTCCAGTACTATGAAGCTAGTCCTTGTGGGGGGAGACTTTCAAGTGAGATCCAGCTTGGATCCTCTAGGTCTTTTGTCCAAAGTGCATGGTATCTTCAGCAATAGGAATTTATCAGATAAGAATCTTTTTCCAGGTGGTGGTGACACACATACACCTTTTTAATCTCAGCACTTGGGAAGCAGAGGCAACTCTGTGAGTTAGAGCCCAGCCTGGTCTACAAATCGAGTTCTAGGACAGCCAGGACTGTTATACAGAGAAACCCTATCTCAAAAGAAAGAAAGAATCTTTTAAGGAGACTTTTAAGGAGAGGGAACAGAGAGATAAAACAGAAACTGAAAGCATAAATTCTCCTTAACAAGAGAAAAAAAATGACTCTAGGACTGCACTGTCACAGTAGCAACTAAATACATGGGATTATTTAATATAAATTATTTAGTAACCAAAAGGAAATTTTAAGCTTCTTGGTTATGCCAGACATGCTTCCAGTGCATAGTAACACATTACTACAACACTGGACAAGACAATCAAATGTCAACTCTAATGTCTCAGAAACTTCTACTGTGGACACATAAAGAGAAAAGTTGTAACATCAGAATCCAAAGAGAGTTTGCCTTGGAGTGGGACTAAAATAGAGCCACTTCATTCTCTCTACTCTCTTAGAAATGACTACCCAATAGTCCCATAGATACTTGAATATCGAATATTGTAATAGATTTGTGACTGGGAAGTGGAAATAAACCTGTTTTCATAAGAAATTATTTGAAATGCTAGGATGAGGAGGAGTCAGTTTTGCCTTCCTCTCTACTACCTTTCTGACACAGTTGTTGTTCTGAGATGTCTTGTTCGAAGCTGAGCATGGTCACACATGTTAAAGATAAGTCTTTCTAGAAACACTGCAGAGTAGGGTGCTGTGGCTGAAAATGTGCAATCCAAAGCACGGGCTTCACTACTAAGCTCCATCCTGTTTTTATTCTCTGGAGACAATCTCCCAGCACTCAGGATGTATAAATGGTGAGTGGAATGGTGGATATCACTAGTTTGAGGCTTCATAGTGCAAAGCAAACAAAAATCAAATAAATAAGAGACCCAGCTATACCACTCTTGGGCATATACCCAAGGAATGCTCAAACATACCACAAGGACACATACTCAACTATGTTCATAGCAGCATTATTTTTAATAGCCAGAACCTGGAAACAACCTAGATGCCTTTCAACTGAAGAATGGATAAAGAAAATGTGGTACATATACACAACAGAGTACTACTCAGCAGAGAAAAACAATGACATCGTAAGGTTTGCTGGCAAATAGATGGAACTAGAAAAAATCATCCTGAGTGAGGTAACTCAGACTCAGAAAGACAAACATGGTATGTACTCACTCATAAGTGGATACTAGATGTAAAGCAAAGGATAACAAGACTGCAACTCACAACTCTAGGGAGGCTACCTAGTAGAGAGGACCCTAAGAAAGACACAGGGATCACCCAACGACAGAGAAATGTATGAGAACTACATGAGCAACCTCGACATCAAGGTTGGGAGGGGAGTAATGGAGGGCAAGGGTTGGGGGAAAGAGAGCTTAGGGGAGCGGGAGGTCCCAGCTGGAACAGGAACAGAGTAGGAGAACAAGGAAAGAGATAACATGATAAATGAAGATCCCATGGGAACAAGAAGAAGCAAAAGGCTAGAGAGGTCCCCAGAAATCCACAAAGATACCTCCACAATAGACTACTGACAATGGTCAAGAGACAGCCCAAGCTGATCTACTCTCGTGATTGGATGGCCAAATATTCTAACTGTCGTGGTAGAACTCTCATCCAATGACTGATGGAAGCAGATGCAGAGATCCACAGCCAAGCCCCGGGTAGAGCACCAGAAGTCCAATTGGCGAGAGAGAGGAGGGATTATATGAGCAAGAAATATTGAAACCATGATTGGAAAAAGCACAGGGACAAATAGACAAACTAGTGGAAACATATGAACTATGAACCAATAGCTGAGGAGCCCCCCATGGAACTGGACTAGGCCCTCTGGATAAGTAAGACAGTTGATTATCTTGAACTGTTTAGGAGTTCCCCAGGCAGTGGGACCAGGACCTGTCCTTAGTGCATGAGCTGGCTTTCTGGAACCTAGGCCCTATGCTGAGACATTTTGCTCAGCCTTGGTGTAGGGAGGAGGGGACTGGACCTGCCTTAACTGAATCTACCAGGCCGAGCTGAATCCCCAGGGGAGACCTTGCCTTGGAGGAGGTGGGAATGGGGGGAGTGTTGGGGGGAAGGCCGGGGACTGAGAGGAGGGAGGACAGGGGAATCTGTGGCTGATATGTAAAATTAAATTAATTATAAAATAAAATAAAAGAAATATCCAGTGGTTACTGTTGATGAGAACTAGAAAACTGGGCTCAGGTTAAACTTTTTCTGCAATAATGTGCGTTCCCAAATTAGAGTTAAGAGTTCTGAAACTTGAACCTAACTACTTTTAGTTAGTTAACCCAGTGCACTGCCTGGTTATCTCACTGATCACAGAGGACTGAAATTTTGTTGTTCCATGGGGCTCTGACTCAAAAGACAGTTTAAAACTTATTTCATAAAACGCACTTTTCTTTAGGAATAATATATAAGCTGTTAAAGTCAATCCCTGTAGCTGAATAATAGTTATGCTTATACCTTGACTCTTACAATATTTTCAAATAGTACTTCAATATTTTGCCAATTATGGTCACTTGAAATCGTATAACACAACAATTAAAAGCTACATAAAGGTTGTAGTTTTATTTAACAAGATAACCATTTTTAATAATCAACAGTAGTTTAAAAATATAAAATACAACAGGAAGCAGAGTAAATTCCTATCATTGTAGATAATACACATAATTTAATGGGAAGGTTTTCAAATAAATAATATAAAAGCAAAGAAAAATAGAAGAGTAACATGTTTTCTTTTGTCTTGGAGGTGAAATGTTTAGAAGGCATAATTTTGAAAATTTAAACACACATGAGATCAAGACTTAACTGCTCCTCTATCTTTTTAATAAGCTTAGAGCAAGGAAAATTGAAATGAAATACATATATTAAATTATCATGCTTGATATAGGAATAAGCAAAAGCTCCATATATTTCAAAATCAAGCTGATTGAAACTAATCTATAACTGATTTATGTTTGTGGGAAAAAAAATGATTTGACCTGTCTTCTTGATTCCTTTTACCCAGGACATTATGTGTAATCTCAGATGCGTAACTAATCCCAAGATTTTCCCTAGAGAAGAGAGCCAAGAGCAGATCTCAGGAAGTCTGCAGGCTGGATCTGAGCAGCCCAGACTCAGACTTCGGCTGCACAGTTTCAGCCACACACCCTCACTTCACAGCAAGTGTCTGCAGAAAGTCTTCACATGTTTAACTCAGCTTCTTGTGAACTAACTTGGAAAGTTACAGAACAAGCACAGCAGAATCAGAGCTTGGGCTTCGGACAGAAGTCACTCATTCAGTCTCTGCTGGTGTACATATCTGGCTCAGCAAGTCTGAATTCCTAGGATCTGGGATCCTCCTGGGTTTCCTCTGTCATCTTCCTAGTTTTCATTGATGCTGATGTTCCACAAAATTGACAAATGTCCAGTTCTTCAAACACATGCCATATTTGTTCTCCCCTTGAGCTCAGTCTATCTGTCGGTACATTGTCCCTATCAATCTCCTGTCTACTTGTTTAATATTTACCCGGCCCTCTAGATCACATTCTACCTTTTCTACAACCTAATCTTTCCCTTAACATAGAGTTCTCTCATCATCCACAGTGTTCATTTACTACTTACCACATGGAGCTTTGGCATTGCTTGTTTATCATTTTATGCATATCTATTTGCTGTCCAGTGATAGTAAGTCATAGAATATGAAGCAGTGGGTTAACATTAATTGAACACTTTCTGTATGGTCTTGATACTTAATATTTTTTTAATTCACCTTATAATAACATGAAATAAATGCTATTATTCACAATTTACAACAACAATAAAGACGACTTTAAAAGTTTCTTAGATTGGACTAGTGAGATGGCTCAGCAAGTAAAGCTCTTGTGCAAATGTGAGGTCCTGAGTTTAAATCCCCAGAACTCATATAAAGCCAGATACAGTAGGGTGTATGTCTGCATGCCTAGGCAAAGATTGGAGGTGGGGACAGGAGAGTCCTGGGAAGTTAAAAGGCTGGCTAATGTGGTATTAGCAAAAAAATAAAAATATTAAAACAAAAGATCCTGTATCAAGCACTGTAGAAGGCAAGGACCAGTGTCCAAAGTTGTTCTCTGATGTCTACACGTGTGCCATGGCATGCGTGCATGCACCCATATTCACACACACACACACACACACACACACACACACACACACACACTCAGAGAGATTTAATTTCCTAGGTTATTCATCTATTAATAAGAGTATGATTCAAACACAGCTCTATCTACCCCAATGACTATAGTCTGTCCTAGTATCACAGCACATCAGACTATCATCATCTAATAGTCTTGTGGGTTTTGTTTTTATTAAATCTCACATAGTTCCTACCAACCACACTATATTTAACCCAGACTTAACAGTTGTGTCGTGGCTATCTTGCTGACATCAGCCTGCCTTCTGTTGCTTACCTAAAGTCCAGCAAAGATCACCAATGCATAAGGCCAAAATCAAAATGTACTATTTTAGCACGTCCTTGCAACAACACTTCAACAAAATTCCTTTCTCCACTTGACTGGCTGTTTGACTGCCCACACTAATTATCTGAATGAGTGGTATGCACTGTGCTTCAGTCTTCTGAGGATCCAGCTCACGAAGCTATGTGACATGAGTAATACTTTCTGAAGCTTTGAAGCTTGCTGCAATTGACCTCCAAGTCTCCACCATTCCTGCTCCCCCTCAACGTTATGCTAATGCATATTTTCCCATTGTAAAAAAAAATAAACAAAGCATGCCACTTCTTTAATCTACCACTGTCTCTTTTCCTTACTAACTCAAAGAGTTGTGCTTATAGAGAACTACAGGAACGAGGGTTGAGGGAGACTAGCTGTCTCTGCAGATATGACATAAGAGGATAACAGTCCTACTGGGCTGTCACAGTAATGATTAGGGTCTTAGGCTTACATACTCTGAAACTTAATTTTTGTCAGTGTATTGAGGAGTGATCAAGTTCACATGCTATTCTGTTATCTTTTTATTTTACAATGATAATATAACTTCTCAAGATGCCAGACTGTGCTCATTAGGAAAAATCACTATGTGAAAATATGTTTTAATGAGCCGATGGTCAGCTAACAGTCTTCATGGGCACTGCTATTGAGCTAGGACAACCAGTTGAACCTGCTTCATGTGCTATCCTGACCAACCATGACAGTGTATTCATGTGGTCAACATGGAACGAGCCAGAGCTAACGCACACACCTGCCTCACTACACTGGAGATCCCTTACCGACCCCTTTCACCTACCAGCCAGACAGACTCTCTGTCCCTCTCCCAGTTTACTCAAATCTATTAATTCTGTTCCTACAGTGTGGCTGCCTCCATATTAAATAATGCTTTGATTAGTTCTCCTAGCCTTTTCTGCTTAAGTAAAATTTGGATTTGTATGTTTGATACCACAGAGAGGCTATTATTTTTGCACTTTGTGTTTTTGCTTTATCCTTTTGTGTAAGATGTTGCCTTTCAGAGTCCTGGTTTTGGTAAGACTCTCCAGTCCAACCTTGTCTCTGGGCCCCCACAATCCTACTCTCCATACAGACCTCAAATCTAGACACTGGAATACTAAACCTTTGTGCATTGGCCTGGGCTATCTCACTGCTCATCTTTCTTTTTCTGGATTTACATTTCTGTTTCATTTTTTAATTAAGAAAAATTTTTATTCATTTTACATACCAATCACAGATCCCCCTCTTCCCTCCTCCCACCTCTTCAGCCTACCCCCAAACTCACACCCCATTCCCTCCCACAAGAAGGTAAGGCCTCCCATGGGGAGTCAGCAGAGCCTGGTACATTCAGTAGAGGCAAGTCCAAGCCCTCCCCGCTGCCTCAAGGCTGTTTGAGGTGTCCTACCATAGGTAGTGGGCTCCAAAGAGCCAGCTCATATACCAAGAAAGAATCCTAATCCTACTGCCAGGGGGCCCCTTAAAGCAGATCAAGCTTCTGTTTTATTTTTAACTCCTGAAAATACCTCTTACTTATAAGTTAACTAATCCTTTAAAAATATGTTTAAAGTATTCTGTTCAGGGTTTTTAGCTATTCTTTAATGAGAGGGGTTATGAGACATTTGATCTATCATATGACTGGAAATAGGATTTCAATATCTCCTTTTCCTTTACTTTTTAGTTTTCTCTGTGTTTTTGGCTCATTGCCTGACCTAAGTTTTACTGCTTCCTTATAAGCTACATGTTATTCCCAGCATTTCCCCAGCACAGAACCTGGGCTATAGGGTGTGGTGTCCTGCTATTCACTAGTCTCTAGTTGTGGAACCACAGCTCTCCATCATTTCTCCCCAACACTCCCTTGGAGTTTCTTTCTGTGTGAAGCATATCTGTTGTGTGGCTGTTATGTGCTTTGTGTGTGGTACCTTCCAGAACTACAAACAAAAACATAACAAAAAATATCTGAAGGCATTTATACTTCTGAGTCACCAGATCCATCATGTAGATGGCCAGATAAAGTCAGGTCCAATTAGTAAGGGAAGGTAGAGTGGTGTCATTGAAATGATGGTGTGCTCTCAGAAGAGAGCACTGCATCCCATAGATAGTTATGAGCTGCCATGTGGTTGCTGACAATTGAATTCAGAACTTTTGGAAGAGCAGCCAGTGCTCTTAATCACTGAGAAATCTCTCCAGCCCTGACAGTGTGCTTTCTTAAGGGAAGAAATTAATCTGGGCACAGCAGCATATACCTGTAATACCACTAGTCTCAAGTCTCTTTTTGTTTGTTTGATTGGTTGGTTTTTCAAGACAGGGTTTCTCTATGTAGTTCTGGTGCCTGTCCTGGATCTCACTCTGCGGACCAGGTTGGCCTCAAACTCACAGAGATCCACCTGGTTCTACCTCCCGAGTCCTGGGATTAAAGGTATGCACCACCACTCCGGCTTAGTCTCAAGTCTTAGGTGGAGGATCGCTTGAGCCCAAGAGTTCAAATCTGACCTGGGCACCACTAGGAGACTCCTCCATCTCAAAAAGAAAGAGAGAGAGAGGGAGGGAGGGAGGGAGGAACGGAGAGAGGGAGGGACGGAGGGACGGAGGGAGGGAGGAAGAGAGAGAGAGACAGAGAGAGACAGAGAGAGAGAGACAGAGAGAGAGAGAGAGGGAGGGAGGGAGAGAGAGAGAAAGGAAGAAAGGAAGGAAGGAAGGAAGGAAGGAAGGAAGAAAGAAAGAAAGAAAGAAAGAAAGAAAGAAAGAAAGAAAGAAAGAAAAGAGTTGCCATTTCGTTTGTGATAGGGGAGCAGACAGGAAACAGCACCAAGTCTTGGTGTTGAAGGTCAAGCAGAAGCTCATTGGAAAGAAAAGAACAGCAAGAGAAAGCATCATAGCATCATCCCGGACAAAGGAGACCCTTGGATGAGCTAGTGAGGCATGCAGCAGCCCAGTGTGAGGGGCTGTGGTCCACAGCTTTGCTTACTAAGGCAAGAGTACATAAGGAGAATGTACTGAAGTGGGTAAAGGTCATGTGATGAGGGATTCTGAATGTTATTCTTAGAAGTGTAGGCCTTCCAGAGGGCATACCGAATGCTTTTGAGTAGAGACTAACATGGACATACATGTTTTTAAAAGGTGATGGATAACAGTCTTATCCTCCATCAACACAAACCATTCGGCTTTAAGTGATCACTTTCCCCTTGAATCCTGAACTGACTTGAGCCATCAGAATTAAAAGAAAAATCCCACGGCACTTTTCTCCCCCGAACTCCCCAGCTGCCTTGGATCCTGCTCAGGGACCTAAACAATCGTGTGCCGCAGCTGACCTGACACAGCTTGGACAGAACAAACTGGCCTTTCTCCAGCTGCCTAACATCCAGGGGGGTTATTAAAAAAAAAGAGGGCTTTTTGCATCATGTTAAAAGTAAAACTGCATAAAGTGAGTGCAGCATGTTTCCAGGAGTAATGATAACACAAGGATAAACTCTTTTTAGATTAGTCACTCTTCACTCCTATCTATATTAGTGTACTGCTCCTGAGTCTCTGTCACTGCAGTATTCTTAATTCTGCTTTGTTTCTAATTAGCTCCAGCCCAGGCTCTTTAATATTTGTATTCACAATGCCCAACCCAGAGTAGGCATTCTAGAGGTGCTGCTTACTAACAGACTGGCTAGATGAATCAAACTGCTATTTTAATGAGTATGTGTCCTTTCAAAACATGCTGCTATTGTAAATAGTTGGTTCCAGCTTCTGTGGTGTCCATATTAAAGATGTAATATGAAAATCGCATTTAGAAACAAATAGAAAGCACTTCATTGTGTATTAAGTATTGAAGACAAATAAACAAATGGTGTGGATGGTGCTCTCAAGTTATTTACTATAGCTAGAGGGGGATATGTGTAAACCAAGCCAGGATAATAAGCATTATGATAGCTACATGGACATAATGCCAGAGGAAACTTCCAGTTCAGTTGAGAATTGGGCATCTGAGGAGAGTGATAAAGACAGCTCCTTCCCAGATGATCAGTCAAGTGACCTGCACTATGTCATGAATAAATAATGGGGGTTAGAATTTTGTTCTACTGTTTGTATATAATGATCTGGGATAATGGATGGTAATGGTCTTGAGACCATCTGAATTCTGGAAGAAGAATAACACAGCAAATTAGTGTTTCCATATAAAAAGTATTCGTGTTCTTTGTAAATTTTTATGTTGATTTATTTAGTTAGTTATCACATATTTGTTGAGCATTCTTCTAGGTGAAACTAACACTATACACCAGGAGATTATGGCCTGTCTAGAAGCCACAGTGCCTCACACAAAAAAAATATACTTCACAGAGGTTCAAGACATCACATTCATCAGACCCAGAGTCATTCCTTGACAGTAAGCATGCAGACAAGAGGACCATGGCTTCAAGTGCTTGAGAATGGGTCATCATAAAGATGATGGGTCTTTAACCAATTGTACTACAAAGAGAGAGAAAATAAGACCAAGGAAAAATATAACAAAGGGGAAGATTATTCTAGAGTGAGCGAACTTGAGAAGGGAAGGATAGAAACGGCATTGAAGATAGACTCTTAAAAGTACAGAGAATTACCAGATGTCAAATCCCATCCATGCCAAACAGCACTGAAGAAAAGACCATAAAACAGGTATCAGATGTGCCCTGAAACTTCACATAATGCCATCTCACACCAGCAGCCCCTAGCTGGGTCCATCAGAGAGAAGGTCATAGTTGGAACCTTATGGAGCTTCTGTTGTTGTGGGTTTTTTTCAATCATTGATGATTTAAAATGCTAGACATTTTACATAAAATCTAGGTTCTTGGCTTATCTTTAGATAAAGACTGGAGAATGAGGCAGTGTTCGAATGAGGCAGTTCTTTCTTGACGTCCTCATCCAGAGCTAGCTAGTTGCAGCCCTCTTCAGATGAAATGGGCCACAATAGCTCTTCAGCCTACTTCACTCACTTAGGCTGTCTTTACCGTCCCTGTTGTGTATTCATTTTTCAATCCTTGATTAAAACCCTAGGAAGAAGGAAATACATTTGCATAAATAATTATAATCTGAAGCGGAGGCCTAAATCCCTGTGGAAGTTAGTCCATTCTCTCAATAGCCATCTCCTGTATTTCTTCTGATTGTCAAATCTCTTGCTGCGTTGGGGAAGTGCTGATTCTTGGGCTCTAGTACACATCCTAGTGAAGGACATGTGAGCTAGCACCCATCCAGAAATACTGCATTCCTTTACATATGCAAAGCACAGTGTGTCCAAGAAATAGATGACACATGCACCTGTCCATTCCTCTCTGATCTTCCCTCTTATTTAATAGAGAAACATTTTTTAAAAACTTTGGACATAATAAAACCAACACACTGGAAATCTCTAGGGGCTGGGAAGAATGAAGAAGAGCAAACTGCTGTAGAGAAAGCATGAAAGGGCAGGGATGAATTCCCGGGACTTTCTTTTTTTTTTTTTTTTCTTACATCTTATATACACTGGATAAGATACTGGAGAATCCTGCATTCTGCAATTATCAACAGGCACAAACAAGCCAAAACCCTAAATCAACCCTTTCTCTCCAAACTAGGGTCCGGGAGAAGGATGAGTTAGCAAGGAAGTGGAGGAGAAATTTATTATTTTTTAAACTTTTCATACAATATATTTTTTATCATATTCTTTACCCTCCTCCCAGTTCTGCCAAATCCTCTCCATCTTCCTACCCACCTGTTGTATGACAAGACTTTTCCTGGAAAGACACAGCATACCCATCTACTACCCCAGATAGGAAGTCCACAGAAGAGCAAAGTACAGGTGCCACCAAAGTCCAACTTGGTGTACCAATGAGTTTTATTGGTACAGGAGTGTGGGTGAGAAGTTATTTCCAGGAGCAGAAATAATTCATACACTTCTATCACCAAAGCCCAGCCTCGAATCGGTAAAGCTCACAAAAGCTGGGAACCTGGAGCACACTACAGAGCCTTCAGGCCTCTCACCAGGTTGGAGAGTTTCCTTTCCAGGGGCCTCAGTTGATCTAAGCCTCTTCCAAGCAGCTCAGCTGGTTTCTGCTTCTTCCGGGCAGCTGGTCTGGTCTCAGCCTTCTTTGTAGCAGCCTGGCTTGTCTGAGAATCCCTCTCAGCAGTCTTTAACATTTACTCTTGGGAGGGAGGGGCCTAGTGAATCTGGTCGGTTTCAGGGACTTTCTGAGGCTATTTTGAGTTGTTTACTAAGTTTTAAGCAGAATCTCAGAGGAAACTGCTACACAACACCCAACTTCATGTTCTCTCTCTCTTTCTCTCTCTCTCTCTCTCTCTCTCTCTCTCTCTCTCTCTCTCTCTCTCTCTCTCTCTCTCTCTCCTCCCTCCCTCTCCTCTTTCTCTCTTTTTCCTCTCTCCTCTCTCCTCTCTTCTTCTCTCTTTCTCCTCTCTCTTCCTCCCTCCCCCTCCCTCCCTCCCATCCTCCCTCCCTCCAACATTAAAAATGAAGCGAATAAACCAAAAATAATTAAGACTAAAAAGACAAAAAACACCAAATCATAACCACAGGGGGGCAGGAAAAAACAAAGAACATGGAGTCCATTTTGTGTTAGCCAACTACTCCTCATCTTGAGGCCTGCCTTGGAGTGTGGTGGATATATACAATGTAACTCCATTGGAGAAAACTAAGTTCCCCTTTCCCAGTTGGTATCAATTCAAATAGCTTCTTCTTGGTTAGAGGTGGGACTTTGTACCAGCTTTCCCTCCTCACTGCTGGGATTTTTGTCTGACTTAAATGTGTGCAGTTATTGTACATGTTGTCACAGTTTTGATAATGCTACTCTGGCCATACTGTAGCCAACCATGCAAGGAATGAAGCCTCTCACCCTTGTGCTGCCACAGGTCTTCCCAGAGAGGTAAACTTCTCTATATTTCTACCAAGCAGTCAGGGAAAACAATTATAAGATAGCTGTCCACATACTTCTTCCACTGAACTAAAGTCATTAGACAGAATAAGAACTGAAATTCCACCCAGCCCAGCACCAATGAGGCAGAAAGATGAAGAGGAAAGTTGTACTACATGGGTGTGATTCAAATGAGAAATGTCCCCCATAGGCTCATGTAGTTGAGCACTAGGTCCCTAGCTGGTGGTGCTGTTTGGGGATGTTGTGGAATCTTTAAGAAGTAGAGGCTTGCTGGAGGAAGTGTGTCACTGGGGGTGAGCTTTAACCTCGCCTTGCTTCCTGTTCTGTCTCTCTGCTTCCTGTATGTGGATAAAAATGTGGTCGTTTTGTTTCCAGCTACCATGCCTTCCCTGGCATCATGGACTCTATCCCTCTGGAACTATAAGCTAAAATAAACCCTCCCTTCCCTAAGTCTATTTTGGTCACAGTATTTTATCACAGAAATAGAAAAACTAACTAATAACAGGTCTTGAAACCTCCAACTCTCTGGGAGTGCCAGTACCACCCATATGTTTCATATGATGCCTGGACTCCAGGCATCTAGGGAAGGATATGTGAGCTGGCAACCACCCTGAAATTCTGCACTCCTGTTACATATGAAACTGGAGGTAGAATAGATGAAATTCTCCACTTCTCCCCTCTCTGGAGGGGAGTTAAACTCTCAGACTTCCGCAGTTGCCATGAGTGAAAATGCTTCACTGAGGAGGCATTACTGAATAGCCCTTCAACGTGAGTGTATGTATGTGTTTAAACAGATCAGCTACCTGCAGAAAACATTATACAGGACCTAGCACCTTACAACTTAATACCCAAAATGTCTTGTCCCACTAAACACCAGGAGCCTCACATGAGAAAAGACAGTCAACATTTGCTAACACTGAATAGCACTGGAGTTGTCTGACAAGGATTTTGGAGTGGCTGTCATAGTTCACCACGTTGGAATCCTGCTTCTTCTGTGACGTCAGAACCCTCACACACTAGGATCTGGGTATTTGCAGTGCCTCCTCCAGCTGCAGTACCCTTCCTTTGGACACCTACATGATCACCAGAGTCTTCATCATAGTCCTTCTCAATGTGTACAACCTAGGCCTAAAACCCATCACCATTTATTGCTCTGCTTTCTCTTTTTCTCCAAATAATGATTTCTAACATAATAAAGAATACATTCAGTCACTGAGTCAGTGGCTTATTATCAGAATGTAAATTCACCAGGGCAAGGACTTTCATGTAGTTTGAAAACATCCTGAGAACCCACCCACCTAGAAAAAGGTCCGGTACAGTAAGTGCCTATCCAATGTTTGTAGACTATAGTGAATTAGCTGTATGTCGATTCTTCTCTGACAGCATATCACTATATACCGTATTACTTAAAGTTTAAGCTGGGATGTGCATTTGACACTCTTACAATGAGATTCAACATAGATATATCATTTTAAGCATAGAAATGTGATTGCAAATAAACTCTCCATATTATTAGCATAAAGATATATTGGATGGCTCTTTACTATCCATATATCATTGAGAGTAAAATAAAGGAACTTTAGTAATTGGAACTGAGATGTTTAGAAGAGAAAGGTATATGACAGAAAGGCTCCTTGGTCAAATTTAAGGCTGACAGGACATATTTTTTAATTGATGTGGAGGAAAATTGAATGAAGAGCTAGGGAGATGGCTCAGCTGGTAAAAGTAACTAACTGCATTAGCCTGATGTGAGGTTGATACTTAGAACCCATCATAAAATGAAAGAAGTGACTTCCAAAAGCTGGCCTCTGGCACACACACACACACACACGCACGCACGCACGCACGCACGCACGCACGCACGATAAAATAATAATAATTTTTTTTAACTTTTGAGATCTTTTTCATTGGAAAGTAATCTTAATGCTATTAAATTCACAAATGTGCTAATTTTTATTACCCAATCCTAATTATCTAAAACACACATTGCAAACATACAGATTATCTATTCTCTCCACATATCAGTGCCCATTCATCATGGCTTTGGAAATGGGGAGAATAGATTCCCCTTAAATTGCAAGTCAGTAGGTGTTTCTTTACAGTTAACTTTAGCAAAATTCATACAAAATAGTAATTAACAATGATCTTCTTTACTTGTTAACTCACAAGGAAACACCTTCAAAACTGCATTTTTGTTAAAGTTTCTGTACTAAAATGTAGAAAAACTGAACTACACAAATATTGAAAAGTTAAAAATTCCTTAATTTTTTATTCCTGGTACCACTACCACAATTTACAGGGCAATATACCTGATGTAATGAAAAGAAAAAGAAAAAGACAAAGCTACAACAGATAAAAGACCTCAGGAATGTACATCTAATTGACACTACATTGCAGGAATCAATAGCTGCACTTTTTGCAAACTGTGGCTATGGCAGTCCTGAACAAGAAGGGTTTCCTGTTTAAGCTGCAGTAACTTTTTCTGACTATGGATCATCGCTCCTTCTGTGGCAGATTTTTACAGTTCCTCTAATGCATTTAGGACGACTGTCTCAAGGTAACCTGCAGCTTCCCTGACAACTCCTCGCTCTCTCTCCTGCTAAGAACTGTAGCCCTTTTCTGCTTTTTTTTTTTTTTTTTTTTTTTTTGGTTTTTCGAGACAGGGTTTCTCTGTGTAGCTTTGCGCCTTTCCTGGGACTCACTTGGTAGCCCAGGCTGGCCTCGAACTCACAGAGATCCGCCTGGCTCTGCCTCCCGAGTGCTGGGATTAAAGGCGTGCGCCACCACCGCCCGGCTGCTTTTTTTTTTAAACCTTCTGCTACCATATCCACCACTTCCACCACCAGATCCATAGCCACCACCATAGGGACTGCCTGAGCTTCTTCCACCAAAACTGCCCCCTTTCATGGGCCCGTAATTTGATTGCTGTTGTCCACTATAATTTCCAAAGTCATTATAGTTCCCACCACCACCATAGTTACCATCACCTCCAAATCCATTATATCCACCATCACCACCTCCATAACTACCTCTGCTGCCACCACCTCCACCACCATAGCCTCCTCTTCCAC
The DNA here is from genome assembly GCF_949786415.1 of Peromyscus eremicus. NCBI lineage: Eukaryota > Metazoa > Chordata > Mammalia > Rodentia > Cricetidae > Peromyscus > Peromyscus eremicus. The sequence continues at coordinate 145,786 of NW_026734505.1, forward strand.
CAAAGTTTCCACCACGACCAAAATTACCTCCACCACCTCCAAAATTTCCTCCACGACCCATAAAGTTTCCAGATCCACCTCCACGACCTCTCTGTGATCCAGCAGACTGCATCTCTTGTTTAGAAAGGGCCTTTTTCACTTCACAATTATGCCCATTAATAGTGTGGTATTTCTGAACAACAATTTTATCAACTGTGTCATGGTCATCAAAAGTTACAAAAGCGAATCCTCTCTTTTTTCGACTCTGCCTGTCTTCCATAACTTCTATGGTTTCAATTTTGCCATACTTTTCAAAGTAGTCTCTCAGATTATATTCTTCTGTATCTTCTTTAATACCACCAACAAAAATTTTCTTCACGGTTAAATGGGCACCAGGCTTTACAGAATCCTCTCTAGAAACAGCTCTCTTTGGTTCCACCACACGCCCATCAACCTTGTGTGGCCGAGCACACATTGCAGCATCCACCTCTTCAACACAAGAGTAGGTCACAAAACCAAAGCCCCTGGAACGTTTTGTTTGGGGATCTCTCATTACCACACAGTCTGTAAGTGTGCCCCATTTCTCAAAATGTTCTCTTAAGCTATCATCTGTGGTTTCAAAGCTCAGACCACCAATAAACAGCTTCCTCAACTGTTCTGGTTCCTTTGGATCATGGCCCTCCATTTTGAGACCGGACTCGCCTCTTCCAACTCGAGTTCAATATGGGCAATAATAATATTTTTTAAAGTAAATTGAATTAGGGGCAGGGGAAATGTTTTACTTAGTTGGGAAAGTGTTTGCCAAGTAAGTAAGCATCTAACATGAGTTCAAACCCCAGGACCCACAAAAATATTCTGGCATGATGGCACACATTTGTGATCTCAGCACTGGGAGCAGAGACAGGTGAATCCCTGGGGCTCTCTAGCCAGTCAACTTAACCTAATCATTGAGTTCAAAGTCAGTGAAAAATAATGCCTCAAGAAGTAGACAGTACCCTAGTACTGTCACCTGGGGTTCACCCACCTCTGGCCTCCACACACATGCATATCATTGGCACACACATGAACACTAACGTATACACAGAGAGAGAGAAGGAAAAGAGAAATGAATCAACCTGTAGATTCTTTATCCCAAGTGTGGGTTTTGGGGTGTTTTGTTGTTGTTGTTGTTGTTGTTTGTTTTGTTTTGTTTTGTTTTTGTCTTGTTTTGTCTTGTTTGTTTTGGTTTTGTTCTTGATTTTTCCGGGAACCTCAATTCACATTTGCCTCCATCTGCTTCAGAATATCTCCACAGGGGTGTATGACTATTAGCTGGAACAGGAAATGCCTAGCCATCCTCATCCTCTCAAGCCTGCATCCCATGCCTTCTCTTTTTGCCAGCCACCCCACCACATCTTCCTTCAAATTCTTCTCCTCTCTGTCACTCATTTTCATCCTCACGGTTCTCAGTCTTCCTCCTGTCACTGTTTCATACCTGGGTTTCTTAAAAAAGAAAAAAATCTAGCTGGTTTTCCTGCCTTCCATCACATCTGCAGCTCAACAGTATGCATGACCACTTCTTAATCTTCTTCATTTAAATAGTCCAGGTGCCTCAGATTCCAGGGCATTCTACCACCAGCAAGGTCCAGTCTGATCCCTCTCCTCATCTCTCCTTTATTTCCATTCTGTTGAGTAGTACTTGATGATCAATACAATTGCAGATTTTTTTAAGAGAAAAGGTGGAAGAAACATTGATTGAAGGTGTTTCAGAAATGGTGTTGCATGGGATGTTGGTAGTTGTGATGAGAACTCAGGTATCTGCCCTCATAGGACCTTTCATAGTCTGCAAATGCATTTTACCATGGGAAGCCACCGCCATTGTAGTAGGTGGTGAACAGCTGGTACCACATATTCCCACAAAAGTAAAAGAAAGCAGAATCTGAGCGGGGTCACCCTGTGAGCTATGTTCTCCATTTGTTTCTACAGGGAGCCCCGCAAGGTAGTCCTTCACAAAGGCTCCACTGGCCTGGGCTTCAACATTGTGGGCGGGGAAGATGGAGAAGGTATTTTTGTATCCTTCATTCTGGCCGGTGGACCAGCAGACCTGAGTGGGGAGCTCCAGAGAGGAGACCAGATCTTATCGGTGAGTATGTCTCTTTAATATTCTTTCCATCTACATCTAGCATCAGGTTTGGGAGCATTGCAGATGAGGTGGTCCATAGGTACTTGATGCTTGTTACTTTACTTCTCTTGAATAAAGGTATATGAGGCTCTAGTGTCTTCTTTTAGATAGTGATGCATATCTGTATGCAATAGAACATTGAGAAACAGGGCTTATTAAAATGGTATACTATTTGTCTATTGAGATACAATCTCCCCAGAACTTGTGACCACACTCCTAAAATTTCAGTTTTATAATATAGTTTGATGCATATAAGTATGTAAGAGAATGCCACAGGGTATGGTGATGGTGATAAGTGGCAGTGGGCGGCATTCACCTAAGTTCAAGAATTACCAGCAGCAACAACAAAAAATTTAAAAGAGAATTGCCAGGAAAAACATTCTAAGCGTATATTATTTGCTAATAATTTTATTAAAGTGAAGTTTAAGGTCACTTTACTAAGGTATCTGATAAACAAAAACTTGTACCTATTTAGTATATACAACTGGATGTGTTTAGAAGAATATGCATTTCTATTAATCTCTTACCATGGGGTACCATCATAAATATATCCATCATCTCTAATATTTCTCCTAATATTCTGTCTATGGTGTTGTCACTTAAAACTCACTTATAGCACACCTAACCCATTAACAAAAAAATGTTAAGCAGGCTAGAGAAATGGCTCAGTCTGTAAGATGCCGGCTGGGCAAACATCAGGAACTGAGTTCAGATCCCCAGCACTCCTAAAAAGCTGGGCACAGTGCTACACACCTATAATCCCAGTGCTGTGAAGGTAGACAGAGGAAAACAGCCAGTGTCAACCTCTGGTACACACACACACACACACACACACACACACACACACACACTGAAAAGAATTAAATATACAGTACACACAGTATTATTAACTGTAGGTACTATGCTGTAACATAGATTTAGAGATTGTATTCATCTTTCATAACTATAAAATTTATTTTCAAGTTTCACAAAGGTATCTCCCCATGTTTATATGAGAGAATCAGACCCACTAATATTGAGTAATGTCAAAGTTTAGCAAGTTAATGTATATGATTAATTTCCTAGCTATCAAAAATCTGAGTAAAGTTTCAAATTTAAGGTCCAGTTCTACTGGCCCTGTCCTTTCTTGCTTCCTCCCTTTTGTTTTTCCTTTTCTCTTGCTTTCTTGTATTCTCTCATGTGTGTTCGTGTACTTATTGACTGTTTTCACCACATAAAGCTTCCTCCCTGGTGTAGTGGATAGTTAAATCCATCACTAATGTTCATAATCATATTAGAGTTTTGGTAATAATGTAAATAATAGAGAATTACATAAGGATTCTAGTTCTTATAGAAGATTATGGTTCATAATTCAATAAAGCACATAGCTTTTTGTTCTTATTGTGTACTGAAGAAAATTGTTTTCATTTTATAGCTATGATTTATAGATAGAATTTTCCAAGACACCTTAATTTGTTAGCTTTTATTCCAATCCCTTAAATAAATGAACAAATCTCTCTCCCTCCATTCTATTGATGCCTCTTTCTCTACCCTTACTTTATACTCCTATCTATCTATCTATCTATCTATCTATCTATCTATCTATCTATCACACACACACACACACACACACACACACACACACACACACACAGGTACACATACAATTTCCCTAAATAGTACACAGCAGTTGACCTGAATACAGACAATTCCCAGAAGTCCACATGAAAGGCACTTGCTTGTGTGTCACTCTGGTTCTCCCACATACTCAGACCTCTACCATCCAAGAGCTTGCAGCTCACTGGATGCTAAATCTGAGAGATGTGTTGCAAGGTCTCATACCAGGACCTTTTTCTGTCATCCAAGGCCTGAGCTATGTCTTTGACACTTAAATGACATACAATATATACCAGGCAGCTATTCAGCCTTATTGCCTATATTGTTAACATGTCACTTTCATTACTACCTGGTAAGATCTCTGAAAGAAAATTCCCTGTCTTAAAAGGAATTTAGCATATTTAGTACAGTGACTATTTCATAGTGTTTGCTTGAAAGAAGTCATTATAGCATAAGAGTCTGATTCTGAAATCCTCCATAAGTAGACAGTAACCTTAAGTAGACATACAAGGGAATTTGTACTCCGGGTAGCCATCCTGTCATCTCCTCATGGTCAGCACTCACATGGTCACAGCACATTCTCAGACAGAAGCACTTTGACATGAACTGAGCCATGTTCTTCCTTAAGGAGATGACAACTCTCATGGTAAGTTCCTGTTTCTCCAACTTTCCACACTGGAAAGGAGATTCCAGAAGGACAAATGATTTCTCTCAGCTCCATCACTACTGACTATGTAGTTAGACTAACTCCTCTTGACTCAAAATCTGAGTCTTCTCTCTACACAGGAGTCTTTAAAATTCTGCCAACAATACAGCCATTACCTTGGTGCTCATTGCTCTGATCGCATGCTGTGGTTGGAAATTCTAAAGCACTAATACATGCGGGGCTTTTCATTCAGGCAGTATTTATAGCTGATTTAATCTAATAGCCACACTAAATGTTATTACACTCAGTTTAAGGAGGATGAAACTAAAGCAAGAATGTGATATCAGATTCTTTACTTCCACCAAAGTAGGAAACCTAAGAAGCCATGAGTTTCGTTCTGACTTCTATCCAATATGACAAAATACAGAGGATAAAGATTGTGTATGACTCAAAAGAAGAAAACTCAAAAGTATTTCTGCCTTTAATAGTAGATGTATCAAATTAAATATTAATATTAGAAGCACAAATGAAGTAAGGCAATGAACCAGATAATAGTCTTAAAAATTATAATTCATGCCGGGCGGTGGTGGTGCACGCCTTTAATCCCAGCACTCGGGAGGCAGAGCCAGGCGGATCTCTGTGAGTTCGAGGCCAGCCTGGGCTACCAAGTGAGTTCCAGGAAAGGCGCAAAACTACACAGAGAAACCCTGTCTCGAAAAACAAAACAAAAAAAAAATTATAATTCATGGGACTTGACAGTCTCTGAATTTCTAATGGCATGGCCTTTATTATACACAACATTTGCAAAAGAATTAGATGGCAAAAAATATTATCTGTAAGTTATTCCCCATTGGAAAGGAACAGGAAACATTTTTTTTTCTTTTTAACTTGCTTGAGTTTATTTAACTTTCAGTAGAAAGCATCTAACTTCAAGTTAAGTGCTGTAGTTCTTGAGTAACTATCTGAGAAAAAGGAAACCTTGAGAGTCTCTAATGATATAAAAGATTGGAAGGAAATGACAAATTAGAATTATGAACAGTGCAATGTGAAAGATACAGAATTTCACATCCACAGCTTCAACTGACCATTAAAAGCAAGGGGTGCATTCCCAAAAAACACAAAGCAAAAACTTTGACAGTCAAAGCTAAATAAAAACTCTATACATGACCTCCCCCAACAGCCATAACTGACTTAATCTTGGGCAGGTTTTATAGGCAACCACAGGTGCTGTGAATTCCTGAGTGTGGCAGATAGGTTACTCTTGGATGACCTTGCTTCCCAGAAGTCCTCCCAACTTCTGGCTCTTTCAATCTTCCTACCCTCTGTCTGCAACATTTCCTCTGCTTCCAGATAAGAGGGTGTGATGTAGATATTTCTGATGTTTTTTAAGTATCAAATAACCATGACTAAGGTAGAATTGGTATGGCTTAAAATTGTTTTTGTTTTAGACGGGGTTTAGACTAGGTCTGTACTCCAACCCCCAAGAAGAATGTTTCACAAAATAGTTGAAGTGGATTGCTACCATAGTTTCTTAGTAACAAGTGTCTTCACTGAAGAACTTGTCAAAACCTGTGTATCAGTGTGCCCTGGGAATGTCCCAAAGGCAGAAAAACCAGTAGATGGCTTTTCCAAACTTCTTTAGCCACCAAACCCTTACATAACCCATACCTTGGAGGACAGTAAGGTGAGAAGTATGTGGGTAGATATTTTTATACTTCCCATAGTTAACCATTTCTTATACTCTTTTTATTATATTTTTTAATTTAGCAAACGATGGGTTTCATCATGACATTTTCATCCATATATGCCAATGCACATTGTTCTTTTCCCCCCTCCTCCACTTCCCTCCCCTAGCCTATCTGCCTCATCTTTCTAGGCTCCTCCTAACCCCTCCAGTCACTCTCCCTCTACTTTCAGGAATTCCATTTCCTTCACCCCACTCCCCTTGCAGACGCAGGATAGTGGGCGCCATCTAGTGTTTAGTGTTGTGTACTGTCTGAACACATTGCCTGTCAACTTGAAGCCATTATTTCATTGTGGAGACTTACTCCTTCCTGCTCCCACCAGATCTTCAGCCTGAAATAGCTAAGATAATGAAAAATTTTTAAAAGTCATCATCTTAGGTTACATTTCCTACATGTATTGTGGGTGATCTTTTTTTCTGTAATTTCTCCCTTACATAATTTATTTGGGATTCATTGTAGAAAGAAATTCCAGTCATTGAACCACCTTCTTTTTTGTTTGTTTGTTTGTTTGTTTTGGTTTTTCGAGACAGGGTTTCTCTGTGTAGCTTTGGAGCCTGTTCTGGAACTCACTCTGTAGCCCAGGCTGGCCTCAAACTCACAGAGATCCACCTGCCTCTGCCTCCTGAGTGCTGGGATTAAAGGCATGCGCCACCACCGCCTGGCTGAAGCACCTTCTTGAAGTATTCTCAGGACAGATTTTAGGGCATTCACCGGGCAAATACATTAACTAGTACAGTGGCCTCCTCTGGCAATCTTCCTGCAGAAGGGACCATAGAAATGCTTCTGATATTGTTTGTTTCGGTGTTCTGTTATGAGGGAAAATGTGAAACCAAGTGTGTTCTGGAGGCTGGGAAATCCAGAAGCACAAGGCCATCACCTCCTGGGGCCCCTCTGGCTGCACTAGAACAAAAAGAGAATATCCCGTGACAACAAAAGCAAGCATACAAGATGAAGTCTCTCCCTTTCTGGAAAGCCACTAGTGCTAACGTGAGAGCCCCGTCCCATCCTAATTACCTTCCAAGGGCCCAGCAACTTCCAAACACCGTTAACATATTAATCTAAGGAGTTAATTTACAACATGTGAACCGTGACTTATGCTCTTAACCCCTAACAGTCCAGCTCTGCCCTAAGAGCCCTCTAATCTTGTTGGTTGCCAAGGGTGTACATACAAACACCTGGGTCACATACAGCCTTCCAGTCCTTGGAAAGAACAAGCCTTCCATGCTGTATCATCCTTTTTTGCCTTCTCTAAAGCTTTTCAGTGGCTTTCTGTTGTCCTTAAATGCTAACATGTTAATGTGGTATACAAGGTGTGGAAGCATCTGGCTTCTGCCCACCAGTGAAGCCTCATTTACACTACTTCCTCCACACTCACTCATACTCCAGCCACCCTGGCTTTTCCTTGCCTCTAGTTGGGGGTACTACTAAAACCTCCTAACATCTGGGCTCAACCCTGCAGGCAGTCCACACAATGGCTAGTCACAATATGACAACTGAAGGACTGTGAGGAGGTATAAGATTCCAAGGAGCCAGGATTCTGAGTCACTCAGGGAGACTCATGATAACAACAACTTAACTAGCTGTCGAGAAGCATCCAACTATTGTAACAAGAGCAAGAACTGTGTTGAGAAGCAAGGTCTGAGCAATAGTCCTGGTAGGCTGACCTCTCTCCAACTCTAGAATTCCTCTGACAAGGAACTTGAAGTAAATAGGGATCTTCTGCTGTCTAGAAAAGACTGGAGAGCTGGGTTCACCAGGCTCCTTTTGGGAAATACCACCCCACCCCACCCCCCATTCTCTGGCATGGAATATAGCTGTATGACATAGTAAATGGGGAAGAACTCAATAAACATAATGGGCACAGTGAGAAACAAAGTTATCATTGCCACTTTTCAGTTACATTCCTCAAGTCCCACTTATTTGAAGTGTCATTATCATACATAAGACAGCTCAAGTTGAAAATAGCACAGCAGTGAACATGTCCTTCAAGGCATATCTGTAGCAGATATCCCACAGAATGACTGCTGAACTACTCAGCTGTAAACAGCCTTCTAAAGCCCAAAATTCAATTCAGGGAAACTAGCACCATTTTGTCTCAAAGCGATATTTCTAAACTGTGCACATATAACACCAGAACTGTGAGAATACCCCATGCAAAGTGTTCACAGTCCAACGATGAAGCAGAGAAACCCAACAGAAACTGAGAGGCTATAAAAGTGTTTTCTAGTCCTATTGAATTGAGGGACTTTTCCCCCTGGCACACAGATTATTATCATATGAAGTGTGTTTGGGACATTCTGCCTTAAACTGATCTCTAGAAAACTCATACATGTATTTGCTTTGAGAGAAATAAGACTGAAACTGTAAGGTCCTTCTAGAGCATCCCCCAATTGAATAAAGTGACTAAGTGCTAAGGACGTGATAGAAAAGTGTGGTTTATGTCCTTGGTGGAGTGTGGTGCCTCATGAAGAACAAGACACATGAACAGGTGACTTCCAATACTGGAAGCTAATATAAAGTGTCCAGATCCACTGGGCCCAGTGTGGGAACATGGGAAGACTTGCACAGGGGCCACTTTCCTACAAAGGGGACCAGAAGGCAGAAGAAATAGAGAAGCTGAGATAAAATACCTAGCATCAGTTGGATAATTGCTTCACACCAAGCACTGTGTTAAATACTGTACTACAATCTCTTGAATTCACACCAATCACTTGGTTGACTTGAAGGCGCAGAGAAATTCAATAATGTGCCTGAGATCACACCGATTATCAGTACTGACAGTGGTATTTGAACTGCTATTACTTCGGATTTCAAACTGATATCCTTATTGCAACTCCAGACTTCAGAAAGGAAATTGAATGTGGCACTTCATTTAAGTCTGAGACTGTCCACACTCAGTTATTGGGAAAAAACACACATAATGCCTACTATAATAGAGCACTTATACAGAGATGTGTGAGCCACCTAGGAAGCCATTGTGCGTGTGGACTCCAAGATGCTTCCAAACATCTAGATCCTTGGACATGTCACTGGAAATCAAGACTGCCTCTCATTTGCTTCTGTATTCCCTTTAGTGAATTTGGACCCAGGCTATCAAAGGCCCTAAAAAAACATAGGACAACTCTCAGTGGTATTATCTGGGCCTCTAGCCCACTGGCCCTGTGTACCCTCAAGATTCAGAATATCCTAAAGCTGTAAGCTTTCTAGCTAATGGAATGTATTTACCAATTCAGACAGATCCTGTTGACTAGTAGGAAATCCCATAAATCAGAAAAATACTAATATTATGCTACATACTTAAATACTAAAAAAAAATGAATGTTTCTTTTAAATCAGCTATGCCTTATTCTTTTAAAACAAATGGTCCATTTAGGTGAGTAGGAGTTTCTATACAACCTAACTCCTCTTGGTAGACATTCAGAATGTGCTGTGACCCCTGATCCCAGACAAAGGGCAAAGCTTACCAGAGTGGAAACTCTGAGAAAAGGCATGGCCATCAACTAAAATGGAGTAACTCGGTAGCAGTTTGGTTTTGCCTCTGACTAATCTAGCTTGGTAGTTCATCGCCCTTATGTTTATGCCATTATTCACATGTTCAAAGCCCGTTACTGGGAGCATCATCTCACCTCCGCTGCATCCTTTCAGATAAGTAGAGAAATGATCACTTCCGTGTAGTAGAAGAAGGAACTGTAGTAACTTTCTAACATGGAACCAGACTGACCCCAAGCACGAGCTTCCTTCTGTCACCCCCAGATGCTTAGCTGTGCTGTGCTCAGCTCTCCTAGTGTCCCTGATGGGAGCCTTGCATAGAGGACTTACCTGCTGGAGTTCTTGACTCCAAGCAAATGTTATTAGCTCTGGGTAATTTAAAGAACCAACAACAAGAAAAATGAGTTTGTTAGAGAAATAATTGATAGCTCATAGGATCTTCAGAAAATTGTAAGAAATGCAGCTCAAGAGCCAGCTACTTGTGGGTGCTCCCAAGGCATCACCTTTGGCTATTTGATGGTGCTCCCAAGGCATCACCTTTGGCTACTTGAGGGTGCTCCCGAGGCATCACCTTTGGCTACTTGAGGGTGCTCCTGAGGCATCACCTTTGGCTACTTGCACCTAGGCTGCACTCTGCATTGCTCTGAAAAAAATCTCCTCTCTTTTTCTTTCTCTCTCTCTTCTTTCTCTCTCTCTCTCTCTCTCTCTCTCTCTCTCTCTCTCTCTCTCTCTCTCTCTCTTTCTTTCTGGTGCAGGACATTGAACTCAGGGTCTCACACATGCTAGACAAACACTCTACTACTGAACTATAGCCCCAACCTATAACTGTTTATTTACCAGGAAGGATTGAGCAAGACAGATTCTGACAAAGCTTGTTGGATTTAACAGCTCTCTTCTCATCAGTGTTAAGTAGAGAGAGAGCAGCTGCTCCATGGCAGCAAGGTCCTGGCAGCCCTACCTCCTCTGGGACCTCAGCTAGAGAAAGGGACAGAGCTGGCACTCTTTTCCAGAGAGTACTGCTCTTGCTGTACTCCTGAGATCCATTTCATATATGGTTGGTAAGTTCTAGTGGGGGAACAATTACATTCTGATTACAAACTCTGATAGTTTGCTCTCTGGAACCAGCTTTGTAGCCATGGATCTGAAACTTCTGATCCTTCTGCCTCCACCTCCCGAGTGCTGGGAATACAAGCCTATGCTGCTGGGCTAGCTTTGTGTGGTGGTGCTGGGGATGGAAGCCATGGCTGCAGACACTCTGGGAATGTGGACTATTGCTTGACTTCCAGTTCCAGCATTTCTGTATCTTTGGGGTCTGAGCTAAATGGAAGAGGGACTCAGGAAAGACTAGCTGATCAGCTTTAGTCGGCTTCACTAGGTACAAATGGGCTGCAAGCCAGCAATTCCCTGGAACTCTTGGTTATGCAGTGATCTGGCAGAGAGTCCTAAAGCCCGTTATTCTTGTCCTTGCAGCAGAGATTCGGAGATGAAGAGGAATGCAGGTTAGATTGTTTGTACTAGTCAGACTGTGGGTCTGTCTTTTTTTGTTGTTGTTGTTTGAGACAAGGCTCATCTATGTAGCCTTGGCTGGTCTAGAATTTGCCTAGTAGACCAGGTTGGCCTCAGAATCAGAGATCCACCTGTCTCTGTCTTGGAGTTTTGGGATTAAAGGTGTGTGCCCCATGTCCCACCTGTGGGTCTGTTTTGACTGCTCTTTCTGGTCCTGCAGCACCATAAGGCTTGCCACAATCCTTGTCTTTTGCTCTTTATTCGTGGGAGTCAGTGGTGATGGCTGGTATTCGTTCTTCAAGGAAGCCATACAAGGTAAGAATTTGGAGATGATGGGCACATTTAACAGTGCCAGAGATGCCCTCTGAGCAGAGGCCACATACCTGTAGGGTGCAGACACACCTTTAAAAACTACAAATGAGTCAGGGCAGGGATGTGGCTTTATGTGGCTTCCCCTTTCTACACTGGTCACTTGGCACCCTCTGAGGGATCTTTAGACACAGTTGACAAGGTCCAGCCTGTATTGCTGATGCTGATCTAGAGGGATCAGGATTTCCAGAGAGTGTGTTCCACAGAGGGAATTCACAGACAGCAAATTCCCCAGTCTCAGAGTGTTAGTGGACACTCAGTGTGTCTCCAGAGGCACATGAACTTAGTAAATGTGCACGTGACTACAGATCTTACTTCCTACAAAATTCCCATCATATTCTAGACAAACAGCCAAGAGCAAGCATGCAGAACTCGTGGAAATTCAGCATTGCCATGTCACGTATTTCGATACCACAGTCTACTTATAGTCTATACTGGTCACCCCACCACCATGTGTTCCCCTCAAACTGAAGCCAAAATACAGCCTCTTCTCTGTGTTGCTTGTCAGGGATTTTGTCACCGGGGTGAGAAAAGTCGTGTTTTCCTAGTGGCCGTAGTTAAAGCGCATTATCCTTCTCTTCTCACTGCACAAACTGTCCCCACATCTTCACCTGGGATGTCATTGTCCCTTGTTTGTGCTCCTACTTGACAGTTCGCTCTTTTCTTTGTGCAGAGCACACACAGCTCCATATAAGTCACGGCCCAGGACACAGAAACTGTCAATCAGTCACCCCCCCCCATCTGATCCTTGGAGAAGTGCCCTCCTTATGGTCACCAGGGAAGCCCTCCCTGGGGACCTACACTCACCTCCATGGACCATTTCAAAGGATTATGCTGTCAAGGGTGGAAATGTGAAAATCCACACAAAGATTGCATTCCTCCACCTCTGCAATGACCCCAGGTTCACCTTTGTAAGTTTCCTTCCTTTGTAGGGACTTGGGACTTGTGGAGAGTCCATTGGGACAATCTAGAAGCCAATTACCAAAATTCAGACAGATACTTCTATGCTCGGGGCAACTTTGAGGCCCAACAAAGAGGAGCTGGGGCAAGTCTGGGCTGCTAAAATAATAAGGTGATGGTCCTGCCATGTCACGCCTCTCTCACTATTCCTGACTGTGGCCTCTCCTACTCTCTGTGCTTACAGGGTCTGGGTGGTCTGGAGAGGAAGAAAGGGAGGGAAAGGATGGAGAGTGGCGATGGATCCACACACAAAGAAAAAGTGAAACCCAAGAAGGGCTCTCAAATGCATCTTGTCACAGGGTGTGGAAAGGACAAGCAGGCTGAGGTCCTTGCCCAAGAGGTTGATATTTCCTCTTCCCTGTGCCTAAGTTTTTACTCCTCCAGTATTTTCTGGGTCATTTTCTGGTAGGAAAGGAGGAGAAAGCTTGGAGGTGGGGCTGTCTCACTCTGGGATTCATCTCTTGTCTCCCTTCCTTGGATTTCAGCACCAGCAGGAAATACTTTCAGGGTCTCCTAAACCGATATTATTTTGGAATGAAGGACCATGGATTGGAAAGCCTGGAATCTACCCGGAAAGCCGAGGAATGGAGTCGAAGTGGCAAAAACCCTAATCACTTCAGACCCCAGGGCCTGCCTGAGAAGTTCTGAGCCTGCTACACAGGCTGCACTGAGGAGACTAGGCTGTGAGCCGCATCCCTCTCCCCTTGACAGGATGTCACCGGTGTCCACAGGAATCACAGAGAAGCTAGAGATGCCCAACAAATACTTGTGGATGGAATTTGTTGATGGAAATGTGGAACTGTCAGAAATAACTTTCTGGGAAGAATTGCTATGTATCACACAGAAGGTAAGTAGAGGAGGAGCTGTGACCACCAGGAAGTAGCCTGAAACCATGCAGGCCCCTCACCCCACCCCACCAAATCTACTCTAGCCTTTAGCCACACCAGCTTCCCCTGACAAGCAGGCCTGAGGTAGTAGAGTGTTGCCAGCCATGTCAGCCGCCTCCACAAGTGAAATTTACTCTGAGATGTGCCCTGGTCAGCTGTCCATCAATTCCTCGTTGATATAGATCAGATGTGTGTCTCTCCCCCCAACATCTTCTAGTCATACCAAGGCTCTCTGTTTATGTTTTTGTTGTTCCCAGGCTTTTCTGTGTAGTGATGCCACTCTACCTTATCAGTTATGGCCTATGCATGGTCTGATTTCAGTCCTTGTCCCCTGTGACCTCTTCATATAGAGACGTACACTACCTCGACAAAGCTTCATCCTAACCTTTGAAATTCTAAACTTGACACTGCACTGGGGACCAGGGATATAGCTCAGTTGACAGAGTGTTTGCTTAGCATGCTTGAATTCATAGAAGGATCCCCAGAATTATGTAAACCCGGTGATGGTATCTACTTACAATTCCAGCACTGGGGACATAGGGGCTGACAGACCAGATATTCAAGGCCAGCCCTGCCTATATAATGAATTCAAGGCCTTCCTGGGACAGGTGAGATCCTGTGTTGTAATCAAATACACACACACACACACACACACACACACACACACACACACACACACACCAGTGCCTACCTCAGCACATGTTCTAACTAGTGTTGGTCCATTTTATCTAAAAGAAAATGCCTATAATGTCACTATTTCTTAATTTTATTCTCATTGTCTTTTGCTCTAAGCAAAATTTTACTTACTGTTCTGGAAGGGAAGTGAGGCACAGCAGAACTGAGCAGGAATGAATGTATTATTTACTCACAATGCAAAGGCATTCTGCCCGTGAATGTCAGTATAGTTTGTAGGAACAAAAAGGCACGGATGGAGAGGGTAATACTGGTCCTAACTGAATAGCTGCTATGCCAAAGCCAGGCCCCTAGGTGGAAGCCTAACTTCAACGGAGTAGAAACATCAGTTGCTCAAGAAAAGAGAAGGGAAGAGGACAGATGGAGCCTCTGGGATAGAGGACTAGGGACCTGGGGGGGGGTCAGTTGCGCCTGCTTTTATTACAGATTGCTTCCTTTAGGATTCAGCACACTTCACTATATTGGCCTATGTGTCTATGTGCCTACAGAGAAAATATAAAAAAATCAAAGGACAAAAATGTCTGTATTGCTGTATGCCATCTTTGTACCCACAGTACCTGTTTTAACTCCTGCCACGAGTAGATGCTCTACAAACATGAGCTGAAAGAAGACAATGAAACAGTGTGTATTCCGCAGAAGTCAACACATTTGGAGAAGCGTCTAGAAGCTGTATAATGTATGAATGTTTCATTCAAGTTTTATTTGCAGAACATGGTGATGAGTCACCTTGAGATGAATCTGTAATTCTACACCAAAATCAATGCTCAAATTCTAGCCAGATGAGAAAGTCTTTAGGTTTTTTTTTTTCTTTTTTTGAGACAGGGTTTCTCTGTGTAGCTTTGTGCCTTTCCTGGAACTCACTTGGTAGCCCAGGCTGGCCTCGAACTCACAGAGATCCACCTGCCTCTGCCTCCCGGGTGCTGGGATTAAAGGTGTGCGCCACCTCCGCCCCAGATGAGAAAGTCTTACTGTGGCATAGAACATGTTGGATTTTCTCAGCAATGCTTTGCAGCTCTCACAGAAATGAAAATTATGAAGTATAAGTAAACTATGAAAAGCCTCAGAAGAACTTAATAAATATTTTGATACTAAGCGTGGTGACATATTCTTAAATTGAAGCACATAGGAAGTAGAGACAGGGGTATGGCTGCAAGTTTGAGGCCAGCTAGGGCGATATATCTATATAGCCGATCTTGTCTCTGTCTCTCTGTCTCTCTTTCTCTGTCTCTGTGTCTCTCTTACACTCTCTCTAACACACACACACACACACACACACACACACACACACACACACACACTGAAATACTGTTTTCTCACAGGGAGCATTAGCAGAAAACATACCATGTAGTAGTGGCACACTGTATTCCTTTAAAGGACAAAACACTATATCCTGAAAGATGTACACTTATGTACACACTGCCAAGATAAACATGGCTCCAATTAAACTGAGATAATGGTCTCTTATCATTCAGATCCTTATACTCAATGAAAATGTTGTAGCCTTATTAAGATGGTTTTTGTCTTGTTTTTGAGTATGTTCAAAAAGAAAGGAAATAATTTATTCCTACAGGTGTGACTAGTTTCATCAATGCTGTCTTGTTATTAGTAAACTTAAGGCATATCCTAATTTAGGAAATTCATAATCAGTACATGTATGTTTGAGATTCGACATATCCTAATTTAGGAAATTCATAATCAGTACATGTATGTTTGAGATTCGACAAAGCATGAAATGAAGCTTGCTCTCCATTTTACCTACCGAGAAGAAACAATAAACGTTCAGTTACGGTGATGCTTAATTGTGGTTCCACTTGACTCAGTATTGACATACCTGGGGGAGGGGCTGTGAAGAGGGCTCAGCCTGTAAAGTACCTTCTGCACAAGCATATAGACCTGACTTTGGACCCACAGCACCCACACAAAAGCTGAGCATTGGGCATGCATCTATAACCCAGGTGCTGAGCAGGGAGACAGAGATGCGCAGATCCCCGGATTTGGAAGTTAGCCATCCGAGCCCAAAGAGTGAGTTTCTGGTGCAGTGAGAGATTCTGCTTTGAAAAGAGAAGAAGACACCAGATATCAACATTTGTCTTTCATTTGCATGTGTACACATGTGTACCTCTACCTGTGCCCATGCGCATGTGCACACACGGATACATATGTATCCCTCACATTAAAATAATGTTTAAATATGAATTTTTAAGGTACTGGGGGTACACCAGTTCCTTTGGTAAAGTCTTGCCAAGATGTGTGATGCCCTGGGTTCTATTCCCAGCACTGCATAAATTGGGTTTAGTGTCTCTTACAAGGTGCAGGCAGGAGGATCAGAAGTTCAACGTCATCCTTGGATACATAGGGAGTTGTAGATCAGCCTTTGATAGTTGAGACAATGCCTCAAAAACAAAAACATTTCAGGTAAATGATGGGCTGTAAACAATCATCCCAAGTGAGCTAACCTGGCTCAGAAAGGCAAACATCACATGCTTTATCTCTTTTGTGGATGTTATCTCTGAATTTGTGTTTCAGTTAGAATTCCCACAGAAGGGAGGGATCAGGAAGGCACAAAAGGTGGGGGTAGCTTTCAAGGGGGAGGGGGCAGTCAGCTTTCTCTGAGGGTGTGAACCATGGTAGGTGGAAGAACACACATCTGAGATTTGGAGGACACAAACAGGTCTTGGTGACTTTAAAAAGAGAGAGAGCTTGGAGATGGGTGCACAGGGAGGTGGGAGGTGGATCTGGGAGAAGCTGGAGGGTGAATATGATCAAATAAATTCTGTGAAATTCTCAAAGATTTCATAAAAATATTACTTTAAGAAGAAGAAGAGAAAAGGAGAAGAGGAACGGGTCAGATGGATGAACAGATGAAGATTCCTGGCACACAAGTCTCACAGCCTGAGTTCGATCCCCAGAGCCCATGTACAGGTGGAAGAGGAGAACTGACCCCACTAGATACCCTCGGATCTCCACAGCTGTGTGGTGGTGTGTGCCACACATACACTGGCCACCAATAAAAAATGCTGGGGTCTGGAGAGATGGCTCAGTGCTTAAGAATTTAGTGTGTTGCTCTTCCAGAAGACCTGAGTTTGGTTCCCAGCACCACATTGGGAGGCTCAGAACACCTGTGATTCCAGCTCCAGAAGATCTGGTTTCCTCTCTGACCTCAGTGGGAAGCTGCATTCATGTGTGCTCCCACATCCATGTAATTAAAAATAAAATAAAAAAATAAAAAAGGAGAAAATGAACCTGTTTCAGGCATTAGTGAGGCACAGTTTTAAATGTGTCTCACGGAAATTTCCAGAGAAGATGAGGGAAAGTTTCTCCCTAAATATGGGTGACATCATGGCATGATCTCAGATGGGCACATAAAAATAAACAATGAAATAAATCTAGTTTAGGTAAGTAAATCTTAGTGTGTTTCTGTTGCTGTATATAATATTACCCTCTGGAAACTTTATAAAATGTAGAAATGTATTTACCTCATGATGCTACAGGCTGGGAAGTCCAAGGATGGAATCTGGTCCCTGGTGAGGGTCTTGTATCTCATCCCCTCTGAGAACACCATACTGAGAGACAGATCAGGTCTGGTAGCTCAGGTCCCTTCCTCTTCTCACAAAGACATTAAAACCATCATGGGGTCCCATCTTTATGAACTTTTCTGATCCTTACTTACCTCTAAACCTCCAAAACCCACTGCCGGCTGAAGTTGGGGATGAAATTTCTAACATGTGGACTTTTAGGGGAGACATCCACATCACAGAGGCTTTTGTCTCTGTCGGGATTCTGTCAGGAAAGAACCCAGTGAGACAAGGTGGCAACAGCAGTGTTCCCCAAGGGGTGTCAAGATGCCGACAGTGTAGAGAAATGAGGCCAGGCAGCCCATTTATTGAAGCAGAAATTACTGTGGGTGGGTTGTCAGTATCTCATCAAGACCCTAACGACAGGTGGTCCCTGTACGAAATGTGGAGGACAGGGAAGAGCGAAGGGGAATGATAGACAGGCAAAAGCAGAAATCTTTGCAGAGAGAAATTAATGACATGAGTTCGGCCCTTTGGATGAGGGACAAACTGGGTTTGGTGACCCCTCTTTGAAGGAGTTATGTGAACAAATCATTAAATCTCTCTCTCTTCCCTCCCCCCAGCTCCTTCTAGGGCTCCCCACTGGCCAAACTAAACTAGAAGGGACACAGAGCAGAGTCAGGGCATCTGTGCAGGCCAGCCTCCTAGAGCAGAATACAGAGGGAAGAAGGGCAGAGAGCCTCTGGAAAAGTGAAGGGGAGGCACCTCAGGTTGGGGCCGATTTCCCAATCAGAGTGCTTGGCCTAGCTAACAGCAGCCAAGTGTTGCTGAAAGAGTGAAACAGTGACCCGAGGGGTGCCATCCAAATCCCCTCTCCCAGATCTCAAAGTCCATGTCTGAAAAAGTTCTAGATGCTACAGGCACTGGGAGAGCAAGGTGTGTGAGTGCATCAGTGTGTGTGTGTATGTGTGTGTGTGTGTGTGTGTGTGTGTGGTGTGTGTGTGTGCGTGCGTGTGTGTAAAAGCATGCCTGGCAAAGTTAGATGAGCAGACTGGAACTTAGTTCTCTTTTTCCCTCCCTTTTTATTATTTCTTTGAAAATTTCCAATAAAGTACTTTATCACTTTCACCCTCTTCCTGGTTAGCCTTTTGTCAACTTGACATAAGCTAGAGGTACCAGGGAAGAGGAGCCTCTATCGAGAAATCTCTGTCTCTCTGTCTCTCTGTCTCCGTCTCCATCTCCATCTCCATCTCCATCTCCATCTCCCTCTCCCCCTCCCTCCCTCCCTCCCTCCCTCCCTCCCTCCCTCCCTCCCTCCCTCCCTCCCTTCAAAAGCCCACACACCACTCCCAGTGAGTTCTCTCTCTCTCTCTCTCTCTCTCTCTCTCTCTCTCTCTCTCTCTCTCTCTCTCTCTCTCTCTGTCTCTCTCTCTCTCTTTCAAAGCAGGTTCTCACTATGTAACCCTGGTTGGCATGGGAGTGGCTATGTAGACTAAGTTGTCTCCAAACTCACAAATATTCTCTGGAATGCTGGGATTAAAGGTGTGGGTCATCTTGCCCTGCCTTATTGGGCATTTTCTTGATTAATGATTAGTATGGGAGGTCCTAGGCCACTGGGACAGTGCTGCCCTTTGGTAGTTGGTAACGGGTTTTATAAGAAAATGGAGCTGAGAAGGGCAGTGGTGCTGCACACATTTAATCCCAGCACTCTGGAGGCAGAGGAAAGCAGATCTCTGAGTTCAAGGCCAATGTGGTCTATAGAGTGAGTTCCAGGACAGCCAGGTCTACACAGAGAAGCCCAATCTCAAAAAACAAAAACAAAGGACAAAACAACCAACCAAACAAACCAAAGAAAATGGGGCTGAGCAAGCCATGGAGAATAAGAGGGTAAGCAGCATCCCTCCATGGCCTCTGATTCCAGGGTAAGCAGCATCCCTCCATGGCCTCTGATTCCAGGTTACTGCCTTGAGTTCCTGCCTTGGTTTCTCCTGTATGTGACCCACACGCCATGTAAACTCTTTTCACCACAAGTTACTTTTGGTCATTGCCTTAGTAACTTTTCTATTGTTGTGACAAAACATCATGATCAAGACAACTTAGAGAAGAAAGCATTTAATTGAGGGCTGGTTTACAGTTCAGAAGGTGAGTCCACCATGGCAGGGAGCATGGCAGCAGGCTGACAGGCATGGTGCTGGAGCAGTAGCCGAGACTTACATGTTAAGATAACAACCACGAGACAGTGAGAGAGAGAGGTCAAGATGGAGATTGAGAGGGAGAGAGAGGGAGAGGGAGGGGGAGGGGGAGGGGGAGGGGAGAGGGGAAGGGAGAGGGAGAGAGAGAGAGAGAGAGAGAGAGAGAGAGAGAGAGCACTCACTGGGAGTGGTGTGTGGGCTTTTGAAATCTCAAAGCCCAACCCTAGTGACCCACCTCTTTCAACGAAGCCACATCTCCTAACACTCCCCAAACAGTTCCAGCAATTGTGGACCAAGCATTCAATTGTTTGAGCCTATGGGACCGTTTTCATTCCAGCCACCCCAGTCACGGTGTTTATTACAGCAATAGGTACATGATAGTTCTCTCCCCACTCCTCCCAGGTCTACCCTGCCTTCTCTACCCACCCACCTTTGTGTTCTCATAGATTTTTTAATCTACCGATCTAATTTTTCTGCTCATATACCCTTGGGTGTGTGGCCTTTCACCACAGCATGGCTAACTTGCTAGGCCTGAACCCTTAAAGAAAACCCACTCTCCCTCTCCCAGCAGCTATCAATTGTCAATTGTTCCTTGGCTAGGGCCGGGACTTTGTGCCCATCTCCCTTCTCCATGCTGGGATGCGGTCTGGCCTGAGCTTGTGCAGATGCTGTGCACTGTCACGATTGCTGTGCTGTGAGTCTACACGTGTGAGCAGGGGCTGTGTCTGGAAAACAACTTCCCTGTAGTCATGTCTGCCTCTTGCAGTCCTTCTCTCTCCTCTTCTGCAATGGTCTGTGAGCCCTGGGGGAAGAGGATGTGGTACAGATGTCCCAAGTGCAAAGGAACATAGTCCGAAAACTGACACATGCTGCCTAAACACAGCCAGTTTAGAGTGCTGGTTTAGGAGGCTTCACCACAAAGTGCCTTTGTTTTCCCAACCCTGGTTTGACTGTGAAGGTAAAATTCTCTTCTCTGTCCTTAGCACTGGGTCACTGTTGGCCACTGGAAGTCCCTGCAGTCCTGTTTCAACTGCAGTGACAGGTCTGCTTTAATGTGACCTCCCACATTACAGGCTAGTTGGCTGTTGGGACACTTGGAGGAGTGAGGACCAGAGGGTCCTCCCATGCAAGTGACTTGGAGGTGTCTTTCCACCATGGCTCCGAGCCTCAGGACTGGGGGAGGGGAATGCTGTAGGGAGGGAGTATCACCAGGGCCTCGGCAGAGTCTGAAGTACTCCTACTCACGCTAACATTCTCTGTTGACCTGGGGGTCTCTGCAGAAATGGTGTGCATGGCTGCTCCTGAGAAGAATTTCACCTCCTCATGAGCCCCCTCTGCAGTGGAGGTTATTACCAGAAAGAGGAGCAGCTGCACCCACTGCTCCCTGAGGAAGGGTTTGCCTACCTTCACCTAGCCAAAGTTTCCAACCCGAGTGACCAAGTGGCAGAGATGAATAGAACATCATCCTATCTGTCTGGCACACTGCCAGTACCCTTCAAACTCTGATGATATGGGCTATTCCATCCTTCCAAAATACCAAGATGAGGAGCAAGCACCACAGTGTTCAGGGGTTTCCCCTAGGACCCCCTCACCACACTCCTATCTGCCAGGCAGGGTGTGGGGTCAGCTGGCAGGCTGTATCACATGCTATGAAACCTGCTGAGGACTCAGGAGACTTGTCCTTTTCTTCTGGGCACCTGAACCCACATGAAGAGATCTAACTCTGCAACTACTTTTTTTCCTCACAGAAGAGCAACTCTAGTCCTGTTGGCTACGCAAAGTCCCTGCAGTCTCGGTTCAACTCTAATGGCAGGTCAGCTCTAAGGCCCCCTCAAGCAGTGTGGGTTAGCTGTCCTGTCCACTCCCTGAGTTCTCTCCACATGCACAAGAGCAGGAGTGAGAGGTGAAGGAGAGGTTGGGACTGAGAGCCTGCGCTCTGCCTCCTCCCAGACTTTGGGGGCTCTGAGGTCGGGCTCAGCTTCTTGCACGAATTCTCCAGGGTGTGGAACAATCAGAGCCTCTTCATCCTCTCAGGTGCAGGCAACAGGAGAAAGGGGTTCATCAGCAAAATTTCAAACTCAGCTGCCAAAGAAGGCATTGTGCAATTCTCGATTTTTCCAGGTTTACATTTTGAAATTTCTGGTTATGGGAAAGAAAATCCAGGCTCACACTCCGAGAACATGTATTTAGACCCAAGTTCCTTGTTGGTGGAGTCCTTGCAAACTTGCAGGCAATAGTCCAATGCTATGGAGTAATCTACGGGAAATGCAGGTTGGGTCCATTTACAGTAAGTTAGTGTTGGGTCTGATGTGGGTTGTTCCTGCATGTGCTGGAGAGATGCAATGCACTGTGGATCAATCTGTGTTTAGTCAATGTGGGCTAGACTCAGAACCATCCAAACAGGCATGCTTCTCTCAAACATTTAGAGTCCTCTAAAATCCTCTTCCAGTTTAAGTAAATAAGCTTGCAGAATGCACAGATGAGTGCATTTTTATATTTATTCACCAGCTGCTTAAGGAACCAAGAGAAATGTCTGGATGATAGCGAGACAAAACAGACAGTGGTCTTCTCGCGAGATCCCATTCCATGGAGATACATTAGGAATGAACAAGGGGCAACTTTGTGTGATAATAAAATGAACAATAAAGAAAAACATCCCTGGACACACCTATCACACCCCATCCCCCAGGCTCAGGGCTCTTCTTGGAATAGGGGCAGAAAGAATGTAAGAGGTAGAGGTGGTAGATGACTGTAAGGACAGAGTGTTTTCCAGACACAGCAGGACACTGTACAGGTGAACTCACAGGGATTGTGACAGCATGAACAAGACCTGTGCAAGCTCAAAGCAGACAAAATCTCAGCTTGGAGGGGGCGAGGTGGACACAAAATCCCACTTCTTGCTGAGAAGTTATTGGCATTGGATAGCTGGTAGGAGAGGAAGAGTCAACTTTCTTTAATGGTATGACCCTTGTTGACCAACCTCTAGGGCAGACCCCATTGCCAAGACTAGTTGGCTCATACAAACTGGACTTGATGAAGGGAAAAAAAGAAGAAAGCTTTAAGTTGGGTGGGTAGGGAGGTGAGAGTGGAGTTGGAGATCAGGAGTGAATACGATCAAAGTACATTGGATAAAATCCTCAAAGAATTAGTTAAATTATTATTAATAAAGAAAAAGTTCATATGAAAAGCTCTTCTTCATGTCTAGGAAAGAATTCTCTTGTCTTCTAATATTTCTATCAAAGAAGTGGGCAGGGACTGGAGAGATGGTTCAGCAGTTAATTGAATCTGGGTTCATTCCCAGCTCTCACATATTGGCTCACAACCATCTCTAACACCAGTTCCAGGGGAACTGACATGCTCTTCTGACCTTCACAGGCACCAGGCATGTATGTGGTGCATGCACATACATCCAGGTAAAATACACATAAAGTAAAACCAAAGTAAAAGAGGAGGAGAAGGGTGGATTGAAAGAGTGGACATGTGGGAAGTGAATTTTGAATGGAGAATGGCTGAGGAGGTCAGTACATAATCACTGGCAACAAATGTCTATCCCAAGGAAGTCAGGACAGAAGATGGGCTGCTTTTATGTGCAGTCTTCTGTGAAGCACCTCCCCAAGCAGGTCCACAACCAGGGTGTGTGGGAGGTTGTAGCTGCTGCTCACTGCCTACTGTTAGAACAATGTGAGCCAAGCCAGCCGGACCCCAGGCACTAAAGAATCCCTTTCCCAAGGGATGGAAGTGGTGTAAGGAGTAGCCAAATGTGGCTTGGCAGTGCCTTAGCTAAGGACCAAGAGACTAAAGAGACATCATTTGACAGCTTTTCCCATTACAGCTCTCATGTCATAGTGCCCAAAACAACTAAAACAAAGGACAAACCTAGAAAGAGGCTTCATTCCCAACAGCTCTAATCTAGGACGATTCTCAAACATGGTGCCCACCCTGGCCTGACCTGCTTCATCCTGCACCACTTTTACCCACATCCTCCACCACCATACCAACCCCTGGTTTGTAGTCCAACAAAAAGCTCTTCCCTTCCATTCTCTTCGGCTGTTATTCCTTCTTCCTGGCTATTAGTCACCATCTTCCAGCTTACACGGTTTGTCTACATCAACTTGTTTCTCCATTGAAATATTAACATTCCTCTTCTAGTAACAAACAATTTCAGGCACAAAACCCAAGCTATTTCTTTCTGGGTGGGTCTTTTGGCCTTACTGCTGTCCTCAGGCTTCCAGCCCCGGGTCCCTTAGAACAGAGGAACAAATGTGATGCCCTTATCATATCCACCATCTTGTAGCTATCTATACCCCTTCTTTCTCTAGGAAAGTCAGTGTATTTAATTTTTTCTGTTGAATAAAGGGGTGGAGATACAAAATGAATTGTAGTTCCCTGATTGCCTGAATGGATTTTCTTTACAAGACAAATGCATGTAGCAAAACCTAGTGTTGCTTTTCTAGCTCCAAAAGCTGTTTCCTGGTACTACCTCCCAGCATTCCTCTGTTGTGCTCTGCTACTTTCTGCCTGAACCCACTGTTAGCATAATTTCACAGCCAGTGGGCCTTCCTCATGTATGCTTATGGTGGGTTATTTCTTCACAACTTTGAAGCAAATTCCTGTACAACTGTTTCATGTGCCTGGTTTATCACAGTATCTGAATTTAATCTGTTCTCTTATCTTCCATACCAACTGTTCATGAATAAATACACTTGAGTCTGGAAAAGTCTTTTCCAGTGTTGAGTTTACCCATGTGGATGATAAATGTCAGTTTCCACCTTCCTTTCTCCTGTTTCCTAGGCCCAGCCTAATTCTGAACTATGCTTTGAAAAGATTTTAGCTCAGCCTTTGGAGTTGCCATGCACCTCCATGATTCATTACATATTCAGATTTCTTTTTCCAATATTAATTTCCCTCTCTTAGAAATTGGCACTACATAATTGGATGGAAAGTACTCATTGTGATTATTCCCAGTTAGGATGGGGAAGACTCTGAAAGCCCAACTTGCCACATTCCTGAAAATGGCCAGATTGTGCAATCTGGGAAAAACAGATCTGTGTGTGAAGAGAAATCTTTATGTTCTGAAAGATAAATTACGGCCAAGTGGGATTATGCAAGATGAAACAGGGGATTACTCCACTAACTGAGTGACAGTATATATAGATAACCCCAGCCACATCTCCTCAACAAGTGACACAAGTCACTCACCAGGAGTCTCAGCAGGAACTGACAGCCCAGGGTGAGTTGTCAGAACTTTCCAACATTTGCTCTTTGCAGATTCTTTTCCCTGCCAGCATTCACTTGTTGTGTTTTCCTGCTCTGTCTTTCCTGAATCTACCAGATGGATTAGAATTCACTGGAGGTGATATTTTTATCATGGAGATTTGTTGTATGCTTCTGTGTGAATTCAGGGGAGGGTGGAGTCAGCCCTCTACAGATAGACTGCAGAGGTCTATCATGGTTATAAAGCCCCTACACGCCTCTCTGGAAACTTCCTATACAGTTGGGTTTTGGCTGGCAAGATTGGAATGCAATGTGCTTTATGCTAATGGTCCATTTGCAAACTCTCAGTCAGTAGGAGTCTAATGAAACGTGGAAATGGGGAGCTAGATGGCTCCCTGGAATCCACTTATATCATCCACCTCTACACGTGTGTGGGTTTATGTATAAAATCCAGAGGGATTGGTTACTGGCATGAAAGGACAGCTCAACATTACAGAAGCATCCGCCACCCAAAGAAATGGCATATTCATCCTTGTGTTTTCCAGGCCCTACAGCAGGATGAAGCCATCCACTGCCATCATTTTTTGCTTCTTGGTGCTGGGAGTTGACAGCCAAAGATGGTTCCAGTTCATGAAAGAGGCTGGTCAAGGTAAGGGCAAAGGATGGGGACAGGCGGTTGTATTTGTGGGTTCCAAGTATTTACCAGAGCAGGGACCACCACGTTAAGGGATAACGTGCTTGTGAAGTCTCCATGGATAGACAAGCTGCGTTGCTCTTCCCATGTAGTTCTGAACTCTTCTGGTCAGTGTTTACCTTTTTCTGTGAGGATCCCAAGCCTGAGATCACATAATGTTTGTACAGCAGCTTTCCCACAGGAGTGCAGGAACAATCTGTATTTGAAAGTTGCAGATTCGCCAACAGAAGAGGGGATCTGCTGCCCCCTTGTGGCAGTTCACATCTATGTCTGGTGACTGTGAATTGAAGTACATCCCAAGGGTAGTGTTCTAGGCCAGGCACAGGAGAACCACTGCAGTCCCCAGTCCACAGTGACAGCAGCCAAGGCTAATTGAACTTTTCACACAATGAAAAGGCATTGTTCAATATGTGTGGAAATGAATTAGATTTTAAATTAATCTTGTGGTGTAGTGCCACATCTATCTTTTAAGGAAACCGAGGCACAAAAAGCATAATAAGCTATCTGACAACAACAAAAACCTCTGGAAGAAAAGAGGTTAGCCCAGGTTGGCCTGCTCCTCATAATCCACAACACAGCTCCCTGGACAGAGAGAGGACTTCATGAGCACACACTCACTGTTGACCTGAGAAGCAGCAGGTCATGGGTTGGGGACGGCAGCTGCCTGTGAAGGACGCTCCAGATCCTCTGCCACCCACAGAAGACAGTGACTTGCTTACCTGGAATATAGGTCTTCTGGGGCTGAGACATGGACAAGAAACTGTCACCAAAGGAAATACATCCCATCAGCCACAGCACAATAAAAATTAAATGAACCTAGATATTGGGCTTTCCCTTTTCTCCTAACTTGTCACTTTTGAAGATATTTCCCATTTAATGTTAGCTGGATCTGTCCTTCAGTGCACAGCTCACCACAGCTGCCCTTAGTTTACACCTTTTGCTGTTTGTGGTACCTTCCTGAGAAGCAGAGAAATGAGATGATAAATTGAGCAT
This sequence comes from Peromyscus eremicus, assembly GCF_949786415.1. Lineage (NCBI taxonomy): Eukaryota > Metazoa > Chordata > Mammalia > Rodentia > Cricetidae > Peromyscus > Peromyscus eremicus. The sequence goes on from NW_026734505.1 coordinate 172,425, forward strand.
CTTCCATGAACATCCCACGTTCATTTTCTCAGGTTTTCTGCATAACCACCAAGGTGGCTAATACTCTTCCCTGTTCTTGGAGAGGATGTAGATGTTTCAAACCTAGTGTGCCCTTTGCCACCTAGAGTCTCTGATCATCCAGCTTGTTTCTGTCTGTATCAGAGAACTCACTGTTGTCTCCGCTGATGGAGAGCTGAGAACACCTCAGGTTGCAATAGATCCTGGACATTCCTTGGAGTCAGAGCAGAACTGCACTCACTCTGCCCGGAGAGCAGTTTCTCCCATGGCCTGTGCTAGGAGAGAGCTGTGGCTGCAGTGGTGATTGTAGCACTTGGGAGGCTGAGGCAGAAGGATTGTGAGTTTCAGGCTGGCCAGGGTTATATAGAGATGCATGCTGTCTCTAAAGGAAGAGAACATAAGAGAAAGGAAAGAAATGGAAGAAGAAGAGAGGGGAGCAGAGGAAGGGAAGAGGCCTCATGTCTCACACCATAGACAGACATTTCCCTGGGCCATTTCAGAGAGAGCTTCATCATCACATGATGAAACATCCCCTAGAGAGCATCTTTCCTCTATATGCTTTTGGAGCAGCCAAAGACCAACATCAACAGAGTTATGACAGGAATCCCTCAGAATAAAACTCGCTCCAAAATTACTTCTCCTTGCAAGGCATGGGGAAGTAAGAACTATTCTTTTCAAGCCAGCAACATTTCTGTGGCTTGTGAAAGGCTGAAGTCATTGGGATGAGTTGGACGGAAGATTTAACTCTCTCTTTTGCCTAAATGCAATCTTCCTCATCATTCTCCTAACTCTCCAGGGACTAGAGACATGTGGCGGGCTTACTCTGACATGAAGGAGGCCAACTGGAAAAACTCAGACAAATACTTCCATGCTAGAGGGAACTATGATGCTGCCCAAAGGGGACCAGGAGGAGCCTGGGCTGCTAAAGTGATCAGGTAACAGAGGTCTCAGTGAGCAGAGCTTGACTGCTCTGGACAGTCAGGAGGGTCTCTCCTCTGCATCCTGTGCACACTGCCCATTAACCGTCCTCTTTTCTGTGCATAGTACTGGGAGTGGTTGGCAATGATGCATGCTACCCCACCCTCTCTCTCCTGGTGCTGCTCATCCAGCATGAGGGTGACTTCCTGGGCTGAGCAGGTGTTTACTCAGGCGGGATCAGTACCATCCTCTCCTTCCCTGGTGTTCTTAGGCTCCTCTTACAGCCATCTCTTGAAGAAGGGAGTCCAGAGGGTGGGGCCATTGCCATCAGCTTGGTTATGGGTCTTCTTCTTGTCTGTCTTGATTACAGTGATGCTAGAGAGGGTATTCAGAGGTTCGCAGGACGTGGAGCAGAGGACTCAAGAGCTGACCAGCTTGCCAATGAATGGGGTCGGAGTGGTAGAGACCCCAACCACTTCCGACCTGCTGGCCTGCCTAGTAAATACTGAGTTTTCTCTTCATGTTGTTCCCAGCCATGCAGACCCCAAAGAGGCAATTACTGACTTGAATTAGTTCCTAAACTCTGGATCCCTAAGCACCCCAAAATGTTGAATAAATACTTGTGAAATGTAACTTGTCACTGTCATTTGAAAGAGCACAGGGTAGTCATATTGAGGATTGTGGGCCATGGGAATGACCAAGAAACACCACTGTTTTTGTTTTTTAAAGAAAGATATGAAAAGATAGGAATTGGAGTATAACTCTATATGTCCATACATGGACCAAAACATGTATTATGTATCCCCTCAAACACAGGCAGATAGCAAGAAAGAACTGTGTACTGTTTTGGTTATGAAGTTAAAAACTAGATAAAAACCAATACATTCTGGGCTGAGGATATAGCCTAATAACAGAGTGATTGCCTAGCATGCATGAGGCCCTTCCTTCCAACCCCATGTCCTTCCTTAAAAAAAAAAAAAAACCAATAAATTCTTGCTTAGCAAAATATAACTTACAAAGACTGAAGATAAAATCAAAGCCATCCTGTAATTGTTTTAAGAGATTGATGCTTCACAAAGAAAGCCTCAGATCTAGATGTTTCTATAGATGATGTTAAGCCCCCCCCAAAGGCAAGTCACTCCTATTTTGTAAAATTAATTCTGGTGAGAAGACAACATATTCTGCCATATGTCTCTGGGATAGAAATCTTTGGCACCTCCCTCCCTACAACCTGTAAGAAATTATCAAAAAGCAAAAGTATGCTGACCTATGATGGACTGACTCCAGCAGTGACCAGCTCCAGGCTCCAGGTATAGCCTGGGGCTGCTCCCTTTACACAATCCCTGAAGATTCTCCAATCTTGGAAACTGGGGCTCAGATATTCCATGTTGTTTCTTTACCAAACCATAGCCTTCCCTGGGTCACGCTGGCTCAGGAAGTCCTTTTCTGTCTGGGCAGCTGTGTCCTCTGTCATTAGCTGCCTCCTCCAATTCTGGTCTCCTGTTGGTCCCTTCCCTGCTTCGGTGGCCTAGTCCCAGGAGTTCTTGAATCTCTTACCCACTCCTTTGCTGAGGTGTAAACTAGTTTGTATTAATAATATACATATAAATTCTTGTCTGCTGAGGCCAGGCTGTAGGCCTTAACATAGGCAGAAGAAGACAGAGAGGCCCCAGCAGAGGGGTCCAGTTTCACCTTGTCCAGTAGAGTCTTTTGGAAGACAGCAGAGGAGAGGGTTTCCTGATCAGCCATGGTCTGCAGCTCCCGTGTGCAGATGCAGTAGGCCTCCACAGCATTGATAAGCAGGGAGCAATTGTATTGAAGTTGGCATTTTGTAAACCACTTTCATAGGCTGGCAGTGTATCTCAGCAGTTGAGTCCTTGCCTACCTAGGTTCGGTCTCTAGCAGCTTGGAAAGAAAACAACAGAGAACACACACACACACACACACACACACACACACACACACAGGAGATGGGGGATGGTGTCAGCTAAAATACCTGTTAGGGGCTGTGCGGTGGTGGTGCACACCTTTAATCCCAGCACTTGGGAAGCAAAGGCAGGAGGATCTCTGAGTTTGAGGCCAGCCTGGTCTATAGAGTGAGTTCCAGGGCAGGCTCTAAAGCTACACAGAGAAAGACTGTCTTGAAAAACAACATCAACAACAAAAATACCTGTTAGGCCCAGAGGACACAGAACCATCTTATGAAATTGTCATGGGTACGACTTTTTCTTCCTTTCCTGCCTCTCACTTCTGCCTGCCCCTTCTCCTTCCAGGAGGGGTCAGAAAGAGCAGCTTGTGATCTGTGTGTGGAAGAACACTGACAAAAAAACAAAGTCACCATCCCCAACCTACAGAGCCTATTCAGCATGAGCTGAATTAGGAAAGGGGAGAAAACGCACTCTAAGTGAGCAGGAAATCCCAATCATTATGTGGTCCCAAGGTCTGCAGTCCTCATGGTTAATTCAACTAAGTCTTCAAGCTTCATGGTTTAAAATCATGCAAGGTTGTTGATTTCCTATGAGTAACCAGAGAAGCATGAATTGACCTGTGCTTTCATTCAAGGACAACAGAAAGGAGTGTTTGGAAAAAAGAGAGAAAAGAATAACTACTTTCTGGTTATAGATAGTAATTCTGAGAGAGAGAAGGACCAGGAAAGCTTGGTTGGGTAATGACAAATCAGAAGATACCATAAACTACAGTCACAATTAATCCAATTTCCTGCCCCTGGGATTCTAAGAGAAAACAAAATTCACAAAGCATGTATGCAAACATCAGTGTAGCAGTATGACTCACAGATAAAAGAATTCAAAACTCACAAAACCCAAAACAAAACTTCACCTGGAGTTGCCGGGCATGATGGCACGTGCCTACAATCCTAGCTGCTGGAGGTGGTGGCCTGAGGATGGTGAGTAGCAGGCTAGCCTGGGCTATGTAGCTTGACCCTGTTCAAACAAAGAGTCAAACAAAGAAAAAAAAACCCACAAGTGGATGCTGAAATGTAAGATGATGTAATGTATAAATCAACCACCAATGAAGGGCTGACATATCTTAACATGTACCTTAAATACACCCCTCCTCCTGCACGGGGTGTGTGTGTGTGTGTGTGTGTGTGTGTGTGTGTGTGTAGTGTGTGGTATATGTGTGTGTGTGTGTGGTATATGTGTGTGTGTGTGGTGTGTGATGTATGTGTGTGTGTGGTGTATGTGGTGAGTGTGTGTGATGTGTGGTGTGTATGTGTGGTGTGTGTGTAACAAGACAGAAGCTCTGTGAAACACTTGGCATTTTGTGTGCAACAGAAACAAAGGTTTCACGAAACAGTGCCAATATTTGGTCTGTATAATGGCCTCTCGTAGTTTTCCTTTTGTCCTAGCCTTGTCTGTGTCTTTAAAAATGTGCAGGTAGGACACATTTCAAACCTTAAAAAATAGGTCACCATTCTTGAAATCAAGTAGCTGTGCTCAGGTGAAGTCTCTCTTCAGTGTGTGGAATTCTCCGCTCTCCGCCATCCTGTTTATACTCGGAGTGGTCAGATTTCAGTTGTGGGGATGCAAAGTGGTAACTTACACTGATCTAAATTTATATCTCCATGGAATGTACGTATCTTTGTGAATGGGGACTGAACCCAGGGCCTCAGGCATAGTTGGCACCGTGTGCTCTTCCACTGAGCTCTGTCCCCGACTTTCATGCATTTTACATAAACCGGACTTGGAGATCCTTTTAACAGTCCCCTCAGTTTTGCCTCCTCCTTTGTGAATTGCCTATTTCTATGTTCTGTCTGTTTTCTTAATGAGTTGTCTCTTTCTTACTGATTTATTAGTTATAAGATTTTGTTATTCTTGATCCTGAGCCTATGTTATTTATAGACTGATTTTTCCCCAATTTGAAGATGTACATATCATCATTAGACAGTGTCTCGTTGTGAAGCACAGACTGCCTTAAATTTGTGACAACGCCCTTCCTCAGCCTCTCAGGTGCTGAGGTCACAGGTGTGAGCTACCATGTCCAGCTGAGCCTTATGCAGAATGATAGAAATGTAGCAATTATTTTTTTATGTGTTTCGCCTGTATGTGTGTCTGTGCATGTCTGGTGCCGGCAGAGGCCCGAAGGCAGCATCGGATCCCCCGGGGAAGAGGAGCTACAGAGGGGTGTGAGCTGCCATGTGGATGCTGGAACAGGAACCGGATCCTCTGTTAGACCAGTGAGTGCTTTTAACCGCTGAACCATCTCCCCAGTCTGAGAAATGTGGCAGTTTCTCACATTAGGCTCCTGTGTATTTTAAGAAAACCCTCCCTATCTCTGTGGTCATAAAATGTTCTTTACAGTTTCTTCTAGACGTAAAAGTTTTGTTTTATATATTCGGTTCTTCATCCAGAATCAGCTTGTATTGAAGTCCCACGTCCAAGCATCTCCATCCTCCTCTTCCTCCTCTCTCTTTTTTTTTTCCTCTGCCCTTCCCCTCTTCGGTCCAGACAAAGGTAATGCTGATGTGTGCATTCGTCCATGCTCACGCCTGGTCCTGGGTGGACACTTTGGGGGAAGATTCCCACCCGTTCTGCAGGAATCTGACGGCAGGGGCGCTGTGCGGGCCGCGCTGGGTGCGTCGGGCTCTCTGGCACGTCCTCTCGCCTCCTCCGGGCTTCCGGCGTGGCTCCCGCGTGCCAGCGTGGACCATAACCCGTCGCCTCCGCCGCCTAGCTGCGATCAGGAGGACGAGGAGGACCTGGCCGGGGGAGACTGCATTGGGAGCACGGTCTACAGCAAGCACTGGCTCTTCAGCGTCCTCAGCGGGCTCATCCAGGTGGGGAGACTCGCGCAGGCGCCCTCGGAACCAAGGGAGTGGATGGGATGCTGGAGGTTCGCGGTGCCAATTCCTAACTTCCCAGAGCACCGCCACGCACATACTTCACTGGGATTTTGCTTTCCAGCCCCATTGTCACTTCTGAAGTCGAGACTCTGCCATTCCCGTTTCATCGGCTCTTGTCACAGCGGAGTGCATAGTTTGGAGTCAGACAGCGCTGATCTCCGAGACACGAGCTCATCCCATGCTGGAAGCGTGCTAGTTAACCCAGAGCCTCGGTTTCTTTCACACTTTGTATAAAATAGGATAACCAGTATTGTCGTACACAAGTTTTTATGTAGACTGAGATTATAATGACAGTAGAGTGCTTGAAATGTGTTTGGTTTACAGGAACTGTCAGATTTTTCTGTATACTGCCTTCCATACCGCCAACTCCTGTTTTTGGTTTTGTTATTTTTTGGAGCCATTTTCTACATAGTGGTCAAAACAGTTTTCCTTTTCATTACTTTTAAGGGATATATATATATATATATATATATATATATATATATATATATATATATATATATATATATATATATATATATATGTTTTTCGAGACAGGGTTTCTCTGTGTAACAGCTTTGCACCTTTCCTGGAACTCACTCTGTAGACCAGGCTGGCCTCGAACTCACAGAGATCGCCTGCCTCTGCCTCCCGAGTGCTGGGATCAAAGGCTTGTGCCACCACCGCCGGGCTTAAAGAATACTTTTGTTGCTCATAAGAGAAAACTTGATTCCTGGAGAGGCGATAGACTAATCATTCTCTCTCAGGGTCTGGAGACAGAATTCTGGAGGGGTGGGTGGTTCGGCACTTAAGAACACTGGCTGCTCTTACAAAAGACCAGAGTTCAGTTTCCAGCACCCACAGGGTGATTCAAAACCGTCTGTAATTCCAGTTCCAGGGGATCCCACGCCCACTTCCATCTTCTGCAATCACCAGACAGACTATGGAGACTACATGCAGACAGAACAGCTTTACATTAAGAGAGAGAGAGAGAGAGAGAGAGAGAGAGAGAGAGAGAGAGAGAGAGAGAGAGAGAGAGAGAGAGCGCTTTCTGTTTCTTAACTGGGGCTCCAAGGCTGGTCGCACCCCTTCAGCCTCCTTTTACTTACCGTTGTGTTCCGTCACCAGCAGTCTGTTGGCTATCTCCAGACGTGTGCGGTGCTTTCTGAACTCTTGAACGCACCTCTGAATGCTCATCTCATTCCCAGGACAGAGTCCTGCCCTTCCATGAGAGTTCACTTTCTTCTTTTAAGAGAAATGTCTTTCTTCTCCCAGGAACAGGTCATTGGTCCTTCGTTTTTCCTCCCATAGCTCTTCACCAGTTCAGCTAAGTCCGCCTTCTCTATTGTGACTCAGTTTCCTTGTCTTTTCTACACTAATTCTAAACTGTTTGAAAGCGCAAGTTTATCGTTGACATTTCATTCCTGTGTTTTTCTGTTGCCTACAGACACTGTTTACTCCAAGAATATAGAACGTGTAGATCTATCCAAGGCTCTAGGTTTTAGAAACTATTTTGTCAGAGGAAATGCTTCAGGGATACTCTCTTGGAGACTTCTAAGTGATAATATTACTTGGAGAACTCTGAGTTTTTTAACTGATCTTTTTTTTCTTTATGTTTCTGAAGATTGTCACACTTGAAAGTGACAAGTCCGACTCAGATGATGATGAGCAGCAGATGGAGCTTGCTGAAGAAGTGGAGAATGAAATTTGCAGAGTCGGGGATATGTCCATGGATGAGGTATGAGGATGGAAGTGAAATTCTGAAAAGACTCAAGAGTGAAGAGGTTTTAAAAAGATTCATTCCTTCACTGTTCAAGGGACTATAGTCATTCCAGTTTGTGGTTCAGGGTATGAAGTCCCAGGAGCTATTAATGTCAAAATTGTGCCTTGAACATATATGCAGTTTCATCCTATGGACAGCATAGTGTATTTAACATAAATGTGAACTAAGATAGCTATGACATCACTAGGCAGTATAATTTCATGGGGCCACCGACATACATATATATGTAGTCATCATCGACTAAAACTTCATTATGTAGTGTGTGTTTTATAATTGGCATACCCCACAGCTAACAGATTTAGCTTTTGTACCTTACATTCCTAGGTGAGAGCCATCTCTTTGGGGTCACATGTCCACTCTAGGTTCATCTGTGTGGTGTGCCCCTCTAGGTGATATGGGTGGAACAAAATCTCCAGGGAGAAAGTTCCAGGCTACTGTAGTTACTTTGTGAACAGAATTTTTTTTCTGTTAATTACCATCCCCCGCCCCCCCGCACGCGCACGCGCACTTAATTTTTTTTTTTTTTTAAGGATTTTGGAAACCCAAGTCCCGATATTGGACGTAACTCAGTAGCACTTATCTCAGTTTTAGGTTCTTACAGGGTAGGATTTAGGAGTTGACTCCTTCCCCATTCCCCTTTCTCACCCCCAGCTTCTAACTTAAATCTGGCAGTCGGCAAATGTGTTTGGATAACTTAATGAGAATTCTGGGTGGACAGAAAAGATGTATTCGGTGCAGAATAAAAGGAGGGCTGTTCTCTGGTGTGTCTCAGTCAGGGTTAGATTTGTTTATGGATTTGTTCTACTGTCTTGGGACCGAGTACCACGAAGGCTCTTCTGGTACGTTTGTCTTTTTATTTGGTTGGGTTTTTTGTTTTGTATTTTTCAAGACAAGGTTTCTCTGTGTAGTCCTGGCTGTTCTGGAACTCACTCTGTAGACCAGGCAGGCCTAAGACTTAACAGAGATCACCTGTCTCTGCTTCCCATGTGCTTATGGGATTAAAGGTGTGCACCACCACTTCCTGGCTTACTGTGTCTTTTTGACACTGTTCCTGACCTTTGATTTTCCCCCTTGTGAATGAAAGGAAGCAAGCAGGAAATTAAACTTTTAGGGTTGTCTGAGCTCTGGAGCTTGAGCAGTATGCAGCATCTAAATTGCTAATCATTTTTGTTTGTAGGATGTGGCTTTATTTCTCCAAGAATTTAAGGCTCCTGACATATTCATGGGAGTGCTGGCCAAATCCAGGTGCCCCCGATTAAGAGTAAGTGTGTACAGTTCTTCTCTCTAGTTTTGCTTATGCAAATAAATCGGTGTAAAAATACTTATTGAACATTCTTAGATAACATACTCCTTGAAATGACTAGATATGTAGAATTTTAGATTTGGATTAGATTAGGGAGAGCAATAATTTAACAGCCGTGGAAACCAGATAGGCATAACCATACTAGGCTGCTAATAAGTGACAGAACCAGAAACAGTGCCTAGACCCGCTGTTTATTTCTCAGTTCATTGTTCTTTTTATTCACAAAGCCCTCCATTGCCTAACAACGTCTTAAAGTTGTTGCTGGTCAGGACTCCCACAGTCTGATTGTGAGAACTCTGGTGTACAATCTACCTGCACGCTCTTCCTGGTTGAGGGTGGTCTGTATCCCGGCTCACCAGCATGCCACCATTTCTGGCCTTCCCTTCCCTTTCAGTCTGTTACTCAGTGTGGCACTTTTCTGCCTTGTGGTCATTGCTGAGAGGCAAGCTCCCCAGAGCAACAGCTGGAACTCTGTGAGCAGTGCAGTGTCCCAAGCTTTCCTGCCTGTCTCTGTGTGCAGTGCACTCCGTGAGCAGTGCAGTGTCCCGAGCTTTCCTGCCTGTCTCTGTGTGCAGTGCACTCCGTGAGCAGTGCAGTGTCCCAAGCTTTACTGCCAGGTCTGTCTCTGTGTGCAGTGATCTCCGTGAGCAGTGCAGTGTCCCGGGCTTTCCTGCTGTGTCTGTCTCTGTGTGCAGTGCACTCTGTGAGCAGTGCAGTGTCCCAAGCTTTCCTGTTTGTCTCTGTGTGCAGTGCACTCTGTGAGCATTGCAGTGTCCCGAGCTTTCCTGCCATGTCTGTCTCTATATGCAGTGCACTCCATGAGCATTGCAGTGTCCCGGGCTTTCCTGCCATGTCTGTCTCTGTGTGCAGTGCACTATGTGAGCAGTGCAGTGTCCTGAGCTTTCCTGCCGTGTCTGTCTCTGTGTGCAGTGCACTCTGTGAGCAGTGCAGTGTCCCGAGCTTTCCTGTCTGTCTCTGTGTGCAGTGCACTCCGTGAGCAGTGCATTGCCCCGAGCTTTCCTGTCTGTCTCTGTGTGCAGTGCACTCCGTGAGCAGTGCAGTGTCCCGGGCTTTCCTGCCGTGTCTGTCTCTGTGTGCAGTACACTCTGTGAGCAGTGCAGTGCCCCGAGCTTTCCTGTCTGTCTCTGTGTGCAGTGCACTCTGTGAGCAGTGCAGTGTCCCGAGCTTTCCTGTCTGTCTCTGTGTGCAGTGCACTCCGTGAGCAGTGCAGTGCCCCGAGCTTTCCTGTCTGTCTCTGTGTGCAGTGCACTCCGTGAGCAGTGCTGTGTCCCGAGCTTTCCTGTCTGTCTCTGTGTGCAGTGATCTCCGTGAGCAGTGCAGTGTCCAGAGCTTTCTTGCCTGTCTCTGTGTGCAGTGCACTCCGTGAGCAGTGCAGTGCCCCAGCTTTACTGTCTCTGTGTGCAGTGCACTCCATAAGCAGTGCAGTGCCCCGAGTTTTCCTGTCTGCCTCTGTGTGCAGTGCACTCTGTGAGCAGTGCAGTGCCCCGAGCTTTCCTGCCTGTCTCTGTGTGCAGTGCACTCCGTGAGCAGTGCAGTGTCCCAAGCTTTACTGCCAGGTCTGTCTCTGTGTGCAGTGATCTCCGTGAGCAGTGCAGTGTCCCGGGCTTTCCTGCTGTGTCTGTCTCTGTGTGCAGTGCACTCTGTGAGCAGTGCAGTGTCCCAAGCTTTCCTGTTTGTCTCTGTGTGCAGTGCACTCTGTGAGCATTGCAGTGTCCCGAGCTTTCCTGCCATGTCTGTCTCTATATGCAGTGCACTCCATGAGCATTGCAGTGTCCCGGGCTTTCCTGCCATGTCTGTCTCTGTGTGCAGTGCACTATGTGAGCAGTGCAGTGTCCTGAGCTTTACTGCTGTGTCTGTCTCTGTGTGCAGTGCACTCTGTAAGCAGTGCAGTGCCCTGAGCTTTCCTGCCGTGTCTGTCTCTGTGTGCAGTACACTCTGTGAGCAGTGCAGTGTCCCGAGCTTTCCTGTCTGTCTCTGTGTGCAGTGCACTCCGTGAGCAGTGCAGTGCCCCGAGCTTTCCTGTCTGTCTCTGTGTGCAGTGCACTCCGTGAGCAGTGCAGTGCCCCGAGCTTTCCTGCCGTGTCTGTCTCTGTGTGCAGTGTACACGATGCGTGGTTGTCAGTGTGTGTTAGGTGACTGTAGTTTGTGAACATGCACGCTCTACTCTTGGCCTTTACTCCTCCTTTGAGACACACGTAATAGATAAAGAGCCGAGTCTCAGACTTACTCCTTTTATCAACTTTGTTCCCTTTAAGTTTCTGGCCTGGATATCTGACACTCTGTCTGGAGCTGGAGAGGAGGAGGGTGGCCTTCACCAACATTATGTATCTGAATGACATAAGCCTGATGGAAGGGGACAATGGTATGTAAATTCCAAATGTAACTCCTCATTGTGGTGTTCTGGAAGTCTCTCCTCACTTTTCAGTAAGCAAATTTGAACATTTTAGTGGTTGTCTACATAGTTTAGATAACTGTTAAAACTGTGGGGCCTTGCCTAGTCTTCGGTATATTATGGCTTTGTTTCTATTTAACAACTGCTTACCGTTTTAAGCACTATACTCCATGTTTTTACATGCTGTTGGAAGTGAGATAACTTGGGATAGGTAGTCTCAGAACTGGACATCTGCCTTTCATTCTTGCCCACTTTAAAGCTCTTTCTGTTCAGCAGCTAGAATGAGTCTTAAAAAAAAGAAAGAAAAAGAGGGCTGTGGTGGTATTGTGTTCCCCAAAATATTGTGTACCCTAATAAATTTATCTGGGGTCAGAGAACAGACAGCCAATAGATACAAAGGCTAGAAAGTGGTGGCACACACACCTTTAATCCTAGCACTCCAGAGGTAGAAATCCCTCTGGATCTCTGTGAGTTCAAGGCCACATTGAAAATGGCCAAGCATGGTGACACATGCCTTTAATCCCAGAAAGCAGCCTTTAATCCCAGGGAGTGATGGTAGAAAGGAAAAATATATAAGGCGTGAAGACCAGAAACAAGAAGCATTTGGCTGGTTAAGCATTTGGTTGGTTAAGCATTTGGCTAGTTAAGCTTTTAGGTTTTGAGCAGCACAGTTCAGCTGAGAGCCATTCGGATATGAGGACACAGAGGCTTCCAGTCTGAGGAAACAAGACCAGCCGAGAAGTTGGCAAGGTGAGGTAGCTGTGGCTTGTTCTGTCTCTCTGATCTTCCAGTGTTCACCCCATAACTGGCCTCGGGTTTGATCTTATTAATAAGAACTGTTAAGATTCATGCTACAGAGGGCTGGCAATTGGGATGGGATTGGATGCTGAGAGTAGAAGGTTACTGTCAATTCCCTCTCACCTGGAGTGCTGGGTTTGATCTGATTAGACAAGAATTCTCAGTAACTGAGAGTTTGGTGCTGTGTGAGAAGAGGTCCATGATTGTGATGTAGGAAGCTTTGCATGAAATATGGCAGAATCAACATGAGTGTGCAGTCTACTGAAGTCTGGAGTCTCTGAATTCTCATCTATCAACAGATTAACAATGAAACCATTCAGTTGTTCATTCACTGGGACCTCTTGTCTATCACAGTGCTTTATTCTCTGGCTGGGCAGTAGTACATTTAGCAAACGACCCCTCTGTCCTCAAAGAACTTGCATCCTGCATTCTAGAGTGAAAAATCTACAATGAGCAATTCAAATTAAAATTTTCAGAAAATGATAACTTTACAAATATAAGATGATAATGGCCAAAGGAGAGCACATATAGAAGTTGGGAAAGCAAGGGAGCATGGCTGGATATAAATGACAAGGCATCCATGAATTTGACACAGGGCATGTGACTCTGAGATAAAAGTTGGGTGATATGAATTCAGTTACAGAAAGTAAATACACCAGTTGTATTTATTTCTGTATAACATTGCAATAGTGATGACTACTTGTGAATTAGTGCTATGGGGTAAAAACAATGGTGTGGTAGTATTGTAATGCTCTGTGAATATTAGAACCTTATTATTTTGATGATTGTAATATGGCATTGTAAAAAAGTTTGGTGATGGTAGTTCTAGTAGTAGTTAGCCACTTCAAATTTTATCTCTTAAAAAGTGACATGTATTACTTGGAGAAATAATTTTGAGCAGGGATCTCTTTAGGACCATTTCAGAACTGTGATCCTCTTTAGAGATTCTTCTGGCCTGTGGAGCCTCAAACATACACACACACACACACACACACACACACACACACACACACACACACACACACACACTGTCTAATAGAACACCCTGCACTGAACTGACTAGCAGCAGGCTTTATATGTGAGCCTTGCAACTGACTTGCAGCAGGCTTTATATGTGAGCCTTGCACTTCCTGACTCCGTTAGACTGGGTGTATGTCATAGAATTGCTCTTCTCAATCGTCTGGATTGTTTGTTTATTTATTGATTGATTGATTGATTGATTGATTGATTGTGTGTGCCCCAACCATTTACTGACCTCTTAGTAGAAGGACCAGTCAGTATAATTCCTCTTATAAGCAGTTCAGTCTGCTTCTTCTTTCTGACACATCTTTTGTGTTGGACACAAAAATCTAGGAGTAATAAGAGTGTTACATGTTTGAGATGAACTCATAATTCAGTAAAATGGAAAGATCTAGGGAAATTATAGTTGTTATAAGTGGAACTGTAAGGACACATAAGGCATGGTGGGGCTAACCTGAATGTGTTTGCCTTGTATGTAGTAATAAATAAGGAGACTATGATTATATGAAAATAGATACATAGATGATAGATAATTTAAAAATAAAGTTCCCATTGCTTCTGCTTTCCCTCTCAGGAACAACTCTTCAGGCAGTGTTTCATCTGACTTTTATCTAGTCTTTTTGTGTTATCCTTTGAATAGAAGCAGTATTTATTTATTGAGTGATTTACCCTTATTTTCTGGCTTCATATGTCTAGACTCCTGGGGGAGGGGGGCAGAAATCTTTTACTGTCCCAGAGTGTAATGTGTACTGTGGGACACATTGTTTTCTCTAACATACTGTTTTAGAAATGAAAAGTACATCTTCAACTCATATAGCCCTGAGTACTTATAATAAGGCTTGATTTGGTTATTTTGAAACAGGAAACAGATAATAAGATGAAAGAACCAAAGATCACAAAGAAGTTAATACTGTTAGGCGTTAGGGTTTGATTCCACTCAAACATCCTCATTTGCACACATACTTAATTATAAGGTCATAGATTTTTTCCCCATTTTTTAATCATTCTTCTCTCATATATTACATCCCAACTGCAGTTTCCCTTCCCTCTTCTCCTCCCAGATCCCTCCCCTCTCCCCCAGATCCACATTCCTCCTCTGTTTCTCTTCAGAAAAGGGCAGGCCTCCCAGGGTTATCAACCAAACATGACATATGTAGCAATGAGACTAGGCACATCCCCTCATATTAAGGCTCATACAAGGCAACCTAGTAGGAGGGAAAGAGTCCCAAAAGCAGGCAAAACAGTGACAGACAGCCCTCGTTCCCACTCTTAGGTGTCCCACAAGAACATCCAAATGCATAACCATAACATGTATGCAGAGGACATAGGTCAGACTCATACAGGCTCCCGGATTGTTGGTTCAATCTCTGTGTGCCTCTATGAGCCCTGGTTAATTGATTCTGTTGGCCATTTTCTTGTGGTATCCTTGACCCTTCTGGCTCCTACAATCCTTCCCCTCTTCTGCAGGATTCCCCGAGCTCCGTCTAATGCTTGATTGTGGGTCTCTGCATCTGCTCCCATCAGTTGTTGAATGAAGCTTCTCTGGTAATAACTATGCTATCCTCTACAAGTATATCAGAGTATCATAAGGAATCATTTCATTGACTTCCCCATCCCCAGGAACTGTTTGACTCTATTCTAGTTTTTTGGCTATCCAGACCCTGGTTCCTGGCCCTCCAGACAGTGTCAAACATGGGCGTTCTTTTGTGGTGTGGGTCTCAGGCTGGACTAGTCATTGGTTTCACACTCCCACATGTTCTGTGCCACCTTTACTCCAGCACATCTTGCAGGTAGGAAAAATTGTAGGTGGAAGGATTTTGTGGCTGTGTTGGTATGGTGGTATTTTATTTGTACTGAAATGTGATTTTTAATCGTATGTTAATAAATAAAGTTGCCCGGGGGTCAGAGCTATTAGAGCCATAGAAAAAGCTGGGCGGTGGTGGTGCATGCCTTTAATCCCAGAACTTGGTAGGCAGAGCTAGGTAGATCTCTGTGTATTCAAGGATACAGCCAACAGACAGTGACGAGGCAGTCATGTGGTTGGTTTTACAACCAATGAGAAGACAGAACAGAAAGTCTATATAAAGACAAACAGACAGGAAGTAGGTCTCTTTCGGAGAGGTCTCTTGGCTGAAGAGGCTAGCTGCAGCAGGCGGGTAAGGCTCTTAGCTCTGATCTCTTGGCTTTCTTCTTTGCATTGGTTCTGTGTTTCTTATTTTAATAAGATGGTTGGTTACATCTACATGTTGGTGTCCCAGTCCCTCCACTGGAAGCCTTGCCTAGTTACAGAAGATGGCAGGTTCAGACTCTAACCCCCATTACTAGGAGTTTTCACTCCTGTAGATTCCTGGGAGTTCCCATTGCACTAGGGTTCTGCCGCATTCCCGATATGCCCCTCACTTCCATGCATTTCTCACAGTCCTCTCTCTCTGCACTCCCCCACCTGTTCCCTCCCGTTCCCATCCCACCTTCCCCCAGTCTACCCACAAAATCTATTCCTTTCCCCCTTTCCAGGGAGATCTATTCACCTCCTATTGTTTCCTCCTTGTTACCTAGCCTCTCTGGAGCTGTGGATTGTAGCATGGTTATTTTTTACTTTACAGCTAATATCCACTTATAAGTGACTACATACCACGCTTATCTTTCGGGGTCTGAGTTACCACACTCTGGATGACTTTTCCTAGTTCCATCCATTTGCTTGCAAATTTCATGATGTTATTTCTTTTAACAGCAAAGTAATTGAAAAATGGATAATGAAAATGAGGTACAGTTACACAATGGTCATGGATATTATTTATAACTGAGGTATTCCTGTCCTAGGAATACCATCTCAGACTTCTATCTAGCCTCCTCTTTCAGCAGGTCCCTCCTCAGCTAACAGTATTTTCTTTTATAATGCAATCTGAACTGTTTCTAATTGAATCCCTCTTTCTTCTTCTCAGACATTTATCACTGTGGGCCATGTCTTCACAGACTCTTCAGGGCAGTGTCTCACAAACAGGAAGGGTTATAGTTGCCTCCCACTCATCTGTCTCTGCATGTGGTGCTCACCATTTACCTGTTGTGATCTAAAGATCTGGAAGGAAAAAAACTCCATGGATGTGATTCCCCCTCTTCATGGCAATGTCTCATCTCCCTCTGCAGCTGCTGTCCTCAGCCCTGCCTCCTGTCATGGCCTGAATATGAAGAAACACAGGAGGAAGAGGTGTTTTCATGGTACTGGAGTGAATTCCACAATTTAGGCCATTAGTCACAAAAAAGTAAGCCCTGTTTCCCATCATTTCAGTTGTTTCCAAGTGTCTGATTTTACCACTCTGGCTTTCTCATAAGAAAAACAAACCATTCATATCTGTCTTGCTAGAAGTCAGACTGTTTTCCTGAAAGACAACTAACACATTATGTCTTGCTCATGAAATACAGATTTTTTTTTCAGGTATGAGGGGTTCAACACCAGGACATGAAGCAGTGATCTTTCCAGAAGAAGGATCTATAATGAGGGATGTGTTCTTAGATTTTGAGAAAGATTGCCAGTCCTAGTAAAAATGGAAAGGCATATGAAAAGAAGCCCTTTTAATTTTGTTCTACCTCCCAGTGTGGAATTCTGTCCTCTCAAACTCTAATGCCTAGAGATGTGTCTGAGATATCAAGACCCTAAGGAGAGAAACTGCAAACTGTTTTATTTCTAGATGTGGCTGATCTATGGGAAGATACGATGCATTACATTGATGCCTAACATTCTTAAGTAATGGTAAGAGTTTTAAGAATTTCTATTCAATGATACAGCATCTCCTTCTACTTTTAAGATCTATTTTAGTTGAAAATTTCTTTCCTTTCAGTGAAATCCCCTTGCTGATAATTGTGGAACCCAGTGCCCCTCTTTGTTCCTTGGAAAGAGATAAGACACCAGCTGGTGGACTGATAGCAATAAAGAACTGAATTAGAGGAAGTGGAGATTGTAAGTGCAAAAGGGAAAAGAGTGCAGGTGGCTAAGGACAGAGAGTCATTCTAACTTGGCACAGCCATATCTGAATGGAATGGCAGAAGTCATAAAGCCAGCACAGCTGCTTGACAAAGATCCAGCAGAGCTGAGCCACATGATGGCTGCCATGCCACCTTTGGTTCTCATCTCTACCTGTTACATACTTGGGGCACTTTTAATATTTGTACAATTTGAGGATATTGGATGGATGGAAAATTTCTTATGAATCATTTATGCCTTTTCCCAGAAATGCTGCTTCTAAGCTTACCCAGGAAAGTCCTGAACATACTATCCCCCCCTCACTTTGAGGGAGATATCCTTATCTACTTGAAGGTCTTCCTTATGCCTTGGAGATTGTGACACATAAAGAAGAAGCCAGAGGTCTCTTCATGAGGCTATGAGACATTCTTGAAACATTTGTCCCTATACTTACACTGGAACAAGATATTCAAAACAAAGTAAATTCAAAAAGGTCAACAAGATCCGGTGGGATAGAGGAGATGGCCACAGTTCAGATTATAAGCCTCTTCCCACTGTACATTCAGACAATTACGTGGCATACAACTCTGCCCTACATAGAGACCTATTGATAAGTAAAGTATGGAGTGGAAAGATGATAAAAGTACGAGATGTCAGGACCTTCCTCTCTTAGAAGTTAGCTCATGTAGAGCCACTATAATGTCATATGACCAAGGAACAACAGAATGCCAAGATTAGACATATAGACAAATTCTATAAGGATATGAATATGAATATTGATTGTATTATGCCAGGATTTGAATAATAACTGCAGCAGCTTTAGCCTGAGGATTTTTCCTGGGCATTCTGACCACTAAGAGTTAATAATACACTGCTTGGGACATGGCAAAATGCCCAGGGAGGTTGAAGATTTTGTTTTGGTCTAGTGTCCTTGAAGCAGTCAAAACAACCAGCCTGAGCACAGGCTGTCATATGCCTCTAGATTCTCAAAAATTGGGTTATGGGGTTAATGAGTAAAAATGATAACTCTGTTTATTAATGATGTCAAAACTTGAGGGAAAATGATTGGAAATGATAACTCTGTTCTGTCATAGTTTATTAATGATGACTAAAAGATGAGCAAAAGGAAGTGAAACACATGTCCAAAACCAAAAATGATATGATCTATGTTTTGGAACATCATGAATGTATCCCTGCTAACTAAATTCTGTATAAATACAGAAACACTCTGGCTTCTAGTCAGTCAGGCTACAAGATTCTCCCGACCACCATGGCCTGGCTCACTTCTTTCACCACCGACTCCTTACATCCTCTGCAGGACCCATCCACTGCCGGGGATGGCTCCCAGCACTAACTCACATAAATCTCATTTTTTAAAGCAAAAGGAAAGTAGCACCATATAAAGTCCAAGGGGTGCTCTTGACTCTAACAATAAACATCTCCCCAGATCTCAGAGAACCTTCTGGAAGAGGAGTCAATGCCACAGTGAAGGTCAAGCAAGAAAGCTAAGCAAACTCCTTGCAAAGGCCAAGGAACTTAAAGCTGATGCTTTTGTAGTAAATCTTCCACCAAAGCAGACTTTTTGAGAGCTGTGTGGAGTCCTTGTTAAATGCCAGTATCCTTTCTGTTCCCGTTTATCTGTGTCTTATATTACATGCACAGGTTTCTGTTGGGAAAAAGGCTACTGGCCTCTGTTGGCTTCAAATATAAGATCTCATGATTGTTCTTGAATTGCATCAGCCAAGCAGTTCATTCTTGCCCAGTAGCTGGCATGACAAGAATATGTATAGGAAGGACATCCCAGTGTGCTGTGCAGTGTGGTCTGCACATCTCTATCCCTCAGCAAGGCACATGGAACCTAATTTTCACTTTTGTCATATTTACAGGTCATTAAGACATACAAGTGGATGAAACTGTGAATGGTGTTATCCTAACAGGAAAACTTGAGGGAGCCTTTTTCTATTCTACTGTCTATACAGAGATGATGCTACGCACGAGGAAAGGCAAGTCTCAGCCTCCAGAATAATGAGCAATGAATTTCTCTTCTTTATAAATTGCTTAGTATAAGACATTTTCTTACAGCAGCCCAAAGTAGCTAAGACACTGTACTTCATACAATCAAATCAAATCAAATAGCCTTTCCTGAGAGTCTCAATGAATGCGAACTGGCTCTTTTAAACGTCTTTCAGGAATCATGATGCTACAGCACACAGATATTTTTTTCCAAATCCACACAGACATAAAGCAAAGGACATTCTTCCCCTTAAGCTAACATCCCTTTGTAGCTAATCTGGCATATTGAGATGCAGTAGTCATTTCTCAAACACAATATAAAATAACCATCCATCATTCTTCCTCCAGAACACTGTCATCAATAATATTTGGTTGGCCTTTCCAAGAAGAGTATAGAAACATTCTCAGAAATGAGTTATTATTTGTTTCTACACCATTTGTCAAGACCTCCTGGGATCTGAACACACACGTTAACGACGCTTCAATTGGGTTATGAGCTGAAGCATCAGAGAGAGTCCCAGCAAATGTAAACTGAACATTTACTCAGAGATTATCAGGAAGCTCCCAGAGTCTGAGAGGGACAAAGAACCAATCAGGGCTTAGTGCAGCAGCAGAGCAATGCTCAGATTCTGGAACAGCCCCAGTCTGGAGTAGCTTTCATCCCTATTGACACCATGCATCGGCTCTTGCACTCAGTTCCCTGGTGACATCAGGTCAGGCTGGCTGGCTTTATCGTAACCACCACTCTCGCTTCTGCAGATTAGTGTGGCTGCTGGAGCCATCAGACATTGCAGAAAGAATCTGGATAGGGCTCAAGTCTTTTCATCAACTGCGCATTACTCAGAATCCTAGATGGATACAGGTGAAAAGGGGGCCTGGTTCATGTCAATAGCCCTTATGGTGAAAAATGTTGAGATAGTAAATACAATGTGTTTTGCTTTTGAGTGGAGGACTTTGTTCTATGAGATTTTCTACACCCCATTAAGGAAGAAGTGTACTCAGAGAATATTTAACTTACCTAAAAAGAACAATCTTGATGGTAACTCATGGATGACGTCCAAACTCATGTCATTTCTACAGTTGCCTTCTAGGACCAATGACACTCATTTGTGATAGTTGACTGTGGTGATTCCTTATTTCTAGATGCAGCAAATGGGCATAGAGTGTGTTTGCTGATTTCATAGACTACTCTTATACTAAAAGAGCTAAGTGTATAGAAGACATAGATGTCACTCACTGCTCAGCCTGCTTCCAGCAGATCTCCACTCCAAAATTCAGATGCAAGTTATCAGCAATGGGTTTGACAGAGTGAATAGGCTGTTGTTTTAGGGTATCTCTTCAATCCTGGGACCTACTTAGTAATGATAGACATGAAGACCTCTGAAAGAAGACATGGAACCTATGTGCCTAGTGAGTATCAGTGGCTGGTAGACAAGATGATGTAATAGACAGAAGGACTATGAGTGAGGGTGTGTTGGAGGCAGAGAAACCAGAGACATCCAAGCCAGCAAGTAAATTATTAGAATTTCTAAATATTTTCTGCTTCTCTCCTGGCATTCTTATGTTTTTTCTTTTACATTAACCATGTATTCTATTCTGAGTGAACCAAAAGAGGAGATGCAATGCATGGGTGAGGGGTGTTGGAGAAAGCTGGAGGTAGGGAGGAGGTGGATGTGATCAAGGTACATTGAATTAATGTAAGAAATTTAAAAACAATAAATTAAATATCGTTAAAAATAATTACAGGGCATAGTAAAAAAATGATAATGCTAGGTGTTGAGCCCATCAAGAGGGAAGAAAGTGTGTTAGTTGTGCTAAATTAGAAAGCTTTTTCTTGCTAGGCAGATGGACGTATGTCTGTAACTGTATCAGTAGAATTGGCAGCAGGAATCTTACAGGGTTGAGGCCAGCCTGGATCACAGAGGCCCTATCTCTTCAACAAAAACAAAACAAAAGCAAGCAAACAAGAAAGAGCCAACTTTTCTTACTTCTCTCTCTTTTTAGCATTTAGTTACCACTTACAAGTATTTAAAGTAAGCAAAAATACCAGTTTTTATTTGTCATCAACTTTTGCATTGTGTAGTATTAGTTTTAAATGCTTTAAATTAAATCTTTCCTATTTTAATAATTAAGACACTTAGCTGTTACTTTTAAATTAGAAAATCCAAGATGTATGTGAAATCACTGAAATTACACAACATGCATTAGGAGCTTATATACATTGCTTTTCATTACATATAGTGTCTATATACCTTTTATATGTATATAAATATAAATATACATGTAGATATGTATTCATATGTGTTTTTTTATACAACAGTAGAATTGCACCATTTTAACCTAATGATTTCTTTTACTTTTTGGTTGCTGGAGGAGATACGAGCCCTGGTTATCTACTCTTTCCTTCTTCCTTCTCTGTATCTATTTCTACAATATCCGTTGGCTACTACAGTAATATCAAGTGAAGAACAATAAATACAATGGGGTTAGTTGGTTCTTGTTTTCTGAGTTAGAATAGTTTAACCGTCCAAAACAGACTGAGAACATGTAATTCCCAACTTGACCTTTGGGGTCACTGGCCTCATAGACCTGCCTAATCTGATGCTCAGAGCATCATAGATGATACATGCAGACTCCAGTAGCAGGAAGTAGCGACAAGGTGTGCATAACCCTTTACCACCATCATCAGGTGGAAAGCTGCAAATTCAGAGAAACATTTTAAGAGTTTCGAGGTGGCAAAAGTAGGACATCAACCACACAGGCATGTGATTTGTGTTTGGGATCTCATCATTTCCCTTTGAAGAGCATCAAGCAAACCAACTTCTTTTTTAATGACTCAATGAGAAGAATGTGTGTGTGTGTGTGTGTGTGTGTGAGACACCCCATGTGCTACATGCTGTGGTCTGCACAGAAGGTCATGTGTAAACTTAACAGTTCACTTTGGTGGTATTGAGAAGTTGAGTCTTTGTGGGTGATTAGGATGTGCAAGTAGGTGAAGCTAACTATGAATGTTGTTATCCTGAAACAAACAGGTTCATGTGACTGAACAAATGTTCACTTACTTCTCCCTAATGCTCCATCTCCTGCTTCCTGATATAAGGCCACATTATCATTACTTCTTAGCCTGGGAAATTAGGTCCACAGGAAGAATCAGAGTCAAGTAGTACATTCTTGAGAGTTCTCAGAAATCCGACTCGTTTCTCACTGGAACTCAAGTTTTGGCCAAAGATTGTAGGGAAAACAAACAAACAAACAAACAAAAAACAGAAACAAATTTTCAAACCTTCGGCTATGTCTTTGGTGTCTCTTACTAAGAAACCTTTAGAGGTCTCACCTAACCATACTTCTCAATGTCCTCACATGCTGCAAATTCAAAGTAGTCGGGGCTTCTTACTCTAGTTTCTATTCTCCTCAAGGTCACAATGGTCAAAGGCATGCATATTCCACATGAGGATTTGGGGATGGTGTCAGTAGCAAAAGTGGTTTGAGAACATGTGGTGTGTGTCTACTTCTTGGTGTGTGTGTGTGTGTGTGTGTGTGTGTGTGTGTGTGTGTGTCTACTTCTTGGTGTGTGTGTGTGTGTGTGTGTCTACTTCTTGGTGTGTGTGTGTGTGTGTGTGTGTGTGTGTGCAAATCAATGTGTACATTTTAAAATCCCAGGAGTTCTACAATTTGAAGATGTCTCTTGCTGGGTTTATAACCTGAAAATACCCAAGAAGACTTTCATTTGATCCCTCATAGTGTGTTATAATTAGCATCAGCTTTTCTTCTTCTAATTTTAAATCTGAAATGCTAGCAACGATTATAAATGCAGCATTGATTTATTAACAGGCTTTTCTCAGAAATGAAAATGAGCATTATCACATTAAAATGTCGTGCATAATTTTTAAAAAATATTAAAATGGATAAAAAGTAGTAATTTTAGATCAAAGGAAATCCAGTGTGTGTTTATTCCCCATATGATGCAGGGAAAACCTAGAGGATAAGAATTGGTGATTTGAATTTTGTTCATTACTTTCCAGACAGTAAGAAAATAGGCTAATTGTCACTATCAGAAGATATTTGTTTCAATTCTCATTTGTTTTTGTGTTTTGGGTGGCTTTTAGTTTCACTGGTTTCAGTATAATGGCTTTTGATCCATGAGACACTGTAGCCTAAGAATGACTGACGGAGCACATTCAGAGAGCCATGAACCTTGGACACAAGCCCATCTTGCTGTGGTACATCTGCAGCTGGAACTGCTCAGGGTCAGTGGGTGGTTGTTCAGATCTGGACTCCTAAGGACTCCTGCTGCCTGGGACAGACATCTGAATGTATGTCAGTGGCAGACTCCCAAGGCATAAGACACTGTAACTGCACAATTCAGAGAGGTCTGATGCAGTGATAGGTACTGTGGCATGTCTGAATGTCACTTATGTCAATCAGTCTCTGCCCCTGTCACCAGCCAGGGTCTGTGCTGCATAAAGCTGACTGTACAGTAACCACAGTTAGATGACTAAATGCCTCAGAATTATGCAGAATTAAGATGAGCTTTTTACATCCTTGGTCTTTGGCTTAAATTTTATTTCAGGAAAATCTGGAGAAATGTGTGTTGGATAGACAGACTTGTGCTGCAGTTGAGAATATGGACACTATAGAGAGCTGCTGTTTCATGTGCTAAAATATGACTAGCAATATTCCAGTCTCTGCGTGCTAATTCACTTATTCCTCACGACAGACTCATGAGATGAAGTAAGTGCTGTTCTAGCTCTTCACAGATGCTGTGGGGTGGAAAGTTGGCTCAGCTGTTAATGGCTCTGGCTCACAACTAAAAGGACAAGAGAAGCTAAATGATTATACAACTTACCATAGCTGAAAACATCACTTATTCATTTGTTCATTCATTCATTCATTCATTCATTCATTAGTTAGACACCAAGGATCTGGGAAAGCAAATGTACTCACATATTCCTCTCTTTCCTTCAGTCTTCCTTGGGAATCTCTTTGCTCTAACCCTAGATGAAATTGATATAAATCTGCACATCAGAGCAGAGTAAGCAGCCACAGTAGAGACAGAATTAAGATATAAGCAGAGCACACCTGGCATGCATCCACACACTGGTAATTACCAATTACCACATTGACACCCTACTCATGCCCAGGGAAGATGCAGAATTGCTTCCTAGGATGGAGAGGTGTCCTCTTAACAGAAAGACAGAGTTAGTGAAGAAGTACTCTGTTTGGACTCTAGACTCAGAGTAATCAGTACAAACCAAAGCAACAGTGAGCCAACTAGAGTTAGCAAAAATTACAACAAAAAACTGGAGCCTAACTAATTTAATTTTAGAGTGTTAGTACTTGGTAAGAGAGCATCAGATGAGCTGATAAAGCAACAATCTCACAGTCACTTTCTGTGGGAGTGTGCTTACAGCAAGAGGCACAGGAGCACTGAGCTGAGTGGCTGAAGAATAGTACCCTGTGAAAGAGGGGCTGCAAGCCTCTCCAAAGCCAGTCATTATGGAGCAGCCTTAGTTGTTGAGGCTGCCTTGTTTACTATGCAAGGCTTGCTGGTGGGTAGTGGTGAAGACAATGTTTCCATCATAGAGATCTACTGAACTAAACTATCACTCTAGACTTTCACTGGAGTCCATGCTTTTTTTAAAAATCATTTTTTTTTGTTTTTTTGAGACAGGGTTTCTCTGTGTAGCTTTGCGCCTTTCCTGGAACTCACTTGGCAGCCCAGGCTGGCCTCGAACTCACAGAGATCTGCCTGGCTCTACCTCCTGAGTTCTGGGATTAAAGGCGTGTGCCACCACTGCCCGGCTAAATCAATTTTTAAATGTAGTTGCAGTTGGGTGAATCCCTTGCCAACATCACTTAGATAATCGACAGTGATTCTATCTGAGCAGCAATTACACTGAATAATGTTTTATAGCGTTAGTCTAGTTATTACTTTCAAGTATTATTATTATGTGAGTATCCCATTAGATGTCTGTAATTCATGCAATTTTTGTAATATACATCATATGTACTCACCTATAGAAAGGTGCATGAATGCATGTGTGTGTGCATGTGTGTGTATAAGTTGTATCATATATAGTAAGTAGCTTTATATTGCCACTGTCGTTTTGATGTTGTCAAGTAGAATATGAGAAAAATGACATACCAGTTTACATGGACATAACCATACCGACTTTCTATATATTTATCTTCCTATATTGTTCTCTATGACTTTATAACAGATGTCCACATTCTTGGTGGCATCACACATCTTGTTTTCATCTTACATATCTGTAGGTCAGAAGTCAAAGTGGGCTTCACTGAGCTGCAACCAGGATATCTATTTCCTTTCCTGATCCAGTTTATAAAGGCCACTAATACATGTGCATATATACTAATGTACACATATATTAGTATATACATATTTGCTGTACTGATGATGTACTGATAGACCTCATATATCTCATGCGTTCTAAATACTCTACTGTTGAGCTATATTCCTCACCCCTAGGCTTTACTATTTTATTTCCTGAATGTGCCAACATCCATGCTAACTGTATATTTCTCTTGGATGTTCATGTCTGAGATATTTCTCTGAGTTCTGCCTCACTTTGTTCAGGTCTTCACTGTAATGACAACTGTGTTGATCACATTTCATGCATTACTTCTTACAATTATCACATTCTCTGTGTCAATCAGAAACATATTCAACTGGCATTAAGCCTATTTTCCTTATATATTTTTAACCAGCTTGTTCCAGTTCATGTGTAAATATATTCCATTGGGCTAGAAACTTATTTTATCCATTTATTGATGTGATAGTTTGTATATGGGTTGAATGTGGCGATCCTGTGGAAACACTGAAGGGAGAAGATGTTTAAAAGGCAAAAGCAACTATAAACTCCTGCAGTCCTCAGGAGCTACAGTCAGAAGAGATGGTCAGAATGAGCTGTTGTTACAAGTCAACCCCTACCCTCAGCCACTTGCTGGCTTCCTATTTCTCATGAGATGTCTTCTTCTTATATGTTTCCATGCTGTGTGATCTTAAACTTCACCAGAGGCCAAAACAAATAGGAATCCCCAGTCTTGGAACTTCAGCCTCCAAACTTTGGTGAAAAAATTACCCTCTTTACTATACAGAGTCAGGTTGCCTTAGGCATTTCGTTATTATAACAGTAAGAACAGCAGCAATCCCAAACAATCTGACTGCTATATCCAGTGCAAGTGAGTTAGACAGAGCCCCCATGTCCCCACAGTTTGTACTTGAAGATCCTTTAAAAAGGAGCAAGCTAGTCTTTAAAAAAGATTTATTTTATGTGTATTTGCCTGTAGGTGTGTATATGCTCTACATACTAGTGAATACTACAGGTGTCCATGGAAGCCAGTGATATGGTATCCTCTGGAGCTGGAGTTACAGGAGACTGTAAAATACCTCTGTGATTCCTGACTTCATAAAATCTTAGATACAATTTACTCAAAGAAGTCTGCCAATGCACTCGTGATAAATATTTATCATGTATTTTTTTTACAGTTGAGTATCTTCACAAAATGTCTTCTGAGAATTAAATATGATAGTTTTCAAGCACCTAATAGCAGGCCTAAAATATCACTAATTCTTCTCACCCTGTCTGGTACCTATTTGTAGTAGAAATACATTTTCTCAATATTTTGATATTTTTTCTTTATGTCTTTCTTATTCTTTTTGTTAGCATTTTGTTTCTTGAAAAATATTCTCCTGGGCCAGGGAGATGTCTGAATGGACAAGAGCATACACAGAAGACCTGAGTTCAGTTTCCTTCTTAGGAACTCACAGCTTCTTGCCACTCTAGCTCCAGGAGATCTGATGCCCTCTTCTGGCCTCTATGGGCACTGCACTCAAGGGCAGGTAACAACACAGACACATAAGCATACACATAATTAAAATTAAATAAATCTTTTAAAAATTTATGCATAAGCACTTGTGTGCTGTAACTATATGCTGAAGAAATAGATATATATATAAATATATATATAATAAATATATATAAATATATATATTTATATATACACATTATGTATAATACAGAAAATATGCACATATACAATGTATGGATACATGAAACAGAAGTTTTCTTGAAGTAAAACCTTCTAAATAAGTTAGGTGCTTGAAAACTATCACATTTAATTCTTAGAAGATATTTTATGAAGATACTCATATGTAGATAAATACATGATAAATATTTATTACAAGTGCAATGGCAGACTTCTTAGAGTAAATTGTACCCAGGATTTTATGAAGTCAGGAATCACAGAAGTGTTCAGTTTTGAGTGATAAAGGAGTAAACTCAGTGATGCCTTCAGTACATCACAAAACTTGAAGGTAATCATTTCCTTAGTAATTTTGCTTATTTTCAAGGTCAGGTAATTTTTTTAACTTGATGTACTAGTGTAATATCAAACAAGGTAATGCTAATTACTGTACAAATAACCTCCTAAATACAATGTCCCAGATAAAACAGATGTTTGGCTTTTGCCGTGTGAGCCAAAGGATCACCATCCCCTTGGTTGTCTTCCCCAGGTCTTCCCATCTCCGTCTCTAACTGACCTGAACTTTGGTACAGATATTGTATTAATCAATGGTTAACAATAATGAGTACCAGAACTTGAAAAGTTTTGACAAATCAGGGCTGGAAGTGAAGCAGTTAATAAATATCCTCATGGTCTATTCATTGGGATGTAATACAGAGCTAAAATCAATAGGATACTGATATTGGATACATAGGATAAGTGTAATATAGCTCTGTCCCAGGAATAAGAATGAAGTGTTCTTTTTTTTAAAAAAAAGATTTATTTATTATATATAGAGTGTTCTGCTTGCATGTATGCCTGCATGCCGGAAGAGGGCATTAGATCTCATTATAGATGGTTGTGAGCCATCATGTGGTTGCTGGGAATTGAACTCTGGACCTCTGGAAGAGCAGCCTGTGCTCTTAACCTCTGAGCCATCTCTCCAGCCCAGAATAAAGGGTTTCATTGGTGGTGAAAAGACATGAGACATCTCAGGATTTTTGAAAAGTTAATTAAATACTACCAAATGTAAATTATTATTAGTGAACTAGTAAATATTTTAAGATTTTGGGACCACATATGGGTTTTTATTATAAAAAAAGAATGACACCAAACATATTCATGAATTGTACATTGATTTCAAAATAATGACATAATTAATAGAAAAGAAGGTAATAGGAAAAGGTTACTGGTTAACTTGTTTGTCTAATTGGATGCACTGAGAAATACCCTGCAGGACAGTAAAGCACTCCTCTCAGTGTGTCTAGTTTGGATTATTCACCCCCCTCAGGGCAGAGATGGCAGACCCAGTGGGTTTATCTTGTTCCTTATACCAGCATGAGTGTCTCAGACAGCTGTATAACTGAGAATCCCCACCCCAGCTGGAGGGATGAACACTAGTTGTCTTGATTTTGCTTTTCCTAATAAATTTACATGTTTTTGATATAAAAGAAAAAACCACTCCCTCTTTATGTGTTCCCTTTCTTTTATATTTAGCAGTATACAACTATGAACATTTCCCAAATCTTTCAGTTTTCAAAATGTCCTTCATATATTTTCATGTATTCCTTATTTCAGTTTGCTCAGAATATTTTCTATTCTTACATACAGTGTTACTGCTTTAGAGCATGCATCATAATATACACACCACACTCACACACACACACATGCATTCACACACACACACACACACACACACACACGAACATACACGTGCACACACATGCACACACACAGACACACACGCACATACACACACATGCACACACACATACACACATATACACACACACAGGCACACACACAGGCACACACACAGACACACACACATGCACACGCACATGCACACACACACACGCACGCACACACACAGAGACACACACACACGCAGTAGCAAGAACTAACATTGTCCTGATCCAGTGCAGTTGAGCTGCCCATGATACGTTTGCTGCTTGTTTCAGAAGGCATTTTCCTGAGAACAATTAAGACTAAACTCATAAATAAAAACCATTGTTTGGCTAAAAAGAAAAATTCCTCCATATCTATTTATCCCGACAAACTGCTCACTTGTTAAACAACTTCCCAAGGTCCATTTTAAACACTCAGTTTCTTGTATTAATCTTTGAAACTCTTCCATTCCAACCTTACAGCTTCAGTAACTGTGTTCATTTAAAAGACCCATCACAAGCCCCTGGGAACTTGACCTAAAGAATTCTGTGAAGCCAATGTTTCCCTGTAGGTCGTGAGTTTGAAGAATATAAATGATATTTTCTCGAGGGCTGTCGCATAGCATGTTGTGGGATTCAACAACACTATATTAGATTTTCCAACTGTATCTGGAGAGAAGTGGATGAAATAGACCTGCAGTGTTGTTTGTAATGCTCGCTTTATTATTTTCTATGTGATTGATGTATGTCACAACTGAAAATTATAAAACAATGTAGCGAGACAAGAGGAATGAAAAACTGCATGAGATTCTATTCTTGATAGCTTTTATACAATAATATATATCATTATCATTAAACTGCTTATGTCATTGGAAAGGCTAATAAATGAATGAAGTAGCCAATATTATTAAGTTTATTTTACACTAAATTTACATCTCATATAGCTATAGGACAATGTATTCCTAATCAGATATTGTGGGAATCATTTAACTAAGTCTTTATAAGACTTATTTTCCAATTAATTTCATTTATGTACAGGGGTGTGTGTGTGTGTGTGTGTGTGTGTGTGTGTGTGTGTGTGTGTGTGTGTGTTTGCGTGTGTGTGTGTGTGTGTGCGCGCGCGCGTGTGCATGTGTGTGTGTGTGTGTGTGTGTGTATGTGCACTTGTGAGTACAGGTGGCTGCAGAAGGAGAAGCCAGAGATGGGGTCAGGTTCCTTGAATCCAGAGTAAGGGGTCTGTCAGCCGTCCAATATGGGTGCTGGGAACTGAACTCAGGTCTTCTCCATAGACACTAAGGGCTCATAAGTGCTGAAGCATCTTTCTAGCCCCCAATGAAGCCCTTAAATGCATCTCTGATCGTATTTATGATAACTTTCACTGGAGCGCACATGTAATTTATTGAATAAAGTACGCTTTTGTACTGATCTTAAATTAGCTTCTCAGTGTCTATGTGATGGTGATGTAACTTGGGAGTTGCTTGGGAATTAGCATAGTGCCCTCCTGGTCAACACTTGAGGATGGGGAGGAGACAGAGTGGAGATGAGTCTCAGGTATGTCCTGCGTTGGGAAACAGAACCAGAACATGTATTAGCATACCTTGGGTGCTTCCTCCCTGCTGAGATTTGTTCTTGGACAAGGCACTTCCCTTTCTCTGAGGCAGTGTTGTTTGCATATTTGTTTGCCCTTGAGACAGGGTTGCTCTGTGATAAACTGAAACTCACTTCATAAGAGCCATCAAGACTTTACTTGTTTTCTAAAACTTTAAGATTATCAAAGATCCTTAAGGGGCCCTAGCTTAGTGCTCTATATCACTAGGCTGATAATTTATAGGCAGTAGGACTTGCCTTTATCTATTAAATAAAACCCCAAAAGTTAATAATATTTGGTATAATCCATATAAAGGAAAGTGCTTTAAGCAGATAAAATGAAATTACACATTATTTTAAAATATAAAAAAATTTTCACTTTCAAAATTCAATTGCAAGTACGAAACTGGCAAGCTTTCTTTGAGCAATGTTAATATAAGTTGCCATTTCCAATAGAAATGTTTCTCAGCCTTCAGTAAAATCTATAAAGGTCTTTAGTGTTAAACGGATCTGTAGGTCATGTGGGAGGCTGTTTGTTTCAGTTTCATAGGTTGATAATTCTGAAGTCATAAAAGTTGCTATAGCTAATGTCAAATTGTTGCATAAATTAAGGATGGTAATTCAGGATTCTTTTTTATAACTTATATGTAGCACATTTTCCTCAAATCCATGGTGTGAAAAATAAAAGACAGATAAAGGTCAGATATGATTGTGGTTTAATTTTAGTTTTATTTAATTTCTCTTGAGTTCTTATGCCATATATTTGGCATTGTACATGAAACCATAGTAATGTACAAAGCATTTGTGCTTTAGAAGTTGTATTAGTTGTGTTAGTCAGGGTTGTCTACGTGAACAGAACTGATAGAATGGACATGTATGTGTATATGCATGCATGTTTGTTTGTATGGGACTTATTAGAGTGACTTCCAGGCTGTGGTCCAGCTAGTCCAACAATGGCCATCTTCTGATGGAAAGTCCAGAATGTAACAGTTGTTCAGCAAATAAGGCTGGGTGTCTCAGCTGGTTCTCAGTATATGTCAGAATCCTGAAGAAGTAGGCTCTAATGTCAGTGAAGGAATGCCTTGGCAGCAGGATATATGAATTTACAAGTGAGAATGAGGGCAAGCATGCAAAAAGCAAAATCTTATTTCTCCCATATCTTTTATATGTTCCACAAGATGTGGCCCAGTCTTAGGATGGGTCTTCCCACATCAAATAATCCAGTTAACTAAAAATCCCTCACAGTTGTACCAAGTTGCTTGGGTTTTTAGTGAGTTCCAGATGTAGTCAAATTGATAGCAAATGATAATTATCATAGAAATTTATTACCATTTGACAGGGAAAAAATCTTGTTTGATATTTCACTCCATTACTTCATTTCTTTGTTTTCTTACCTCTTTCCCTTTTTACCTCTATTTTTCTTCATCTTTTTCATATTTATGTTTAATAATTCTTGGAGGGTCAGAAAAGCTGTTTACAGTAAAGCAACACTTCTGCATTTTTATAAAATCTGATAAAAAATAGTATTTCAAACTGTACAGTCACCAGAAGTACACAGTTATCAAAAATGCACACATTTCACTTGGCACTTCTGCATTTTTATAAAATCTGATAAAAAATAGTATTTCAAACTGTACAGTCACCAGAAGTACACAGTTATCAAAAATGCACACATTTCACTTGGCATCTCCAGCACCTTCAGCTTTCTGTGCCTGGTCTGTTTTGGCATCTCCATTTTCTGCAGGATTATTCTCATCCTTACCAGCATCTACTTTCCCCTTCTTGTACTTGCGGACCTTCTCTCCCTTCTTTGCAGGGGCCTTTTTAGGCTTGGGCTCTGGCTTTGGAGGAGCAGGTTTAGCAGACAACCTTGCAGATCTTCTCTGTGGCTCATCCTTCACCTTGGCTTTATCTCCTTTAGTATCCCCTTCAGCCTTTCTTTTGAGCATGGCGGCGGCCAGGGACGTCCGTGCTGAAGGCGGGGATGCAGTGGTGCTCGGGTTTGGTCCGTCCGGGGGTCGTTCTCTCTGTTTCTTCACACTCCTCAAGACTAAGTTACTCTTGACTAGTTCCTCCAATAAATTTCAAATATACAGTGTGGCCTAAGTTTTGTACAGTGTACCACACTGTAAGTAGATAATGCTGGCTTTGTCCAAGGTCTCCAAGTACGTAGAGGCATTGTCTACAGGTGGTACACTCCATATCTTGCAGTTCAATAAACTGATCTAGGCAAGGAACATTTTTATTCCTTTAAGTTTTTAAAAATGCTATTGTAAAGGCAGGAAAAAAAAGTACTTTTAAACCAATAATGTTGGGATAGCTAGATGACCCTGGGGGAGAAATCAAACTCAATTCCTACGTAGTGTCTACAAGATACTTTCAATTACATATATAAAAAAAATCATACCAAGGTAAAAATTCAGTACTTCCAGATAAATACAGGAGACTTGCTTAAGACTTTGTAGTAAGAAATCAAAATAACCTGTAAGAGTGTCACAGACTTTCCCTAGAATTTTATATACAAAAACAGCCAGTGAGAAAAAGTTAAAACTGATATACAATAGTTATACCCTGCATATTTTAAACATTATTTGTGTTTAGGGTACATAAAGAAAATTTACTTGTCAATGGATCAAAACAGGTAAACATATTCATCAGAAACTAAAGATGACAAGGAGGCTTGCTCAGATATTTTACAAAAGAATATATGAAAGTAAATAATTAGATTAGTAGACATTAAGAGAATGCAAATAAAAGTTACAATTTAAGGAAACCATAATTTGAAAACATCCCAGAGCCATAGATTAACTGGGATCCCACATCAATTCAGAGTGTAAAGTGGATACCGTGTTTGGGAATCATTGTGGAAGTTTTAACTTAGTGTACAATGGCCACGTGATGCAGTAATTGTCTAATAAATTCATAACTATATCACAAAAGCATAATGTTGAATTAAGTAATGCTCTGGGCAACATAAAGTGGACACGGCATGTGCACTGTGTGTATCTTGTTTTTGTTTTTGTTTTGTTTCTACCAGGCTTTAGAACCGGGGAAACTAAAGATAAAAACCAAAATAAGAGCTTTCTGATGCAGCCTGTGGAATATGCAGCAGAGGTATGTGAGGAAACCGTTTGAAGTGTTTTAAGAATTATCAATCTTTGTTGAGACAGCAGTTCTTGGCTGTATGCAATTTTTGAAACTTAGTGAAAACACGTTTGAAATGTGTACATTTTATTGGATCTGAGGCACATTGGCAAATGTGATACAGATGTTTATTAATGTGGCCACCTAGTTTTCTTAAATATATTACATGTTTTTTTGCCTACTATCTAAGTATTGCACTGTAGTCCCCACATTCATTGGATAATGCTGGGTCCAGTAGGCAGAGTAAGGAATAAGAATGGAGATTTTCTCACCAAAAATGTAAAGGACAACAAGCTTCAATTTAGTGCTTCATGATGTCATGATGTAGCTTTCCTTACCTGAGGGAGGAATATATTTTTGATGGGGAAAACACACACACACACACACACACACACACACACACACTTTGAAGGATGGCTGTAGAAGAAAGATAATTCTACCTACTTAGTCATGAGTCTGTACCAGGAAACAAATGAATTTCTTGTGTCTATAAGAAGCAGGACTGGGAATTTCATTTACAGATGCTGGGAATGGCTGAGCTTTATGAAGTGCTGAGGGAGCCAATTAATGACAGCATCTTGAGTAAAGAGTTTATGAATATGTATAGTTTTCAGGCTCCATAACAATTGATGCTAGATGCAGCCAGATGGGGTGAATGGAGAAAATTCTCCACGTTCGTTATTAATTCCAGAAAAAGTATATAAAAGAAAAATAGATTGCATCAACATCTATATTTCTATGATTTCTAGAGAAAGGGTGAAACATGACATTTTAATTGTAATAATATTGAATGATTGATTATTCCATAGAGAAAGATGAAGCCAAGCACAAGTGTGTATTACCAAGTCTAGGTCACGATTGTACCAAGAAGATGCACATCAGTGTAAAGTATCCTTGGAAGAAGGATTCATTATTAAAAATAAAACAAAACAAAAAACTTCAACATTATTAGTTTGAGATGGATACATGAAATCAGCAAAATATGTTTGTGTGTATCTGTATCTGTCTATCTGTGCATATGTGTAAAAGGGAAAAGGGTGAGTAAAGGAGAGGGAGGGCATGTGAGAGGGAGGAAGGCAGAGAAACAAGTAAAATTGCACTTAATATGTAGCTCCTCCTTCTCCATAACCCCACACTGTAGCTGCCTTCATTGGAGTTTCATTCATAGACCTTGTTGAGAACCAGGCTACCCTTCTCTCATTCTAATGGGGGTAATAGTACTCAATGTGTGTGGGAATTACAATTCTGCAGAAATGTGATGAGGTTGTATGCTTATGTACTGGGGGTGCTTCACGCTGGCTCATCTGGACAAAATGTGCAATTT
Source organism: Peromyscus eremicus (assembly GCF_949786415.1). Taxonomy (NCBI): domain Eukaryota; kingdom Metazoa; phylum Chordata; class Mammalia; order Rodentia; family Cricetidae; genus Peromyscus; species Peromyscus eremicus. Next base: position 207,239 of record NW_026734505.1, read on the forward strand.
TTAATCATTTTGATCCAATGTTTGAAAATTGTTGTTGTTAAACCTTCAATTACAGAGAACTCTCATGATGGTATTTTCATAGCTAAGAAGCGTATAACACATTTTGGGTATCTATTCTTCTGTTGATTGACATCAAAGCTGACTCTTGAATTTAACTGCTGCAGATGGTTTGACCATGAGCATAGAGATACAGTTGTCTCTGTGGCACACCGCCTTAGAGTTTTTCATGTATATATTCACACACTAGGTAAGCTATCACTCTGTCTTATGGTAGATCTAACTTTAGGTTTTGGAGGAACCACCATACAGATTTTCAATAGCCATGAAATCAATACTACTCTGACACAGGGGCCACTTGGTCCTAACTCAAGTCCCGTTTGGACACTTTGCTTTGTGCTTTATCCCTTGCATTAGTTTGAGGGCATTTTCAATGTCCTGGTAACACAGCTGAAATAAATGCAGCCAGGAGTACTGATTTTTTTCTTTGACAGTAATTATCTATTTTGTCCATTACTATTCTCTTCTCATTGTGTACCCAAGTTTTTGAATTCTTTGGGTCCTAGTAGTAACTCATATGCAGGATTAGTATTTTTAAAATAAACCTGGATTACTCATCAACCGAGGCATGTAATGAAAAAAGAGATTAATGTGTAATAAAATAACTCAGAACACTGGAGGCAAGAACCAAGTCACATGCATGGGAATATAGCTTGTGTGAGATCTGTCACTGAGGTGATGAAAATGAGAGGAAGATGATTAGTAGAGAGTTCACCAAGTGATGGTATCTCAGCTGTCTCCTGAGAAATGACTTAGCTTTGCACAAACTTTCATGAAATTCCCAGATGCATTATGTAAGGAGGAGACCATACACAAGAACAAACTTTCTAACAGAGAGGCATGAAGCAGAGCTATGTTTAATAATTCCCATTTCCAATCAACATTACAATGGGAAAACCTAAACTTGAGGAAAATTCAGGGAAAGAAGTGGGACTCTGTCATTAAGTCAATGGTGTTCAGCTTCAGAGTACTCTAATGGGAAAGGTCCCAACCCTGAGAGCCTCAACTTGGCCTTCTTATCAGAATGCTGGTGAGAGGAGAGTTGGTCCTTATTTGTTCCTCTTCCTTGCCCACTTTTGGTTCTCTCCTACACTACAAAGAGTAGTATGTGTTGCTTATGCCTTTGACATCTTGGACAGTACAGCTTTTCCCCCACCAGAGAGGCATCAACATACAATTGGGTACCATGTTGTTCTCATCTTTGGGAAAGAAAATGGGCAGAAGAGAAGCAGAGTGATGCTCTTCAGTGTATGATGTCAGCCTTTCATGTTTACTATAAAAACCTAGAGAACTTCATGCAAAATACTGTCAGTTACTGAATATGTCAGTCATGAATTAGTGTAAGGCATAATAGGAATAATTTTCCTTGCCTGAGGATGCAACATAGTACTTACATGTCAACTTTCTTAAAAAACAAAAACAAAAACAAAAAAAACCCTTCATTTATGTCTTGTATAGTGTGGCACACACCTTTAATTCCAGTGCTTAGGAGGCAGAGGCAGGTCTATCTCCATGAGTTCAAAGCCAGATCGATCTATGTAGAAAATCTCTTGAGCAGCCAAGGGCTACATTGAGAGACATTATCTTTTTTTTTTTTTTTTTTTGGTTTTTCGAGACAGGGTTTCTCTGTGTAGCTTTGCGCCTTTTCCTGGAACTCACTTGGTATCCCAGGCTGGCCTCGAACTCACAGAGATCCGCCTGGCTCTGCCTCCCGAGTGCTGGGATTAAAGGCGTGCGCCACCATCGCCCGGCGAGAGACATTATCTTAAAAATAAATAACCTTCATTTATTAAAGTACTGCTTGATAAATATTGAAGAAAAAAAGAAGAAATGAAGTATGGCTTACAGCTACCATTACAGTCAGTAAACAGCTAAATAAAGTGTACAGAGGCATTAACCAGCTGTAAATTGCACCATGCAGTTCAAGAAGAGAAGTTAACACAGGTCTTTATTGGGGGATTTATTAATGCAACTCCACATAGTTAAAAGTAAGTTTATTTTGGGGTAATTTACAGCCAGTAAAGGGGTTGATTACAGGGTCTGGGAGAGGTGAAGTGCAGTCCAGCAGTGTTCTCTGGAGAACTCTGCTTGGTTTACCATCCAGCATCTAGGATCACAAGGAACCAAGAGAGCCTGCATATCCAGATCTCAGGTCTTAAGCACTCCCTTCTCGGCCCTGCCTCAAGGGCAGGTCAGAGGTAGGCATGACAGTTGCCAGAAGCCTCGCTGGGGATGGTACTTTCAGGTCAAAGCTGGAACAGCTACCCACTACAGGGTTTCACAAATTCAGTCTTCTAAAGAGACTCCCCCAGGATTGGGAACAATCACCTTTGATGAAATAAGACTAACAGATCTCTGTGCTGAGCCTCAGGTCACACTGACCCTGAAATATTTGTTCATTTAGTTAAGAAAAGCAAGAGGCCAACATGAGAGGAACTGAACTGGCTTAAACTGGAAAGAGGATCTAAGATGCTCTGGTTCAAACAGATTTTCCAACTGTTCTTTCCAATGTGCAGTGAAAGGATAGCTCTTCCCCACACTAGCTCACACCAGGAGACCATGTGGCTTATAATGCCTCAATTGTTTACACTTTAATGAGGAAAAAGTACCAATTAACCAACTTTACTGTGTCTTTCATTTATTTATTTATTTAAAATTTGTTTTTCATTTATATACCTACCAGTCCCCCCTCTCAGCCCTCCCCCCATCTACTTCTCCAAAAAGTTAAGGCCTCCCATAGCGAGTCAACAAAGCTTGGTACATTCAGTTGAGGCTGGACCAACCCCCTCCCCCCCATGTCAATCTCTGTACAAAGAAAATAGCAGAGAGGGGAGACTCAATGAATGAACTGAAACATGTGAAGTTCAACCACATTTTCTGTTAACATTTCATGCACTAATTGTGTCTTGACCATTGAAAGCAAGGAAATCCCACTGTTTAGTTACTATCTGTAGAGAGTTTGGGATTTCCAAGTAAGGGGAAGTTAGACAGGAGCCTGTGCCCAACTTTTAGAATAACAGCATTTACAAGGACTTTGGGATACATTCCAAGAAAATAGAAAACAAAGCTCCACTCACATGAAATATGGCTTTTATCATTTATTTCAGATGGTTTTTACACAGCCTTTTTTTTTTGCCTATGCTGGTCAGCTTAAAGGGCCTGCTCCACAAATAATCTTCACCTGTTGCTTCCAGATGAGGGTTGACTGATCTTTAGTGTCACTGATCTTCTGACAGTGTAAGGAAGTTGTGAACTCTTCCCTTAGAAAAAGGCATTTTGACCCCAACACCTCATTCAGACATTTTCATGGAGGGAATGCCCATGGTGCAGCCTATGTGTGGGAGATCTTCAGGACCGGGGGACTCTGTCCATAGCAGTTGTGTGCAGCGGTTCCTGCTATAGCATTACTTGCATGCAGTAGGTACTTACTCAGTGCAGCTTCGGCAAATGCTACTTGATGGAGTCTATGCTTAATATACTTCATGAACTGTAATAGTTACCTTCTTATGAGAAATTGAATCTTCAATACAAAAGATCAAATTCAGTTACTTTTTAGGGCTGTGTTTATAGTGAACATTTTCTATAGATTCTGTTATATATGTAGTAGTGTCAACTTTTTGACCAACCTGTGCAGATCTTGTCTTCTGGACCCATGATCTGAGGACCTGAAAGGATGGGGCAGACTACAGTCTAATGCTGTAGACAACTAAAGCAATAAATCCACGGGAGTCTGTTTAAGAAGTATTAGGGAAATTTATTAAGGTGAATTGAGAAAATACATCATGAATACAGACCACGGTAGACAGCTGAAGTCATCCTCTGATCTGACCAGGAGCGAATCTACCTCTCAGGCAGGAGCAGGGAAAAGGGGAATGGGACCCTTCTCCCTCTCCTTTTAAGAGGTCATGTACAGCAGCAGAAAGCATCACCTCCTTTGGGCCCTATAGCCAAAGGTCATTGGCGGAATAAATACCACTACAGAGAGCCTTGCTTCAGTTTCAGTATACTTTATACATAGAAGTAACAAAAAAAGCAATGATCCAAGGACGGCTGTTTGAGTTCAGCAAAGCATGATCAGAAAATAAATGTAAATAAATGTCAATAACCTCATACTAAATATTAATAGAGTTAACCTTTCCCAGAACTTTCTCAGGTCAGATCAATTTAAACACAATTGCCTGGAATATACTATAGATTATATCTAGGAAAGCAGGAAAGCAAGGCAGAAGGCCATATCCAGATTCAGGTAAACTGAGGACGGCACTCCACACATCCTTTCACCAGATTGGGTTCTATAGCTATGCTCTGACATCCAGCAAGAATAGACATGTCTTGTAAATTGAATGTAAATGTTTAACACAGGAGACATGAAATCACACCCATGACCAATCCAGTGAACAAAATGCACCTGAGGTAAAAGGCCCTCTGCCTCTTTTCCTGGAGACTCTCTCCCAGTTCCTCAAGGCAGTGTTCACCATGGGTCATTCTTTTGACTGTTTTTGGACACAGTAGTAATGTTTAAGAACATATTCTAGTATCAAATGGTGAAACTAAATTCATTTAGCAAAGTGAGAAAAATATTTAGCAAATATATTTTTTATGTTAATTAAACAAGTAAAAGCACAAAATTGTAGCTAAATATTCGGCACAGTGTGATTAACATTTAGTTGTAATTATTGTAAGAATGAATTTGTTACATAAGTTTTACTTTCTCATGTCCATGTTTAATAAAGCAACCATCTAGAAAATTATGGGAACTGACAATTTACTTTTCAGCTGAAAAATAAGTGTGTGTGTGTGTGTGTGTGTGTGTGTGTGTGTGTGTGTGTTTCATAGAACTCCTATTGAGAAGACCAAACCTCCTTTGGATTAGGAACTGAGAGAAGTGGTAATTTAATCACTCAGATTAATTTGAAGTTGATGTGAAATAACTGAAAAACTATAGATTGTAGATTCAGAATGGCTGTCATTGATCTCCTGACGAATCAATCTGCCTCGAATCTTTGGCATTAGCACTGCTAGTTCATTTCCTCAGAAAACTGTGACATTTTTCTTTTCTTTTTAATGAAAAAATTGAGAGAATACAGTGACTAAGCATTGCTGGGCTTGGCAGGGTCACTGTTTCAGGGCCTCTTTCCTGGCCCTTCCTAGTTTCCTCCTAAAGCCATTCCATGCAAATGAGAGAATTGGGGGTGTCAGCTGTGGCAATGAAGCTTGGTGATAGATCTCCTCCATGTCTGCTTCTCCTAGTGATGCAAGAGAGGGCATTCAGAGTCTCATGGGCCGTGGACATGAGGATACTATGGCTGACCAGGAAGCGAACAGATGGGGCCACAGTGGCAAGGACCCCAATCACTACAGACCTGCAGGACTACCTGACAAATACTGAGCATCCTCCTTACTGCCTCAGGAGGCTGTGCTGCGGGCTCTGGGGTCAGGACATGGGGTTCTTCACTTTTGTGTCTACTGTGGGTGTGGAGGACATACAGTGCACAAATAATAAATTTGTAAGAGATGAAGTTTCCTGTCATTGTGTTTTAGTGGGTGGAGCTGTTTGGTATAAAGGGTCAATACTAAACACAGTGGGGAATAGAATATTTAGGCTTAGGACTGATGTTCTCAGAAGTTACATAGAGAGATAGCTCTGATGACTGCCCCATTCCCCATTTAGGCTCAGGTTCCTGCTTTGCAGAAGAAACTGCCAGATATTCTATAGGACACAGAGAGAAGCAACTAAGAAACTCTAGGCGTATAGGCTGAAGAAAGATGCCCAACATTTCAGAGGAACTTTGAATGACTATACAGGCAAGCAGCTGTCTCTGTCATTTCCAGAATTTTTAGAAGTTGCTTAAAATGGTACTTCCTATTTACTTAGGTAATATTATATCTTTCTGAGGTCTTTGATGTAGTTGAAGACTAGATAGTTATAATTTTCCTTGGCTATGATAAAAGATAAATTGGATATGGAACTTTAGACTCACAAATATAGGATAAATGATAGAATATTTTCTTTAATTTTGCCAAATACAAATAGACTAGATATTGTAACTGTAATTCTTGCTTGATAACAGTTCTATTATATGTAATTTTACTATGTTAACATTAAAATGTTTCTTTTTGATTACACAGAGAAGGGGAAATGCTGTGAGGTATTACTTTTGTACACTGGTTTAATAAAATGCTGATTGGTCAATAGCAAGGCAGAAAGTATATGTGGGGCAAGCAGATGAGGAGAATTCTGGGAGAAGAAAGGGTTGAGTCAGGAGTCACCAGCCAGACAGAGAGGAAGCAAGATGAGAAGGCAGAACTGAGAAAAGGTACCAAGCCACATGGCAAAACAAAACTAAAAGAATTATGGGTTAATTTAAGTGTAAGAGCTTGTCAGTAATAAGTCTGAGCTAATGGTCATAGAGTTGATAATTAATATGTCCCTGTGTATTTATTTCGGTCTGAGTGGCTGCAGACCAGGTGGGACACAGGGAAGCCCCCAACTACACTCGGAGAAAACTAAATTTTCACTTGCAAGTAGTTATCAACTGGAAATAGCTTCTGGGTTATGGATAGGGTTATGTGTCCAAATTTCTTTTCAAGTCTAGGACCCAATTTGGTGTAGACTCATGCAGGCCCTGTGCATGCTGCCACAGTCCTTGTGAAATTCAATTGTACGTCAATCTTCTTGATTTAGAGAACCTGTACTCTTGGTTTTCTCCATCTATTCTGGGTCCCACACTCTATCTGCCTCCTCTTTCAAAACACCCCCTGAGGCCTGAGGGGAAGGATTTGATAGAGACATCTGTTCTAAGCTAAGCAATCTAAATTCTTTCACTCTCTGCATAGTGTCTGACTGTAGGTCTCTGCACCTTAACCTATTATCCACTGGAGAAAGTCCTCTTGATGACTGAGCAGTTAACTATGAGTATGTCATAGATATGCCGTAGATATATTTGAGTATGCCATACTCTGAGTATGTGGAATATCATTAGGCGGTTTTTCTTCTTATGTTTTGTTTCATTTGGAAAGGTGTTATTTGGTTTCATACTAGATCCCCGACCTATCTAGTCACAGGTTCTTGCTTATCCAACCAGTGTCCAGTATATGTTCTATATCATGGTGTGGGCCTTAAGTCCAATAAGATATTGGTTGTTTACTCCCAAAAGATTTGTAGCACCATTGCACTAAGTATATTTTGTTGGCAGAACACCATTGTAGATCAAGGGGTTCATGGCTGTGTTACTGTTTATGTTTCCCCTTCGGTAGAGTACCTCCTTGTACCAAAGATGCTAGACTATAGGTGTGAAGGCTGTATGTAGGCACTAGTTTGACTTCTCTGTGTTCATGTTCAATGAGTTGTTGGTGTTCTATTCAACAGTTGATGTCTTGCTGTCATTTTGTAGATAACAACCTATAGTCCTGGCAATAACCTCAGTTATTTGGAGATTCACAAAAACCCCTTTGGCCAGCAGCTCAATTAGATGGAACCCAATCCTGCTAATGAATGCTTCATTTGGTGACAAGAGATGTCCTGTTGGAGCTCTGTCTCCCCAGTATTTGGTGATTTCATGTACATCATCTGCATATATGTATATATTTTAGGAATCTTTTTCTCTGTCAGATTTCTATACTACCCATTCAGATGGCTCTTAGTTTTAGCTGTCTCTCCATGTATTTCCTTCCTTGTCTTCTTCCCTTCTCCTTTCCATGATCCTCCACTTCCAGCTCCCCCTTATCTATCCATAATTGTTCTATTTTCCTTTCCTAGAGAGATCTACCTGTGCTCAGTTCTCTACTCTATAACAAACCTTGTGGTTATATGGATTTTTGCTTGGTTATGATTATGATTGCCTTAACAGCTAATATTTACATATAAGCTAGTATATACCTTATTTGTCTTTCTAGGTGTGGTATACTTCACTAAAGATGAGGTATTTTTTAATAAATATTTTTATTTTATAATTTAACTTTTTATCAGCCATGATTCCCCTGTCCTCCCTCCTCTCACGCCCCAACCTTACCCCCTCCAATCCACCTCCCATTCCCACCTCCTCCAAGGCAAGGTCTCCACTGGGGAGTCAGCTCAGCCTGGTAGATTCAGTTGAGGCAAGTCCAGTCTCCTCCTCCCTGCACCAAGGCTGAGCAAAATGTCTCAGCATAGGCCCTAGGTTCCAAAAAGCCAGCTCCTTCACTGAGGACAGGTCCTGGTCCCACTGCCTGGGGGCCTCCTAAACAGTTCAAGTTCATCAACTGTCTCACTTATCCAGAGGGCCTGGTCCAGTTTCATGGGGGCTCCTCAGCTATTGGTTCACAGTTTATGTGTTTCCACTAGTTTGGATATTTGTCCCTGTGCTTTATCCAATCATAGTCTTGATATCTCTTACTCATATAATCCCTCCTCTCTCTCACCAACTGGACTCCTGGAGCTCCACCTGGAGTAGTCTTGGCTGTGGTGACTCTTCACAGCAATAAAACAGTATCTAAGATGCTCACCAAGGACATCATCTGTGCATTTAAATACATTTTTATCTGTTGAAATGTGAAAATCATGTGTCAATAATAAATGACTTTATTAATGATCACTTGTGTGAAACACTTGACACTCTTCCTGAACTAAGGGTCTGGGACTAGAAATTGTCATATCTGGGTTATGTGCTTTCAGATTCCCAGATTGCAGCCATGTAAAGCTGCTCTAGTCTTCCTGCAGGTGTCCAACTGTCGCTTTTTTTTTTTTTCAACTGTCCCTTTTTAAACATGGCTTCTGGGAATCCTATTGGCTTTCTTTCATCTGCTTTATGACATCATTCCTCCCTCAACCAATCAGCACCAGATAAAGTCTTGAGGTTGCCGTGTGTGACCAAATGTGCCTCAGTACTGAGCATCTTTGATCCTGCACAGACGTGATTTTTTTTTACTGCGAAACCTAACAACCCACTCTCTCATCCCTTTATCCAGATCCTACTCCTGTTTTGTCCCCATTCCTTTATCCAGATCCTACTCCTGTTTTGTCCCCATCCCTTTACCTAGATCCTACTCCTGTTTTGTCCCCATCCCTTTACCCAGATCCTACTCCTATTTTGTCCCCATCCCTCTATCCAGATCCTACTCCTGTTCTGTTCCTGACTTGAAGATGTCAGGTAGGAAAAGAAACTTTAATGTTTGTTTAATTGGACAGCTCACTAAATTGGGAAGCATCAAAACAATGTGGGATAGAGGGGAAAGTGGTGAACAAGAGGTTGGTGCCCTAACGTGGTCTCATCTTTGACATTCCCTAGGGTTGAGGTTTGGACAGAGTATTTCCTCATCCTCTCAGTGAATGTTCCTTCACCTTCCTTGGTGAGATAACAGGCTGGCAGGGCTCAGGGTTCTCTGAGGTATTGAGTGTTTAGGAGCAAGACATAGAGAAGAAAATCAAAGTTTCTGGGACTGTTTCAGCTGAAGCAGAGAGAGAGAGCTGGGTATGTAATGAGGAGAACTGAGGGCCAAGACACTTCACTCCACACAGTTTCCCACAATGATACTTCACAGTTGGTGCTGGTCAACATTAGTGGTGAAATACAAGGGAACTCGAGAGTGTGTCTGGCAGTGTTCCATTCGCAGCTGAGATGAGCTGACCTTTTCTGGCTAGGCAGATGTCCCTCCCTCTTCTGTGTCCTCACATGTATCCTAAAGCAGTGGGGGCGAGGAAAGTCTGCTGTCCCTGCTAAAGCAGGACTGTTTGTTACAGTGAACGACAGGAGCAGCTGTGCTCTCTCTGGCACCTGCACACTGGGACAATGACAGGCACCTTCCTGATAATAAAGGTCCTCACCCATGTTTTGTGCAGTTTCAGATAGCTGTACAACCCTGGCTCAGACTCAACACAAACTCCTAATGTGATTAGTCAGAGCATGGTGCCATACCCCTGCAATCTTGGCCCTTGGGAAACAGAGGCAGAAGAATCAAGGAGACCATGCCAGTCTCTAGCTGCACAGTGACTTTGGTGATAGCCTGGGTGTTAAAGACCATTCCTGAAGAAATAAAATAAAACCAATGGAGTTTTAAATATCAGCATTCCCAATGTTTGGAGTCTTTTGTCTAGTTAAAATTGAACTAGAGAGGAGGAAGAAACACAGGGCAGGGAGGCTGAAGCTATTGGAAGAGCACTTCGGGGCTTTTTACAAAAAGGAACAGGCCACCTGGACCTGGAGATAGTCAAGAAAAGAGAAAAATGCAGTGGTGGGGGATAAAATAGAATGGAGGAAAGGGAGAACATGGAACTTGGAGGTGTTAACCATGGTAACATAGGATTTGTGGGACTGAATGCTGAAGGGAGCCAAAAGACTTCATTGAATAATAAATTTCTCTGGTGATTGAGTAATTTGCTCAGCACAGGGCAAACAGAGATGGATTTAGTGAACATGTAGGTTAGTAGACCAGGAAGTAAACTGAGGCTGGAAAAATGTGTAACTAGGACAGCAAACTTGTCAGGAAAGAAACCTTTTGTGTTTGTTTTTTCTCTGCTGTTTTCTTGAATACTGGTGATGCTTAACAATTATGAAAATGAACTGGGTGCTGGTGCATGCTTTTAACCCCAGCACTTGGGAGGTAGAGGCAGGTGGATCTCTGTGAGTTCGAGTTCAGCCTGCTCTACAGAGCGAGATTCAGTACAGGCACCAAAACTACACAGAGAAACCATGTCTCTAAAAAAAAAGAAAAAATATGAAAATAAGCATGCTATAGATATATCATAACAATTCTGATCTGAGTGTCTGGGCTCATAGGTGAAATCTCAGCACCCAGGAGGCTGAAGCTGGAGGACTGATGCTGGTTGTTGGCAAATGTAGGATAAATGGTGAATCTCAAGCCAGCTTCAGTCACAAAGACAAACTTATTCCTGAAAAAAATAAGAAAATAGAATTCTTTCTGCACACACTGCTAGCTCAGTTAGAAAGGACTGAGAGAAAGTGCTGGGTCCTTTATTTCTCTGACCTCTGGAGAACACATGAATTGTCGAATGTGTGGCAGGGCCTATGAGCCTTCAGGATCAGCTTTAAAACTGAAGCTGCTTCTTCATTTTCACAGTCATTGTCTTCACTAGAGTACAGACTTGCAGATCATAAGGAATCATAGAAGTACAAAGAAAAGATAGGAACCCAACAAAACTCAGGTCTGCATCTCTAATTTATTTGCTCTTTTTTTCAAGAAGTCTTTGACTAGGGTACCAGTGTAGTTTTATGACATCACTCTACCTCTTAGCCCACCAGTACCTGAATGGTCTTTTGGTCTTTATGATGCTGACAACCTTCATTTTCCTCAGTGTCCAGTATCTCTGACCCTGGACATGTGGGTTTTTTGTTTCAGAATCCAGACAGTGTTTTTGTCTCTTTATCTGATTCTTATAACTGTGTTTTTATTATCTTCCCAACAATGTCTGGTAAGTAAAGAAATTGAAACATTTCTTTCATTGAATTTTCCCACACATTTTGAGAAGTCCAGAAAGTGTGGAATCATGGGTAGAATACTGAAGTAGAAGCTGTTGTCCTAACTAGAATCTTATCCCTGATCTATGTGGGGTTATGATTTTGGACAGAACATTTCCTCTCTCACTAAATGGATCTTTACATTCCACAGTGGAATATCTGACAGACTGGGCTCTGGGCTCACTGAAGTGTTAAGTGTTTATGAGCTCAGTGTAGACAAAATACTCAAGTAGTTCCTGAGAGCATTTCCACAGAAGTAGGGAAAGAGCCAGGTGTGTAGATAGGCACACTCAGAGCCAAGATGTTCCACTGCAGCAGCATCAACCCTCCACTCAGTTTTCCACATTAGCATTTCCATGTTAGTGCTGTTGAGCAGTAGTGTTGGGATGTGAGAGGAACTGGTGGCCACATCTGCCACTCATCCATGAGTAGGGTTGCCTTGGAGGAGCTGGCTGGATAGGCAGCTGTGTCCTACCTAGAGATCAGTGAGCAACCCTCAGGACAGGACCTTCAGGGTAGAGAATTGGGACTGTCTAGGGCACATGAGCAACTGTGTCTCCTGCTGTGGTCCCCAAAGAAACTCTCTAAAAGTAGTTCAGGGACAGGACTGCTTATTCAGGAGTGTCCCCTGAGCACTTGGGAGATGAGATAGCTGAGTAACCACTAATTCATGGCTAGCACCCTCTGTTGCATAACGAGTTCCTGGAGAGCATGCCCTAAAAATAAATCCCTGTAGAGTTTTAAGGGAATCTTTTGTATTCATTGTACATTTTTTCTAACATATTTTTACTGATTATTTGGCAATGTTATATAATGCACCTGATCAAAATAGCTTCCCATTCCTTCCAAAGGCATTCTCCCACCCTGTGCCTGCCCAAAAGAAGAAAAAAAAAACATAAATTCTAATTTGTGTTTTCCACGTAGTCATTGGAGCATGGTGAAAGTCTCATTGGCCAGCCCCTTTAAAATAACTGAGTCCTTCCCCACACTCAACAGCCACATCTCCTGCTGGAAGACATCAACTGAAAAGAGCTACATTTCAGCATCTTTATCATACTTTAAGGACTCTCTTCAGTGGCTTACTGTCTAGACTGCTTCCTTTTTTATTTGAAGGTGGGAAAAGGCTTCTGTGATAGGTTTCTCATTCTCAACTATGAGTCTACAGTCATTGTTACCACTGCAAAAGAAGCTTCCTTACCCGGAACAGCCAGTGGCAGCACAGCTCATTGACTTCCATATGGTTTCTGGTGGCAGCATGGTTTATGGACACCAACATGGCCTCCAGCTACAGCACAGTCTCCAGAGGCTTTTTGAGCTAACCCAATCCAGAAAATGAACCATTCTCCATCTCCATTAGTGTGAGCTTCAGCAGCTGTAGGTTCACTTATCTCTGGCCCATGTATGGAATCTGCTCTGCTATTCTTCTTCTTTTTTTTTTTTCAATTTCATGAGACCACTTCTTAAAAGCATCTTCCCATATGACCTACCATATTTTAGTTGTTTTTGAGATTCTGTGCTCTCTCAGATTCATCCTCTGCTGCCCTATCTCCAATCTTACCCTCCTTGGGTCTCTCAGGCTCCTTAGAGCTGCTCCATGGGCCTGTGGATGCCAGCAGCCACTGCCATCTTGAATTGATCTCCTTTGTAAACTCTTGAAAAAATTTATTTAATCCCAGTTTTTAAATTAAAATAGAATTCAGGTTGTAACTACTATCTCAGCCATGAAATTGCAGGATTAAAGCCTGTATCTCCATGGCCATCGTGGTCAGTGAGTTAGCAATACGTAAATTAACATAAACTAATATTGATCATTGGAGAAGCAAAGTAGCTCCTTTCCTAACTACTTGTATCTGGTAACAGGTGATATTCTCACACCTTGGCTCACAGACCATCAGAGCTGTCCAGATATTAAAGGACCTTTCATTGCTGGAGCTCCAAAGAAGGTAAGTCTCATTGCTGCTGAAAAGAGAGGTCATTTGTATGTAATCCTATGGAGCAAATGTAAAAGCCTGGTGCCCTTTTCTATGTTTAAACTAGCGAACCTCACTTTTTTTTCTCCCTGGTGGACATGTCTTACTTTGTCTTTCATCAGAAGTGTGATCACAGAAAGCAGGTCAATAGTGTGAGCAGTTTGTCTCTAGAATTCATTACACTTCTGCTCTCAAAGACACTGACAGCCAAGAAAGGTTCAAGAAAGGCTTGTGCAATGCTGTGGTCCACGGAGCTCACAGTTCCCAAAGGTTTTTTTTGTTTTTCTGCTGCTTCTGAGCCTTAGTTCCTGGAATCTTTAAATAGCAGGAACTGAGTTTTCCTTGCTCATTGTCTCACAGAGGCTCTTGGAGACTTGAGTATCCTAAATACTAATTAAATCACTTTGGGCACCCCATCACAAATCCTTTTGCTTCCAGCTGGGATTGCATTGTGGAAGGCATGAATAGGGTTTCCTCCAAGCTTGGGTGCTCTCTGATTGCCTTGGTAACATCAGGAGAAGCCCTTGTGGTAACTGTTGGGTTTATGCTTAAGCACAATCCTCTGATGTGTGCACAACCACTCATAGCTACATATGTCTTCTAGTGCAAATCTCACTGAATGTGTGTAAGGTCTGTTCCTTAGGTTAAATGCTAATCAAGAGCTCCTTCATATTGTTTTCAAAGGACACAGACATCCCTATTCCCAACTCTACCTCTTTACTACTGTAGTAAGAGGATCCCAGGCTGGGTTTGTTCATACATTTATTGAGCTGAATCACCAATGTGGTGTTTTATTTACTCTAATTTCATTAGGGAGATGTATGTGTGCATGTGCACGTGTGCGTGTGCATGTTTGTGTGTTCTAGACCGCTAGAATGGCAGGATGGCAGGAGATGCATTTTGATGTTCCCCATCTTCTCTTTTTCTTAGATCAGGAGCACCATTCGCAGACATAACAATGCCACTCTTCTGACCCAAGAGCAGTTCCAACTTTTAAGCTCTCTGGAGAATATTTACATCAATAATAACATTCCCTGGAAATCTTACCTTGAACTGAAGACCTATCAGATAAAAGCAGAAGTCCTGCTAAATCAAGGCCTCACAGAGGAAGCACTTGTGATGTATCACAAATTTTCAACGTGAGAACCTGCAGTTTTCCACCTCCTTTCCCATGACTGATCCCTCACTCATCCTATCCTCCTCTTCATGCTTCTTACCCTTGCTGACCATATGGAACTTGAAAAAGTCATCTTTTAATCAGATGACAGATTTCTCTGGCAGATCTGACACATGCTTTTCCTTACTGTTCAAAGACATGAGGACCAAAGTTGGTGGTATCCCATATAAGGGACTTCATGAGTAGGAGAGTTCTTGAGCTTGTGTCCACAGGGCCCAGCTTTTAGACAAAAGAGTTGACAGATGAACAGGATGTGTCTGCACTGGTGAGTGTTTTGAGTGCTCTATCTCTACCCAGGCAGCCAGTCGTAGGCTTATTGCTGTGTGTGGCAGAGCCAGATTCCTCTTCTCTACATCCTGTAGCCTATTGATTGGTATAGCAAAGAGGTTAGCCTTTCCTGTAGCTACACAGCCACCAGAGGACTGGGCTGTGGACCACCTAGTGTTGGAGTGGCTCAGCACAGTCCCTGAGCTGTTCACCATACTTGGGTAGGCAGAATAAGATTGCAGAGCTGTCCCCAGGGAATGACTCCTATAGTCTTAATGACAAGAACATTGTGTGTTTGAGGAAGGGAATGATGGTAAAGGTCTCACCAGTCCTATTTAGCCCTGAGATCACCAGAGTAGGTCAGCTCAGGCACTCTCTCGACCATTTCCAGTAGTCTATAGTGGAGGCATCTTTGTGGATTTCTGGGAACTCTCTAGCACTCTGCTTCTTCCTATTCCCACGGGGTCTTTATTTATCATGGTATCTTTTTCCTTCTTCTCCCACTGTGTTTCTGATCCAGCTGGGACCTCCTGCTCCCTTAAGCTCTCTTTCCCCTGACCCTTGATCTCCATTACCGCCCCCCCCCCATCCCCAGTTTGCTCATGTAGATCTCATCCATTTCTCTGTCGTTGGGTGATCCCTGTGTCTTTCTTCGGGTCCTCTTTACTAGGTAGCCTCCCTGGAGTTGTCAGTTGCAGTCTGGTTATCCTTTGCTTTACATCTAGTATCCACTTATGAGTACATACCAGGTTTGTCTTTCTGAGTCTGGGTTACCTCACTCAGGATGATGTTTTCTAGTTCCATCCATTTGCCTGCAAGTCTCATGATGTCATTGTTTTTCTCTTCTGAGTAGTACTCCATTGTGTATATGTACCACATTTTATTTATCCATTCTTCAGTTGAAGGGCATCTAGGTTGTTTCCACATTCTGGCTATTACAAATCATGCTGCTTTGAACATAGATGAGCATGTGTCCTTGTGGTATGATGGAGCATTCCTTGGGTATATGCCCAGGAGTGCTATAGCTGGGTCTTGAGGGAGGTTGATTGCCAATTTTAAAGAAAGCTCCATAACGATTTCCAAAGTGGCTGTACCAGTTTGCATTCCCACCAACAGTGTAGGAGTGTTCCCTTTTCTCCACATCCTCTCCAACATAAGCTGTCTTTAGTGTTTTTGATCTTAGCATTCTGACGGGTGTAAGATGGATATCTCAGAGGCATTTTGATTTGCATTTCCCTGATGATTAAGAATGTTGAGCAATTCCTTAAATGTCTTTCAGCCATTTGAGCTTCTTCTATTGAGAATTCTCTGTTTAGCTCTATAGCCCATTTTTTAATTGGACTGTTGGTTATTTTTATATCTAATTTCTTGAGTTCTTTATATGTTCTGGATATCAGCCCTCTGTCAGATGTGGGGTTGGTGAAGACCTTTTCCCATTCTGTAGGCTGTTGTTTTGTCTTGTTGACCATGTCCTTTGCCCTACAAAAGCTTCTCAGTTTCAAGAGGTCCCATTGATTAATTGTTTCTCTCAGTGTCTGTGCTACTGGTGTTATATTTAGGAAGTGATCTCCAGTGCCAATGCGTTTGAGACTACCTACTTTCTTCTTTCAGGTTCAGAGTAACTGGATATATGTTGAGGTCTTTGATCCACTTGGACTTAAGTTTTGTGCACGTTGACAGATATGGATCTATTTGCAGTCTTCTACATGTTGACATCTAGTTATGCCAGCACGATTTGTTGAAGATGCTTTCTTTTTTTCCACTGTACTGTTTTGGCTTCTTTATTGAAAATCATATGTTCATAGGAGTGTGGATTAATGTCAGGGTCTTCAGTTCAGTTCCATGGTCCACATGTTTTTATGACAGTATCAAGCTGTTTTTATTATTTTAGCTGTATAGTAGAGCTTGAAGTGAGGGATTGTGATGCCTCCAGAGGTTGTTTCATACTTCTTGATAGCTGATGTTTGCTGAATGTACCAGTAGATAGAAGAGTGAAGACTTTTCTCTCTCCAGGCACTGGGGGATAAGGGGATGTGGGATTTCAGGGTGTGCCTTTACTCACTCCATGAACTTCTCAAACCCTGAATTTCTTCAGGGCCTCATTTTGATACTTGTAACTTTTTGTCCATCTTAGTCACTCTGCTCTATTCCTTTAGACTCTTTATGGAGAAACTCAGAAAAGGCCCGAATAAGTGTCTTTCAGCTCGAATAAGATCCAAAATCAACAAGGTGAGTCTTCATTGTCTATGTGACTGATCTAAAATCTCCAGAACAGCAGTGAACTACTTAGAAAAAAGCAACAGATCATGACCCTGGGTATGATGGGAGCTGATGCTGCCTCAGCATAGCAGTACAGAGGAGAGGGATGGCAGGAAATGGGGTTCAAGTCATGTATGAGATACTGATGCCTCTCCCCACTTGTTTTCTTATTCTCTTTTCTGACATTAGAACTGTTGTAATTCTTCATTTCTGTTTTGTATTGCAGACTATAAATAACATTTTTGAAAAATTTGAGAGCCTTAAATTCACACTCCGAAGAAATCATACTAAGGAGTATGAAGGCTACCTAGATAAGGTCAGTGTGTGAGCATGGAGGAAGGAGGATTGTGTGTCACCTGCTCAGCCTGTGTCCTGGGGTTGTGTTGTGTTGTTGTTTCAGTGAGTCTGTGATGCAATGGATAGGCTCCACACTCAATTGAACACACATGCACTTTATCCAGGTGAACCAACACACACACACACACACACACACACACACACACACACACACACACAAAGTGCAGTAGGACTCTGAGAATATTGAGACTTGGTTGTTACTGAAGAAGGCTATACAGGAACTGACTAAGGTGGTGGTGGCTGTTCTCCATAGAACTGCTGCTCCATGAGCCCTAAGCTGAGATGTCAGACCTAAACAGACCTATACTTTGAAAATCTTTTTTGCTGGTAAGGCTTTTTCTTCTGGGATTTGAAGATGTAACCTAAATCTGTTTTTCTTTCTGTAGATGAAAAGAAAAGAGGAAGAGGCAAAAAACAAGGGGTTCGGGAAGCATAGAAAATATCATAGACGAAACTCCCGAGACTTCCCCAAATTCAACTCTCTTCTACAAAGACTTATGAGTCGTGGAAAGGTGGGCCCCAGCCTGACACCAACATCTACAAAGTCTGAAGAGCCTTCAGGAGGAAGCACACCTGTGAAACAAACAGTGGTGTGTGGCCCACAGGAAGCCATCGAGGAGATAACCCCCACCCCTTCAGCAGACACTCCTGGGGAGACTAAGGTGGCGAAAAGCCCAGGTGAGTCACCACAGGTCCATGACTTGGAAATGACTTGTGTATAAGTGTTTCCCATTGCATCTGGGTCAGCCACACAAAACTGAGACTGCAGCTCTCCAGTAAAGTAAGGCGGTACTGGTGCACAGGTGTCCGAGGTCTAGAGCACTGAGCAACACAGAGAACGTCCCTTCCCCTTGTCCATGTCCTCAGCCGTTTGCTTCCACGGATCCACTTTGCTGTGGTAACAGAACCTCCTGTGATGAGTGTTGTCTTGTTCCTTCCTGCCATCTAACTGTCTTGTCAAAATAACCTTTAACTTAGTTTACTCAGATAAGTTTCCTCAAAACTTGCTTGAGTTCAGATCCTCATCTTTTCTGAGCTCTGTAGAGATTTGAAGAAGCACATTAAGAAAATACTAAATCATTTTCCATCATAAGAAATGGTTACTTTATGAAACTTGGACTCTCAGATAATTTTAGGACATAATGGAGAGATGTGAGGGCAACAGAATTTCAGGTGCATGAGATTATGTTTTCAGCATTTGGTAGACTCTCACAAAAAATCCTCAAGTAGGGCCAGAGATGTTGACTCTGTGGGTGAAGCGCTAGCAGTGACAGTGTCCAAACCTGAGATGGAATCTCCAGAAAGCACGTGACAGTGGGGTGTGTTTGGCCACCTCTACATTCAAGGTTCTTTTCAGGTGAGATGGGACAGGGAGACAGGAGAAGACCTGGTTTCTTACAGCACAGCTAGCTGGGCAGACACAGAAGCACAGAAGAGATTCTGTTGGACCAAAGGGGCCAGGGAAGATCAGCACTCCAGGCAGTCAGTTCACATCTGCAGATATGCTGAAGCACCTGTGCATCCTTGCTCACACATCAGCATGGACATTCTGAAAAACAAACACAGATCACGGACATGTGCAAACACACTCACAGTTCATACATAAAGGATTTTAAAGGGAAAATACACATATTTCTGAAAAAAAGTTCTCAAGTATCTCATCTCATTTGGTTTATGTTGTTTGTTTCATTTGTAACAACTACTTTTACAGCCTGAGTAGACTTGACTTGAGATCCTGCCACCTCAGCAGGCAAATGTTGAAATTCCAAGTGTGCATCACCAAAGCTGACTTTTCAGATGTTTCTAAAGTATTGGTTGATTCTTGTCTTGCCTTGCAAGAGTCAAAAGTCTCTTCTTGAGTGAGGAGGAGCTATAAGCCAATTTTTAGTACTCTGTCTCAGTTAGGCACAGGTGAGAGAGTCGGCCTTTGCCAGAATTGAGCCTGTGCACTAAGCAATCCACACATTTCTAGATGTAAGAGTTAGCCTTTCCCAGCTGTGAGCCTGTGCACTCAGCAATCTACACATCTGTGTAATGTAATGAAAAAGCAAGAGTAAGCTGCTCAATAGGAACCTATTGGACTGGAGAATAATCAGGAAAGGGATGACTGGTTCCAGCTAAGTGGAGCCATCTGTCCTTGGAACTTTGCTGAGCTAAGTGCACCATTTTCACTCACATTTGGATTTGAGGCTGCGACTTCTCTAGGCGGTGTGTGCCATGGGTGACCCTGTAGTTCCAGGGTCTCAAGGGTTTCCTCCATCCCTACGACATACCCTATTAGGGACAGTATGTGATAGTATGACCTTGAGAAAATCTTTGTATGCTTTCATGCAACTGCAACCTCTTGAAATCTGGTGGGGTTTATTGTGGCCTCAAAACTCTTGGGGAAAATGGTCTGCATGACTGAGCATGCTCACAACAGGCTTTCCTCAAGTGGAAGTTCTGGAATACTTGTAGTTTGGCTCAGTCTAAGTCTGAAAGGTACAGACAATGGAAGCCAATTTTGTGAAACTCAGTCTCAAAACCCATGAGGACCCAGGGAAAACTAAGTCCAGACCTGAGAGTCCAGTGGCCAGCAGACCTGGAGATCTGAACCACAGATAAAGAAGACATGTCTGTCCCAGGAGGGACTCAGCAGAAGTTTATATTTTCTCTGCCTGTTTGTCCTGTTTAGTCTTCATGTTACCCACCAGAGTTGAGAGGGCCCTTTGCTCACTGAGTCTGTGAACCCACACAGAAATTTCTTTGCAACCAACTCATGGTCACACCCAAAAATATGTTGTTCCATCCACTTAAGCTGACAGTAAAGACCATGCTCACAGTTACCACTCAGCTGTGGCCAGAGCTTGGAGAAAAAAACTCCCTGCCTATTTTGTGGTTCCATCATGGGGAGAGGGGCTGCTGTAGAGAATACCAATGACTTTGTGTTTTTCCTCCAGGCTACCAGACTGAGTTCTGCTCAGGGACACCAGGCCCTGTAACCTCAGATTTCTTTCTCTTTTCCATTGCAGTTCCGAACTCCAAAGGCCTCCGCCCTGTGATCCTTCCAAAAGACTTATGGGATAGGTTCCTGCTTTCTGCGAAAAACAACACCAAAAAAGGAGTGGAAACATGCGGAGTCTTATGTGGTACCCTGGTAAAGATATGAAAACTCCTTGTTCTGAGACTGTTTCTTCCCCCTTGGCTTCCTATGACTCCCAGAAAACATATCCAGGGGCTGTGTCTATACTTATCACTCCACAGAAGGAACCATGGATGACAAGGCATGGCCACCTTGAATTTGATGATTTTGCAATTGGTTGCTTTTCAGAGTCCCTTGAATTGAATAATTTGCTTCAGTGCTATAGTTAGAAATTTTCACTCTAGTGGTGCCTAGTGCCTGTAACCCCAGTCATTGGCAAACTGAGGCTGGAGGCTTCCTACAAGTTCAAACCTGGCTCACATACAGAGTGAGACATTGAAGTAAAAGCAGGCAGGTTGTCAGGCAGAATGTCAGGTATGAGACATGGAGACAGGCACATTGACTACTTCTAAAAGGAGGAGGACTCAGTTCCTTTTGTAGCCTGGTCTGACCACCTACTCTGTGGTAAGCCTTGGAATATAAATTAAACACTTCAAGACCCTCAATCAGACCTATTGCCTGCTGCAGGGAAGACTCTAGTCTCAGGATGTGCTAGGAGGGACATGTCAGGTTCATCTTATCCTCTGTGCCTTCATACAGTTCCCAGCAAAGCACTGGAGCAGTTAAGGTGGAGAAACACTGAGGTGAGGGAGAAGGATGAGAGTCATTCACTGGGGTGGGGGCTTCACTTACTTGTGTTATGAGAGAGTGGGTTGACAGTGCCAGGGAATTGTAACAAGTTGTTTTCTCTTGGCAGGAAAAGGAAGAATACCACATCAGTCATGTTATAATCCCTGTGCAGAAGGGAAAGTCTAATTACTGTTGTATGGAGAACGAGGAGGATCTCCTTTTTGTTCAAGAAGAGCTGGGGCTTCTCACCTTAGGTTGGATTCATGTAAGCAAACTGACCTCCCTGTGGCAGCTCCTCTTCTAAACACACTGCCTATTTCTTTCTCATCACAAAGTTAATCCATTCCAGATCATCTGTCTCTGAGCACATGCAGTCACTAGTGTTTCAGCGTTGAGTCAAAGGCACGTTTCCTGGTGTATTTCCAGCTCTACTAATTTTATCTCTTACTCAAAGTAATTCTTCAAAGTTCCAATACTTTGTGAATAGATGAATAATGGTAGCTTTCCTAGGATGTATGAGAACATGGTGTAGAGACCATGTCCCTAAAAGCTGTATGACTGGACGTATTTTAACGTCAAGATAATTCATTCTAATGATTGCATTTTGTCTTTATGGAGAAGCACTTGCTTTGTGCACACCAAAAGAGCACCTTCATGCAAGATTTTCAAGTAGTTGGCCATGCTGTGCAGGCTTGTGGTGATCTTGAAGGAAATAGAGTTCCTTCCCTAGAGAGTTCTTCTGAATGATTCTCTCATTTTCATGGCTTCAAACTCACAGAACATGCAGTTTCTCTTAGAATGGGACAGGTGTAAGCCACAATCAGTTGGTTATTTCTAGGTTTTGCGAGATCACAAGTACTTTTGTACTCACAGCTTGGGAATTGCTGATATGTGAGGCAGTTTCCTGTATCTTTATGCTCCAGTTACATAAATTCTTACTGCTTTGCCTAACAATAATATACCACGGCAGATGGAAATTTGTCCTTTTGTGCCTGGAGATCACACAGAAAATGAGCACCAGTTTTGATGAGGCAGAGTCCATTCTACTTTTCAGGAGATAAATATAGGGCACTGTGGGTTTCATGGAAAGAGGAGTCCCACTTGAGGTGACTTATAATGACTTACAAAGAAGCCCAAGGAGAGCTTCCTGGGGAAGTGGTCCTGCATCAGTGAGCAGTCTTGTCCGTTGGGATTTGTGGTTGATATTAGGAAAGGATGGCAGATTTGTGTTGACATGACCCTTCAGAGCCATGCTCTCCATTGTCGGGTGAGGGCAGAAAGAACAGACCTGTTTTTGAGTAAAGGGAGAACTCTTTGGGTGTTCTGGGCAGAACAATGATGTGATCAAAGCCAGATACAGAAGGTAAAATGAAGGAATTGCAAGGCTGGTAACAGTGGGGAGGTCAGTTAACATTTGGGAGCTGGTGACTTCCAATGACGATGAGAGGGTGATGGCCATGTGCACAGGAATGTGGGATTTCAGGGATCCAGGGGCTGAGGAATAGAGGTTGTCCAGTCTGTGACAGGGCAGGCTTGGAGTGGGACCCATGGGGATGGTAGTTATCATAAGCATGAGTAGGGCATCTAGAGGAAGATGGACTTTGGAAGTGGGGTTCAGTCCTACCTTGTGGAATTTAAGGCACTTGTGAGATATCACATCTATGGAGCCTTTGCTGGCAGTTGGATGGAGGTTTGGGGAAGCCCAGTGAAGGTAGGAGAGGAATCTGTGTGGCTTCTGAATGGAGGTGGTCCAGAAAACCTGGTAAATAAGGAGTGTTGACAGCAAGAGAAGTGATTGGCTGACAGCTGAGGAGGAGATCTAATGAGGAGAGCGGGAACACAGTGGGGGATGACAGAGACACAGGCTGCAGGAGAAATGGTTATGGGGTTCACAGAAGATGCACAGCAGGGACAGTGGGGGAATGAGTTCAGTATGTGACCCAGGGACAGGCTCCAACAGAAGAGGATCAGCTCATTGAGAATGGTGGCTAATGACTTTTACGCCTTGGTTGGTAGAGACTGCAAGGTTTAAAGAAGACATGGAAAGCTTGGTGTACGGCACAGTCCTGGAAGCCTAGCCTTCAGGAAGGTGGGCCTGCTGGATGGTGACTTTGGCACCAACCTGTGCTACACAGGCAGACCGTGGCTTGAAAACAAAGTCATCTGATGAAATTACTGCTATTGTGGAGCTTGTCAGGACTGCCATATTGAGGATCACATCTATCTAGGCCAAGATTCTAAGCGAAAGGGAGAGAGATGAGGCTGCTTTTTGTAGAGTTGGGTTAACAGAGTACGGACATGTACAAGAATTGGGAAATGGTTTCATCATGATTTTGTCTAGTTATTTTTTGTTTCCTTCACTTTAGTTTTTTCTTTGACTTTTAGTTTTACAAGTGCTTGATATTTTAAAATATAGCTTACTTGTAGTGTACATATATGAACAGCAGAGTTTAATGACTCCTTGAGGAAAGAGGAATTTGCTGAGAGCCTGGTCCATCTTTCCAAATTCCTTCCTCTGAGACTGATCCCCCTCTTGCTCTAACTGTCTCTACTTTGATCTCTATAGAGTTAATCTCCTAAGTGTGCCCCCTCCCTGCTATCAGTACTTCATATTTGCTTATGTCCTGAAATGCAATGGATAGATACATGACTTTCACATCTGGCTTTCTTGGCTTAACATCTGCAAGGTTCCTCCCCATTCTGGCATGCAGTTGTTTGATGTGTGTTTACACCTGGTGAGCAAGTGAAGGAGGGGAGGGAAGGGAAGGAAAGAGGGGTAAGATAATGTGGCAGTAGTGTTTACAGCACCACACCCGAAGGGCAGAAGGGTCTCCTCTTAACAGGGAGAAATCACATAGGGAGGTCTCAGAGGCAGGTTTGAAGGCTTGGAGCTGAAGACCCTGAGAGTCTGTTGAACTGATGTTTGAAGTAGTCATGGGAACTCTGAGGGAGATGGAATCAGAGTCTGCTGTTAGCAGGAGGGAAGCAGAGGTAAGTTAGATGCTGAAGGACAAAACTTGGTTACTCTTTAGGCAGTCAGTATAACTAGGCTTGGATGAATAAAGGGATCTTGTCCTCAGTGAATGACCAGCTTAGGACCTTTATGGATCAGGAAGACAAAAGAGATAATTCCTTCTTCCTTCTCCACCTAGTAGACCAGAGTGTTTTCCTGGCGTGATTTCGGGATTCATGGTGGGAACCAGTTGTTGAAGCTCCTCGGGACTGCTTTCCTTTGTGGATCAGGCATGGGGCTCACTGGGAATTCTTGGCTTCTTTTGTCTTCTCAGACCCATCCAACCCAGACAGCCTTCTTGTCGAGTGTGGATTTACACACTCATTTTTGTTACCAGAAGATGCTCCCAGAATCCATTGCAGTGGTGTGTGCACCCAAGTATAAACAGTGAGTATGTAGGATTCAGGTCTGGATGGTACAAGAGCAAAATGCTCCATGGCTCAGAACACTGTGAAAATGAATATCCAGAGTGTCTTAAGTGATTGCTATGAAAGCCTCCCTTTAAGGTACATATTCTAATTAAAACCAGCTGCTCTTAAAAGACGTGCTGACACCATTGCTGGGCTCCATCTTCAAGAAGTGACTTCAAGAGCCAGAGGTTAAAGAAATTCCACACTGGACACTGCATACGAGTGTCATCTCTTATCATTCCCAATGTCATGTTAATCTGAGTTTCTCGGCAGAGCTAATGTTGAGAAAGCAATGAATCATCTTGTTTTGTTTTGTAATAAATTTTTGTACACTGGATATTGTCTCACAGGGGCTATTGGACCCTGGTTTCAGCACACCCCCAACTTGCTACTCAAAATTATTGCCCTAACAGACCTATCTTTTTGTTTGATTCTTCTTCCTTCTCATTTCTACTGTTGAGTTCCTTTGCATCATTAGGCCAAGAAAGGGATCCAGAGAGAGTGAGACAGAGAGGGCGGTACACGTACAGGGGTGAAAAGAAGGAGAGGAAGGAGGAGGAGGACAAGAAAAGGATGAGGAGGAGAAGAAAGAGAGGGGGAGGGAGGGTGGTTGAGACTATGACAAAGAAGACAAGGTCTAACAGGACAATGACAATGATGACTAGGAATAGGAGAAGGAGTTCCACATGGTCTATGATGGAGGAAGAGTTGTACAGAGAAGAGGAGAGAAGGAAGAGAGGAGGAGAGAAGGGTAGAAAGGTGAAGAGAAAGGGGAGGAGGAAGAGGAGGAAAAGAAAGGAAAAGAAGGGGGACAAGAGGAAAGATGGAGAGGAGAGAAAAGAAAGAGACGGGGGATATCTGCTCGACTGTAATTTTACTTTTTCTCATTTCAGAGTCGGAATTTTTACATTAACATCTTATGGATTAAAAGTAATAGAATTCTGTCCCAAGAGAGGATTTCATTCTCATAATCAGGACTCAGCTCTCTTCTGTGTATGTATCTGTGTACAAGAAATCAAGGCCATATTCCCAGCCAGGACATAGAGCTGATATGATTGAACATCTTTTTGATCCTCATGGAAGATCAACCTCATCACCCACCTTCCTAGAAATCCATAATAACCATGTATCTAGGAAGCAGTGGGCTGTGGATATCAGTTTCTTATATTTGCAACCTGGTCATTTACTGTCTTTGAGGGTGCTGGCCATCTGGACCATTTTTCCTGATAACTGGGGATACTAATACTATGTACTTTACAGGCTGCTGAGAGGATAAAGGAAGAGGGACTGGGGTGGACTTAGGGGCAGAGTGTGTCCTCAGCATGCTTGATACCTTGGATTCCATCCCCAGTAACATGGGGAAAAGAAATAACCCACAAAGTATGGAATCCATTAGCTTATTCAAGGCTTATTACTTATTCATTTGTTCTTCATCAATGTCAGTTACTAGGTTTCAGAGGGTGATCAGAATGCCAAAGAAAAAGCCATGTAAGATAGATAAATTAAGCATATTTCATTCTGAAGTTTTGTGCTCACCTGCCTAGGGAGGTGGTTTTTTTCTCCCAGTTTGTATCTGTGATAACAACACACTTAGTGTGATCAGGCCTCAGGGCCTCAGATCAGCCTCAGATCAATGAGATTCTGGCACTTTACTTCACATTAACCTGGACTTTTTCATCCACTTTGATTCAGAAGGAATGCAACAACATAGTGAAAAGACCAGAACCCAGTCCTATAAAATATATAAGATTCAGGGATACAGCACAGAGATTGAAGGAAGGCTAAGATACTGAGATCAGAGTGCTAATTCCAAGTGGTTGAACTCTGTATGTGTTTTCTATGTATCATACTGAACGCGTGTGTGTATTTATATATAGTTTGCATCATACTCCTGATCCTAACAGTAAAATAAGACCTAAGGAAACTTCAGCTTTCTTTAAAAAGTATATATCTATATATATATCTATCTATATATATCTATATATATACTTTTATTTCATTATTTTTATTTCTTTAACTTCATTGTGTAGTCTTTTAAAAGTAGACCCTGTTTTGACTTTAATTCTCTTTCTATTTGCATTTTCACATGAGTTTAGTGCCTGTGTGATTAGAAGTTGGCAGATGTCCTAGATCTGGAGTCAAGCCATTGCTCACTGCCCACTTCCCTGCAAGAGCAGTGGGTGTTGTTAAACACTGTACCATATACTCCAGTCCCTGTTTTCTAGTCTCATGGATCAAACCAGGTTTTCAGTTGAATGTGGGGAAGATCTTTCTAAAAAAGATCTGTTAAAAAATAGATAGCTCTATCTTGGAATACAAAATGATTAGGTGCTAGAATTTTGAAAGATGTTGCACAAGTTAAAA
Organism: Peromyscus eremicus; assembly: GCF_949786415.1. Taxonomy (NCBI): domain Eukaryota; kingdom Metazoa; phylum Chordata; class Mammalia; order Rodentia; family Cricetidae; genus Peromyscus; species Peromyscus eremicus. The sequence goes on from NW_026734505.1 coordinate 234,317, forward strand.
AAAAATGTCTAAAACACCAGTTCTCAAGTTCCCAATTGGCAAGACCTCCTCCAAACCCGACCATGGTGAAGCACACCTGTAGCGCCAGCACTTAGACAGCTGCCGCAGGAGATCACAAGTTTGAGGCCAGCTGAGGCTACATAACCAGGCTTTCAGATTGGTAAATCCTTATGACTTTGTATGCCAAGTGTGAGTATCTCCTCAAGGACTATTAGGTCCCCTTTACCATCTGATTGACATCATGATTCCAATACTGCACTGAAATTCCTGGTCCCTTTTAATAAAGGAATGTTTCACAAGTGACTCTGGAAAATAGATGCAAAGATACACGGGGAGACACTGAATCCGACCATGTGGAGAACTTGGTAGGAGTGTTGGGTGCCAGATCTTTTGACATTGCTTCTATTGACATCAGGATTTCAGTGCTAGGATGAGAACTATGTAACTTCAGTGAGCTTCTCCAATCAGAGGCTTATTGCTTGGGATGTGGCTCAGTTGGGAGAGTGCTCCTGTTTCAAGCACCAGGCCCTGGACTCATTTCCCAGAACTACTGAAATCTGCCATGGTGGTGTTTGCCCATAATCCAGCACTTTGGAGCTAGTGGCAAGAGAGTAATTTCAGGATCCCTCTGGCATACCTAGGTTACGTGTTCTAGCCTGGGTCACATGAAGCTCTCTTTTGGTATAATATAAAAGGTATAAGCTGTTTCAAAACAGGAGTTGTCCATGCCTTAACCACATTTCCTTTTCTCCAATTGCAGGACTGCAGTCACGTCACCATCCAAAACAGCCTGGTGACTGTCACAGATTTGCGATGAGTTAAATCCCACACACCTACATCAGTGGGAGCCTGTGTGTGTGTGTGTGTGTGTGTGTGTGTGTGTGTGTGTGTGTGTGTATTGTGCGTGTGTATTTTGTTTATATGTGAGTGAATGTAGGATGGTGTATGTGTATATGTATATGTGTTCAATCTATGTTGTGTATGTTACATCTGTTTCATGTATGTTACATCTTTGTCATGTATGTTCACTGGTGTGTATGAATGGCACACTATACTCATTCACAGAGCCCAGAGGAAGACACTGATGTGTGCTCTATTAATGAATTAGAATAGTATATCAGTCATTCATAATGACTAGAAATTGATTTTATTATATAGTTTACTTGTTATTAGTTTTAGATGATATTTTCTGGCCAGGATCCAGTATAGGAGTAAGGGCCCAATGCACGCACTTGCTGGCTTGCCTCACCTGCCTCAGGGAGCCTAGAGGACAGGTTGTAATGCCAACGCTCACTGTCCTGAAGACAGTCCTCCTGAGTGACCACTCTGGCTACAACACAACTCTAAAGGATGTTTGGCCAAGAGAGAGAAGTCTACTTACCTAAAAAGCTTGTTTTGAAGTATGTAAAGTTCCCTAGCTGTGATGAACTCACCACTGAAGCTAATGCTTACAGCAAACTGCAAATAAAAATGCTGTCCTGCACAAGGGATGCTGAGACAAATTCACTGCCAGTGACAGTCTGGCCAAAGCAGCTCACATGAACTGTGCTCGGGCGCACACTCTCTGCTCACATTGGCCCTGTCTAGAAATTTCCCATAAATTTCACAGAAACTTGTATTTTCTTTATATAAGTGTGTTTTGAAACAGATTTGTAGTTTCTTAAAAATTCTATTTAGTTCTGTAATTAAAGTTGAGTTTCGTGTCAAGCTCTTGAGTCTTCCTTCTGATCAGGAGTCACATAACCATGTTAAGTGAGAGGTGTGATTGCCAGCTAATAGGATTAGTAGGTACTGGTGGGCAACCTTGTCCTAGTTGCCTGTTTCTCCTTTATTTCCTTTTTCATTTTTCTGTCTTTCTTATTTATTGTGACTGGGTCTCAGTGTGAAGCAATGTCTAGTCTGAAATTCACTTTATAGTCCAGGCTGACCTGGAACTTACAAAAACTCACCTACTTCTGCTTCTCAAGGGTTGGGATTAAACATTTCATTGCTGTGGTTTTAAATTTTAAGCATCTGACATTGTTCTGTATGTCTATAATTGATCTTGGTCATACTTAGTCCTCACCTCCCTCACCCACGCTCCTCCAACCCCATCTGAAACCCCTATTCTAAACTTGTCAGGCTTGGTGTCAAGGGTCTTGTTGTATGAAGCCAAGTTGCCTGCCCTGTTTTCTATTTTGAACAACCCACTGAGTTTAATCAGGGTTTCTTGCATGTGCATGCTTGTGGGGTTCTATTGAATCATGGGCAACTTCCCATTTTCTACACCCCTAAAGAAAAATGACTCCTCCTTCCCCCTAAAGAAGTATGAATCGGGACTTCCCTTCTGAAGCACAGGTGAGTGCCCTAGCTTGCCCCCGACCCCATCCCTAAGCACCAGCCACTCCCGGGTAGACCTGCCCAACTTGGCCCCAGGTTCTGGTCACAGGGCAGGTTCCCTTCTATCCCCACCGGGAAGGATCCCCTTCTCTAAGACCCCTGGCAGACCCTGCAGTCTCCACGCCCTGCCCCAAGCCCATCCGCCTGAGCCCCAAACCTCTTCCTGAGACTTAGAGGCCGGCCCCCAGCTCCCATCTTGCCCTGGACTTCCCTTCTGAAGGACAGGTGAGTCCCCTAACTTGCCCCCGACCCCATCCCTGGGCACCAGCCACTCCGGGGAAGACCTGCCTAACTTGGTCCCAGGTTCTGGGCACTGGGAAGGTTCCCTTCTAGCCCCACCGGGCAGACCCTGCAGTCTCCACGCCCTGCCCCCACCCCCATCCGCCTGAGCCCCAAGCCTCTTCCTAAGACTTAGAGGCCAGCCCCCAGATCCCATCTTGCCCTGGACTTCACTTCTGAAGCACAGGTGAGTGCCCTAGCTTGCCGCCGACCCCATCCCTGGGCACCAGCCACTCCGGGGAAGACCTGCCCAACTTGGCCCCAGGTTCTGGTCACAGGGCAGGTTCCCTTCTAGCCCCACTGGGAAGGATCCCCTTCTCTAAGACCCCTGGCAGACCCTGCAGTCTCCACGCCCTGCCCCCACGCCCATCTGCCTGAGCCCCAAGCCTCTTCCTGAGACTTAGAGGCCGGCCCCCAGCTCCCAGCTCCCATCTTGCCCTGGACTTCCCTTCTGAAGCACAGGTGAGTCCCCTAACTTGCCCCCGACACCATCCCTGGGCACCAGCCACTCCGGGGAAGACCTGCCCAACTTGGCCCCAGGTTCTGGTCACAGGGCAGGTTCCCTTCTAGCCCCACCAGGAAGGATCCCCTTCTCCAAGACCCGTGGCAGACCCTGCAGTCTCCACGCCCTGCCCCCACCCCCATCCGCCTGAGCCCCAAGCCTCTTCCTGAGACTTAGAGGCCGGCCCCCAGCTCCCAGCTCCCATCTTGCCCTGGACTTCCCTTCTGAAGCACAGGTGAGTCCCCTAACTTGCCCCCAACCCCATCCCTGGGCACCAGTCACTCGGGAAGATCTGTCCCACTTGGCCCCAGGTTGTGGTCACCGGGCAAGTTCCCTTCTAGCCCCACCGGGAAGGATCCCCTTCTCCAAGACCCCTGGCAGACCCTGCAGTCTCCACGCCCTGACCCCACGCCCATCTGCCCCAGCCCCAAGCCTCTTCTTGAGACTTAGAGGCTGGCCCCCAGCTCCCAGCTTGCCCCGGATTTCCCATCTGGAGGAGAGAGAGAGAGAGAGAGAGAGAGAGAGAGAGAGAGAGGGAGAGAGGAGAGCACCCATCCTCCCCCGGACATCCCTTCTGAACAAGAGTTCCCATCCTGCCCCGGACTTCCAATTTGGACAAGAGAGCTCCCATCTGGACAAGAGAGAGAGACTTCCTGAATCTGTCAGCTCTGTCTGAACCAAGTGTGTGGATAAGGACAAGAACGAACCACAAGGAGATGGGCAGACGTCAAGGCAGAAACACATACAACAAAATGAATAGCAATATACCATCATCAGGCCCTAGCCCTCCTCCAACACCTAGACCTGAACATCAGAAATTGGAAGAAGCAGAAGAAAATAGCCTTATGAATGTCATCATGAAGAAGCTAGAGGATTGTGTAGAGAAAAAGACAAAAAAATGTGAAGAATGCTGTAAACAACTAGAGGAAAGGGCAAACAAATTAGAAGAAATCAAAAAAGTCCTGGAAGAGAACAATAAAATACTGAAAGAAAATCAAGAAAAATCAATGAAACAAATGAAGGAAACAGTCCAAGACCTGAAAAGGGAAATAGAAAAAATGAAGAAGACACAAACAGAGGGAATGCTGGAAATAGAAAATCTGAGAAAATGATTGGGAACTTCAGATGCAAGTATAATCAACAGAATGCAAGAGATAGAAGAGAGAATCTCTAGTGTTGAAGATACAATAGAAGAAATAGATTCATCAGTCAAAGAAAACACTAAAGTCAACAAAGTCATGAACCAAAATGTCCAAGAAATTTGGGACACCATGAAAAGACCAAACCTACGAATAATAGGGGTAGAAGAAGGAGAAGAATACCAACTCAAGGGCACAGAAAATATATTCAACAAGATCATAGAAGAAAACTTTCCCAACTTAAAGAAGGAAATGCCTATGAAGATACAGGAAGCCTATAGAACACCAAACGGACTAGACCCCCAAAAAAAGTCCCCTCGCCACATAATAATTAAACAATTAAACGTACAGAATAAAGAAAGAATATTAAGAGCAGCAAAGGAAAAAGGCCAAGTGACATATAAAGGCAAACCTATCAGAATAACACCCGATTTCTCAATGGAGACTTTGAAAGCCAGAAGGTCCTGGACAGATGTAATGCAGACACTAAGAGACCATGGATGTCAGCCTAGACTAATATACCCAGCAAAACTTTCAATCATCATAGATGGAGTGAACAAGACATTCCATGACAAAGCCAGATTTAAACAATATTTATCCACAAATCCAGCCCTACAGAAAGCACTAGAAGGAAAATTCCAACCTAAGGAAGTCAGATACACCCTCGAAAACACAGGCAATAGATAAAGCCACAGCAGTAAACCCCAACGAAGAAAAGTACACACACATCACCACCAAAAAATAACAGGAATGAACAATCACTGGACATTAATATCCCTCAATATCAATGGACTTAATTCACCTATAAAAAGACATAGGCTTACAGAATGGATACGAAAGCAGGACCCATCTTTCTGCTGCATACAAGAAACACATCTCAAATTCAAAGATAGACACTACCTAAAAATAAAAGGCTGGGAAAAGACTTTCCAATCAAACGGTCTTAAGAAACAAGCGGGTGTAGCCATCCTGATATCCAGCAAAATAGACTTCAAACTAAAATCAATCAAAAGAGATCAAGAAGGGCATTATATACTCATCACAGGAAAGATCCACCAAGATGAAGTCTCAATTCTGAACATTTATGCCCCAAACCCAAGGGCACCCACATATGTAAAAGAAACATTATTAAAGCTTAAATCACATATAAAACTCCACACATTAATAGTGGGAGACCTCAACACCCCACTTTCACCACTGGACAGATCCCCCAAATCGAAACTTAACAGAGAAATAAAGGACTTAATTGATGTCATGACTCAAATGGACTTAATCGACATCTACAGAACATTCCATCCTAACAAAAAAGAATATACCTTCTTCTCAGCACCCCATGGAACCTTCTCTAAAATCGACCACATACTTGGTCACAAAACAAATCTAAACAGATACAAAACAATTGGAATAACCTCCTGTGTTCTATCAGACCACCATGGTCTAAAGTTGCATTTCAACAACAACAAAAACTACAGAAAACCTACAATCTCATGGAAACTGAACAATACCCAACTGAATCACCAATGGGTTAAGGAAGAAATAAAGAAAGAAATTAAAGACTTCCTAGAGATCAACGAAAATGAAGACACCACATATCCAAACCTATGGGACACTATGAAAGCAGTACTAAGAGGGAAATTCATAGCACTAAACGCCCACATAAATAAGCTGGAGAAATCTCACACTAGTGACTTAACAGCACACCTGAAAGTTCTAGAACAGGAAGAAGCAAAGTCTCCCAGGAAAAATAGATGCCAGGAAATTATCAAAGTGAGAGCTGAAATCAATAAAATAGAAACAAAGAGAACAATACAAAAACTTAATGAAACAAAGAGTTGGTTCTTTGAGAAAATCAACAAGATAGACAAGCCCTTATCCAAACTAATCAAAAGACAGAGAGAGAGCATCCAAATCAACAAAATCAGAAATGAAAAGGGGGACATAACAATAGACATTGAGGAAATCCAGAGAATCATCAGGTCATACTTCAAAAACCTCTATTCCACAAAACTGGAAAACTTAAAAGAAATGGATAATTTTCTGGATAGGTACCACATACCTAAATTAAATCAAGACCAGATAAACTATTTAAATAGTCCAATAACTCCTAACGAAATAGAAACAGTCATTAAAAGTCTCCCAACCAAAAAAAGCCCAGGACCAGATGGTTTCAGTGCAGAATTCTACCAGATCTTCAAAGAAGAGTTAATACCAATACTCTCTAAATTGTTCCATACAATAGAAACAGAAGGAACATTACCAAACTCCTTCTATGAGGCTACAATTACCCTGATTCCCAAACCAAACAAGGATACAACAAAGAAAGAGAACTACAGACCGATCTCCCTCATGAACATTGATGCAAAAATACTCAATAAAATACTGGCAAACAGACTCCAAGAACACATCAAAACAATTATCCACCATGATCAAGTAGGATTCATTCCAGGGATGCAAGGATGGTTCAACATACGAAAGTCTGTCAATGTGATACACCATATAAACAAACTCAAAGAAAAAAACCACATGATCATCTCACTAGATGCTGAAAAGGCATTTGACAAAATCCAACACCTCTTCATGATAAAGGTCTTGGAGCGATCAGGAATACAGGGAACATACCTAAACATAATAAAGGCAATTTACAGCAAGCCAACAGCCAACATGAAATTAAATGGAGAGAAACTCAAAGCAATTTCACTAAAATCAGGAACGAGACAAGGCTGTCCACTCTCCCCATACTTATTCAATATAGTACTTGAAGTTCTAGCCAGAGCAATAAGACAACATAAGGAGATTAAGGGGATACAAATTGGAAAGGAAGAAGTCAAGCTTTCCCTATTAGCAGATGACATGATAGTATACTTGAGCAACCCCAAAGATTCCACCAAGGAACTGATACAACTTATAAACACCTTCAGCAACATAGCAGGATACAAGATCAACTCAAAAAAAAAAAGTAGCCCTCCTATATACAATGGACAAAAAAGTGGAGAAGGAAATCAGAGATACATCACCCTTTACTATAGCCACAAATGCCATAAAATACCTTGGGGTAACACTAACCAAGCAAGTGAAGGACTTATATGACAAGAACTTTAAGTCCCTGAAAAAAGAAATTGAAGAAGATGTCAGAAAATGGAAAGATCTCCCATGCTCATGGATAGGCAGAACTAACATAGTAAAAATGGCAATCTTACCAAAAGCAATCTACAGATTCAATGCAATCCCCATCAAAATAACAACACAATTCTTCTCAGACCTGGAAAGAATTATACTCAACTTCATATGGAAAAACAAAAAACCCAGGATAGCCAAAAGAATCCTGTACAATAAAACAACCTCTGGAGGCATCACGATCCCTGACTTCAAGCTCTACTATAGAGCTACAGTAATAAAAACAGCTTGGTACTGGCATAAAAACCGACATGTGGACCAATGGAATCGAATTGAAGACCCTGACATTAATCCGCACACCTATGAACAAATAATTTTTGACAAAGAAGCCAAAAGTGCACAATGGAAAAAAGAAAGCATCTTCAACAAATGGTGCTGGCAAAACTGGATATCAACATGTAGAAGGCTGCAAATAGATCCATATCTATCACCGTGCACAAAACTTAAGTCCAAGTGGATCAAGGACCTCAACATAAATCCAGCTACTCTGAACCTGCTAGAAGAGAAAGTTGGAAGTAGTCTTGAACGCATTGGCATAGGAGACCACTTTCTAAATAGAACACCAGTAGCACAGACACTGAGAGAAACAATCAATCAATGGGACCTCTTGAAACTGAGAAGCTTTTGTAGGGCAAAGGATACGGTCAACAAAGCAAAGCGACAGCCTACAGAATGGGAAAAGATATTCACCAATCCCACATCTGACAGAGGACTGATATCCAGAATATATAAGGAACTCAAGAAATTAGACACCAAAATGCCCAACAGTCCAATTAAGAAATGGGCTATAGAACTAAACAGAAAATTCTCAACAGAGGAAACTCAAATGGCTGAAAGACATTTAAGGAATTGCTCAACATCCCTAATCATCAGGGAAATGCAAAACAAAACAACTCTGAGATACCACCTTACGCCTGTCAGAATGGCTAAGATCAAAAACACTGAAGACACCTTATGCTGGAGAGGATGTGGAGCTAGGGGAACTCTCCTCCACTGCTGGTGGGAATGCAAGCTTGTACAACCACTTTGGAAATCAATATGGCGATTTCTTAGAAAATTGGGAATCCATCTCCCCCAAGATCCAGCTATACCACTCTTGGGCATATACCCAAGGAATGCTCAACCACACCACAAGAGCACTTGTTCAGCTATGTTCATATCAGCATTGTTTGTAATAGCCAGAACATGGAAACAACCTAGATGCCCTTCAACTGAAGAATGGATAAACAAAATGTGGTACATATACACAATGGAATACTACTCAGCAGAGAAAAACAATGACATCATGAGGTTTGCAGACAAATGGATGGATCTAGAAAAAATCATCCTGAGTGAGGTGTCCCAGACTCAGAAAGACAAACATGGTATGTACTCACTCATAACAGGATACTAGATGTGGAACAAGGATGACTGGACTGCTACTCACATCACCAGGCAGGCTACCTGGAAAACAGGACCCCAAGAAAGACACAGGGATCGCCCAATGACAGAGAAATGGAATGAGATCTACATGAACAGCCTGGATATGAGTGGGGGTAGTGAAGGGCGAAGGTCGAGGGAAAGAGAGCTTGGGTGAGTGGGAGATCCCAGCTGGATCAACAACAGAGAGGGAGAACAAGGAATAGGAGACCATGGTAAATGAAGACCACATGAGAATAGGAAGAAACAAAGTGCTAGAGAGGCCCACAGAAATCCACAGATACCCCCACAACAGACTGCTGGCAATGGTCGAGAGACAGTCCGAACTGACCTACTCTGGCGATGGGATGGCCAAACACCCTAATTGTCGTGCTAGAAACCTCATCCAACTACTGAGGGATCTGGATGCAGAGATCCATGACTAGGCCCCAGGTGGATCTCTGGGAGTCCAATTAGCGAGAATGAGGAGGGTTTATATGAGCGAGAATTGTTGAGACCAAGGTCGGATTAAGCACAGAGACAAATAGCCGAATGAACGGAAACACATGAAATATGAACCAATGGCTGAGAGGTCACCAACTGGATCAGACCCTCTGAGTGGGTGAGACAGTTGATTGGCCTGATCTGTTTGGGAGGCATCCAGGCAGTGGCACCGGGGCCTGTGCTCATTGCATGAGTCGGCTGTTTGAAACCTGGGGCCTATGCAGGGTCCCTTGGCTCGGCCTGGGAGGAGGGGACTGGACCTACCTGGACTGAGTCCACCAGGTTGATCTCAGTCTGTGGGGAAGGCTTTTCCCTGGAGGAGATTGGAATCGGGGGCGGGCTGGGGGGGAAGGTGAGGGGGGCGGGAGGGGGGAGAACAAGGGAATCTGTGGCTGATATGTAGAACTGAATTGTATTGCAAAATAAAAATTAAAAAAAAAAGAAGAGAATTTTCCTCTTTAACCACTTTTATGCTTTCCACACCCATATTTTCACGTTTCCTCTGCTAAGAACTGCTAAAGGTGTTGAATTTTTACTTTATCAGACACTGTGTTACTCAGCTACCAAAGGGAACTTCTCTGATTCAGTTTCCTAGTCCACAGCATAGGGTGGAGAGTATTTCAGTACAACAATCTCACAGGACTGTCACCTAAGCACGTGTGAGGTAGAAGACTTGAGCATTTCTCCCTAAACCACACTTGGGTATGGAATCACAGAGTTTATCAGGAAACAAACAAACAGAATCCTTGCAGGGATTTGAAAAATATTGGAGGTTGAACAGAGGATTTGAGGTCTGAAGAAAGCAAATTCACACATTGTTGGTGAAATACACATGCGCTGTAGTCCCAGTTTTCAGGACAAACTTCTTGAGCCCAGAAGTTCAAGGCCATCCTAGGAAACAGAGAGCTGCTTGCTCATATATCAAGGAAAGGAGAGGACAAGATTGGGTGAGTAAGGCAGTGGCGGTTTGGAGAGAGGAGAGAAGAAAGAGAGGAAATAGGAGGATGATGACAAGAAAGGAAAGAAGAAGAAAACAAAGGAATGTCTCCCCTCTGCTGATGTAGGTGTAGACCACAGATTTCCTCAGTCCTGAAATGTGCTTTTTCGTATTTATTCTCATTTCACTCCCATGGCCACCTAAGAGGAACTTCATATCTTCAATAAACTTTTAAGTTGTTCAACAATTGCACCTATCCATATACTGTCTGTCCCCATTCTCTTTCAAAATGAAAGAGAGAGAAGGGGGAGGGAAAGAAAATTTAATATGGGGTTTAAAAGAGTTTTCTAGATACACTCCTATAAAATCTTTTTTCTTTATTATAGGAATTCAAGACTGATTTCTGTGTTTTATACAGGCTCTCTTTCAAAACACAGGGCATTCCCACACAGGCCTGTGCAAAGGCTTGTAGATTTGCCTAGAAAGATCATTCTGGAGAACAGAAAACAAATTGCTGTAGATGTTGAACTTAACTTCATTTTCCTCCCTTTGGTGCCTGGCAGGAAATTACATGGACCACCAAAGACTCAAATAGATAAATCAGTCATGACAAAAGAAATAATCTTAGTTAAAACTAATGAGAAAGCTAATTATAGTCATTTATCTTCATATCAGATCCATTATTACAGCAAAGATCTTTGAGTGAAAATGGTCAAGGTGTGCATGTGAATAAAGAGTTCATGACCCACAGCATTGCTGAGGTAAGGATATAGAAATGGACCTTATATTTGCTAAAAAGATTCTGAAGAAAATATCAGATGAAATATACCACTCTCCTTGTTTGCTATAGTAAAACTATATGTATATATATGCTCCATTATATATTTAGCTGAGCTCCAGAGTTATTTGTCCTTTTGGGGACCATTTCTCTTTATGTATTATTTTTAACATTTCAGTCAAAGATGGTTTTTGGTAGGATTTAGTGGATATTGCAAAATATAAGACTAAGCAACATTTCATAGGCTTTGTTTAATGACACTTTCATATAAAAATAAATTTTTTTCAATAATTTTTCTTTTTTCTTTCTTTTTTTTTGGAGACAGGGTTTCTCTGTGTAGCTTTGCGCCTTTTCCTGGAACTCACTTGGTAGCCCAGGATGGCCTCGAACTCACAGAGATCCGCCTGGCTCTGCCTCCAGAGTGCTGGGATTAAAGGCGTGCGCCACCACCGCCCGGCAATTTTTCTTTTTAAAGAATATTTTTTAAAGATCAAATCACGATCCTTTGACAAATAAAATATTTCCCTCCAATTTTTGCCTTGGTTTATTGAATAATAAATAATAAGTGACATTAGAGATTACAGTGTCTGCCACGTCTCATAACTGATACATTACAAAGGTGAGATTTAAAGGAGCCTAGTGATGCCCAATGCCAGGACCTGGTCTCTATATATGTCAGGAACACAGCACCTCCAGGTGTTTTGCAGAGGGCTGAGGCTATATTGGAAAAGCATGTGGGAAAGGGTGTTTAAAGAGAAAACTAATGAAAAATCTAATGATGAAAGCAATGATAAAGAATAATGAATAGTAGAGGGAATTTGTTCTGGGTCATGGATTGTGAACATGTAATGATTATCACAGCATCCCAGAGATTTTAGCACTGAATTTAACTGACTTAGCCTCTTCTATTTGCTGTGCTTTCTACAAAGTAATATCTAATCTCCATTGGAATTGAAGGCCCTGGAAGATGGTCCACTTTAACTTTGATTTTACCCTGAGGTGTTTACCAATAATTGATCTTTGTTTCACTATGCTAGCTTTGGATAAGGAAAAGGCCTTTCTCCATTACAAAGGAAAAACTAATCTTATTATTTAAGGGTCCTTTGAGTTTCGTGTTGAGCACTCAAGAGTGACTTATTTCTAATTCAAGTTAATACTGTACTTGTCTAGAGGCTAAAAAGCTAAGCTAGAAATACTTCCTCTCTGTGGACTGTGTGACAGATATCTCCACATGTTAATTAAAGTAGAACAGAGTGATTACCATATGACTAACCATTTGAGAGTTGGTTCTACTGCTAAAGAGCAAGCCTACTCTAGTAGATTAACTGTCAACATTGACACCCTGCCAGTTTGGCATCCAAATTCATTTCTTTTATCCATATGATTTAACTACTGGCCTTTATATGATCACGGCCATGGCAAAATACAAAATGCATCCAAATGGAACTAAGGAGTCCTACAGATAACAACACTTGAAAATGTGGCTGAACGTTTTCCTATGTCCTCCTGGTCCGCAGCCCCTCAGGCACAAGTAAATGCAGAGGCTTATATTAATTAAAACTGCGTGGCCATTAGCTCAGGCTTACCATTGACTAGCTCTTACACTTAACTCAGCCCATTTTTGTTAATCTATATGTTGCCATGTGTTCCCTGGCTTTACCTGTGTGTCATTACATGCTGCTCCCTGGACAGCAGGCTGGCGTCTCCCCATCAGCCTTCCTCTTCCCAGAATTCTCCTTGTCTGCTTATCCTGCCTATAATTCCTGCCTGGCTACTGCCCAATCAGCATTTTATTTATCAACCAATCAGAGCAACACATTCACAGCATACAGAGCACCATCACCCATCATGAAAATTCCATTCTCCTCTAAGACTCAAGGTTGTCTGTTATCCATGGGCCTTGCAAAAGCAAGAAGTTTGAGCCATAGGCCATGGTCATGCAATTTGTAATTGATATAAGCCTCTATATATTTACTTGGGTCTGAGCAGTTGCAGGACCACGCAGGACACAGGAATTTTATAAGTGGCTGTGGGACCTTGATGCTGGGCAAGACCAGGAAAACTTGCAACTATAGCCTGGGAACTCAGCATGTGTATTAGATAAAGTTAAAAGAAAAGGTGGGAGCTGGGCGGTGGTGGCACACACCTTTAATCCCAGCACTTAGGAGGCAGAGGCAGGTGGATCTCTGTGAGTTTGAGGCCAGCCTGGGCTACAGAGTGAGTTCCAGGAAAGTTGCAAATCTACACAGACAAACCCTGTCTCGAAAAACCAAAAAAAAAAAAAAAGATGGTGGGTTTATTAAATACAGCTGAACGAGGAGGTGAGTCATCTCATCTCTGTATGGGAACAGTCTCAGGAAGCAGTCCGTAAGAAGAGGAAGCTACAGTTGGTATTTTGTGTACATTCAATTAGCCGCTATACTTGGATCACTGGGAGGTCATTCCATATTACCTAGCCTGACCTGGGGAAGGCTTTCCCATTTCCATGAGTCTGAGACTCTGATGTCCTAGACATCCCATGCTCATGCCAACAACAGAAATTTACTCAGGATCTCATCTACTCTCCTGTTGATTATAAGCAGCATTCATCAGGAGGGATGAACATCAGAAAAATCTGCCTGGGTTTGCATACCTTGGGAAATTTTGAAAAATCACAAGTCTAGAAGCCTAAGAAAGGCTCCCAGTCCTGTCTAGTCTTTTGACTTTGCAACACCATGTTATCACTCATACTTGCAAACCATACAATTGAGTTACAAAGCAAAATCACAAATACAAAAATCATAATGTTGTAAGTTTGTAATTTTGTGTTGTGTCATGTTCAGTGCCATCTTGGGGTAAATGGATGCTGCTGGCTGTCAAGAGGATTCACTTTTAATGTCCTAATTTTCAATATTCCTGCAAGACTTTAACATTTTGTTAGTTATAAGCATATATTTTGCAAGACATAGCAACTGTGCCAGAAAACCAAGTAAAAAAATGGTTGGTTTATGACTAAGAGATAATGAATTAATACCTGCTAGAAAAAAAATCCCTGAATATTTATAAACTCAAATTATGTAAAGTATATTGCTCCTCTATGTTACTTTAAATAAAAAATACTATAAAATTAATGACATTTAACAATATTTAGGATTTCCCTAATGCCTAGGGAATATGTTGGTACCTTTTTATTAACGCTTGTATGTACATCATGTATCATTTTAGGCAAATGTGTGTACATGACAATCACATACCATGTAATTTGTATTGGACAGTGGGATGAGAGAAAGATTTCTGCCATTTCAGAGTGTGGAATATAATCAATGAATGCAATCCTCATAAAAATATTCCCATTCAATTCTTTAAAATTGATCTCTGGGAATGACTGCGGGGGAGGGATTAAGACTTTACTCTTTTTTTGCAGAAGATGCATATTTGATAGCCAACACTCGTTATTGGTTGTAGTATTAAGGAAACTCCACATAGTTAAATGGAGATTTATTTTGTGGGGTAACTTACAAGTAAAGGGATAGGTTACAGTGTCTGGAAAAGGTGTAGTGCCATCCAGCTGTGTTCTCTGGAAAACTCTTATCAGTCTACCTCCAGCGTCCAGGATGTAGAAACCAAGAGGTGGCACAACGGGATCTCAGGTCTTAAGGGCTCCTGTCTCGGCTCTGCCTTGTATGCGTGACAGTTACCAAAGCCTCAATGGGTGTAGTACTTCCAGGTCAAAGCTGGAACAGCTACCCACTACAACCCAGGTCTGGCTGCTCACAATAGCCTATAACTCCAGCCTTTGACATTTGCCCTGTCTTCCCTTGGTGTTTTGTGTATTAATTCTTTAGTTTAAAATCTCAAATGTATTTCAGCACTTTGGAACAACATGCTTTAGTTGAGGATGCACTTTTTTTTGTATGAAATCTATCACTAATCCAGTCACTTCCACAGACATTGTTTAAGTATAGAGTTTTAGAAAATGTTGTGTCATTCGGAAAAACACAAATAGACCAACTTCATGTCTTATTCCTTTATTGTTTTCACTATCATGCTTTCCTTGTTGCAGTATCTTGTTATTTTATATAATTTTTAAATTTTTATTCTTTTATTTTCTGCATAGGTTTTATTCACATCCTCTTTCTGGATTCTTCTGATTCCTTCTATATTTTACTAATAATCTAAGTGAAATGGCACATAGGAAGTAGAAAATGTCCCTATTGAGGATTCTCCTGCAGCCAGGGCTTCCTTGCAGGACACACTCTCCTCCTGCACCTTGTTAGGACTTTCTTTTTAACACAGGGATTGAGAGCTGTGGTGGAGGCGCAACTGCCCAGGGTGTTGATGACCTGATTCATGAGATGACCGCGAAGGGGTACATGGAGCTGGAAAGGTGTGGGAACTTCTCCCTAGAGTTCAGAGAGTCATGAGAGTTTCCACAATGAGTTTGTGAAGAAAGCAAAAGGATTTCTTTCCTCTACCAAGAAGTTTGTACTGCTGAGTGATGAGAGAAATCGTTGGTGGCCAGAGGTTCATATAAGAGAGCTGACCAGGGAACCTACAGGCTACAGAAAGCCTTTCTGAGCTCTGTGGTAACTAGTCTGGCTCTTTGGTCCTGACAATGCTTATGCACATGGACTTGCTTTGTATTGTGTCCTCTTGAAGGATTTGGTCCTTTGCTTCACTTCCACGTCAATCTGCAAACTTTTTGACATTAGAACTTTTTTCTTAAAAATTTAAAACTATATTATTTATATGTGCTGGGTGGTTTTTATGTCAATTTGATACAAGCTATAGTCATCTGACAGGAGGGAACCGTGACTGGAAAACTTCCTTCATAAGATCAGGCTGTAGACAAGCCTTTAGAGCATTTTCCTAATCAGTGATTGATGCCTATTGCGGGTGGTACCTTCTTTGTTCTGGTGGTCCTGGGTTAAGAAAGCATGCTGAGCAAGCCGTGTGAGCTAGCTAGTAAGCACTGTTCCTCCCTGGATTCTGTATCAGCTCCTGCCTTCAGGTTCCTACCCCGTTTGAGTTCCTGCCCTGACTTCCTTCAGTGATGAACAGAGATGTGGAAGCATAAGCCAAATAAAGCTTTTCCTCTCCTTGTTGCTTTGGTCATAGCATTTCATCACTGCAATATTAAACATAACTACAACAATATGTTTATTTTGTATTCATATGTGTGTGCACATAAGCATGTGTGTTGTCCCATGATATGAGGGTACAAGTCACAGGACAAATGTGGTTCTTTTCATCCACCACGAGGGTCTTGAGGATGGAATTCAGGTAATCAGACTTGGTGGCAGGCACCTTTACTCAGCAAGCCATCACATCAGGTCCAGACAATTTTTAAACTATGTTTTTTTTGTACTTGGAAGACTTTATTCCCATCTTCACCTTTTCATCACAGACTTTTTATTTGTCTTAGAGTTAATGTTGTTAGGATGGAACACTATTGCCAAAAACAAATGGAGTAGGAAAGGACTTATGTGGATTATACTTCTGCATCACTGTTCATCATCAAAAGAAGTCAGGATAGATGGGAGTGCAGAGATCATGCAGTCTCAACCCCTCACTAGCACATAAGGAGACTGATACACATTTGCTGATTATGGTGTAAATGAAGAGGCCAAAGTAAAATTTTACTCATCAGCATGATCAAGGTACTCTTCAGCTTAATGTGAGTGCCCCACTACCATGCATCCTCAATTCTCTAAGAATGGTATTGATACAGGTCTGTGAGCTTGCTGCCTAGTAGGCCAAGGCAGAAGAACCATGAGTTCAAAGACACAGGGGATTTGGTGAAATCCCATCTCAAAAGTGAAAAGAGGTGGGGCATGTGTCTCAGTGTCAGAGCATTTATTTATCATGCATGAAGCCCTGAATTCAATATCCAGTTTGAAACACAAAGCAAAACTATTTACTGAAATATTACACACACACACACACACACACACACACACACACACACACACACACACTTATTTTACTCAAGTTTTTCTTTTTCTATTTGTGGTAAAATAGATGTTGTAGAAAAAAAAACAAAACAACAACAACAACAAACCATAGGCAAGTGTGATGGCACACACCTGTAATCTCAGCTCTGGGGAGGCTGAGACAGGAGGATCAGCAGTTCAAGGCCAGCCTGGACTGTATAACATTGACTACCTGTCTTAAAAAAAGGAAAATAAAAGAAAAAGAAAGCAAATCCATGTGAAATTTGCTGTCTAGAGCATTTAGTGATTCAGTGTGTGCAGGTTGCTGTGTAGCCAGTTTCTAGTCAATTTTCCTCTGAATTGATGGGCCAGAGCTATTAAACAGGCCTTCATTACCATACCCCTGACAACCATCATTCGACTTTCTGTGGAGTTGGAGCATCCCACATGCCTCATCAAAGTACAATGATAATAATATAGGTTGAGTATCCCATAGCTTCAGAGGTTTTAGATTTGAGAAGAGCTTCTCAACTGGTAGTGATGCTGAATGAATATTTGTGCTTACCAGCTTTGAAATCATCCTTGGAGAAATAGCAAAGTCTATTGCCCATTTTAGAGTCAGGTTGATAGTTTAGCTGTGGAATTCCACCATATTCTAAATATCTAGATGCCTCTTACCAGGTAGGATTTGCATGTACTTTCTCCCATTCCAGATTGCTTATTCATTTTGTTGATCGCTTTCTTTTTTCCCAACACTGGGCATTGAACCTGAGACCTCATTTATGCCTGGCAACATTCCAGTCCCGAATGATGATGTTCCCAGCCCACTCTGCTGGTTTCAGCCTGTGTCTTTTATCACAGTGTTTTGAGTCCTCTTTAGTCTTTAGAGTTTTTGCTTTGCTATTAAGAATGAACTAGGACAACTGAGTTTGCTTGTTCCTTCTGTGGAATTTCAGAGCGCTGATACAAGCCATGCTTGAGAAGTGTGACCGGTTCCTCTGGTCACAGCAGGCCTAGTGGGAGATCTGTCGGGACATGGTATCATTTTGACCAAGTGGAATCCTGCTCTGGAACCTTCAGAGGACTTTGCCACAGAAGGAAAAGGGATACCCCAAACCATGCCAGGAACAGAACCTGCCATGCTGCTGCAGCTGCTCCTGCCACCATCTCCACCTTGGCACTTGGCTCTTGTGGCTCTATGACCTCAGTTTGTCAACCAAAGTCGTCTCTTGGGAGAATTTGGTCATGGTTCCGTGGCCCGAGCATGGGACTGCTCACTGCCATGTGGTGTTCAGTGCGTACACAGTGGTGTTTGTGATTTTAGTGCATCAGGGAATCGTTTTCTACTGTGGCAGATCTTTTGGGGGTAGACGCTTTGCTCCATGAGGACAGATAATATTGTGAACTGGAGTTCAGTACTATTTACACTTGTCTGAGGCCATCTAGAAATTACCGAGTTAAGACTTAGAACAATGACATTGTTTAAAGAGTATGCACTTTTTTTTCCCTTTCTTTTTTTGGAAACAGGGTCTTACTTTGTAACTCTAGCTAGCCTGGAACATGCTAGAACAAGTCGACCAGGCTGGCCTAGACCTTAGAGATCTGCCTTCCTTTCTCTGCCTTCTAAATGTTGGGATTAAAGGTGTGTGCCACTCCCCCCCCCACACTTTTAAAAATTATTTTTAAAGAGCTATGGTAAGAGAAAGTCAAGCACTAATGTCAGTTATAACAAATGATGGTGTTATTTAAGCCATGTTACTAGATTGTCATTTGTGAGCCATTATGTTGTATTGGTAATAAATGATGCAGGTTTTGTTTGAGCAGAACGTGGACATGAGATTGATTTCTGAGCAGTTTGCAGGAACATCTTGGGTAAATCTAGTGTGGAATGGTGTTAGACATACTGAATAAGTGACCTCTTTCTTTCCCCCCATTTACACCAAGCCAGAGAAGCACACATTCTGTCGTACCTACCCATGACGTGGATATGATCTGCCCTGGTAGACTGAAGTGGTTGTCAGGGAAACAAGGCAGCACCTGGGTTTGGGGTGTGTTGGCTGACGCTAAATGTGAGACTGCATTGAGGTAATGGGAGAGAGCTCTCCCTTCACTTTCTGCCTTGGTCACTACACAGTGGCTGAAATATAGCCCAGAGCATGTCTCAAGGCAAGCAGATGCCAAGAACTGGCATGGCTACCATCATGTCCTCGTCTTCCTGTCTAGGGCAAGTTACCACAATCGTTATTTCCCAACAAGTATTCCTGGCCCACGTCACGTGAATTTATTTTCCAAGGCAAAGAAAATAAAATCCTCTTCAGCCAAACATTGACATTAGAACAGTCTGAGCGTGAGGCAGTGTTTTCACATCTGTTGTTTGCTGAAAAGTTCAGGACACACTGGATTTGTGGTTGTCTCGCTTTCATTTTTGTGTCTGGATCTGACTACTGACCGCTACAGAATGACAGAGCAGACAAGAGCTTGTCCTGGGAGGGTGGCCGCTCAGCCTGGGTGTATCTCCCCACTAATGATCTTGGTGAGGTACTTTGTCTCTTTTAAGTTTTGATTGTGTGGATTAAACGATAGAGAGCTTTACCATGGGATCTGGCACCTAGGAACTGAGTGTAGAGCCACCTGCCCAGGAATAAGAACTGACACTCCATGTAGAACAGGTAAATGGGTCACTGAGATCTGCCTGCCTCTGCCTCCCAAGTGCTGGGATTAAAGGTATATACTATCACTGCCCAGCTATGTCATAGTATTTTCAACCCTCCCGTTGAGTAACATTTCAAAGTAAACTGTCCTATTTCGTGGGTATGTGTGACCTTGTGGATATGCTTTGGGAATGCCTTGGGACTCAATCGGCCCTTATGCCCCAGGAAGCCCCATGTGCACTCACAGTAACAGAATCTGCTGCTTGGGAGAGCTCCTGCCCGTGACTTAGTGCTCTGTTTCCTCAATCTTGTAATTCTAAATGGTTTCTGTAGTAGGGCACCCGCATTTCTGGTTTTCATGGTACTCACAAATGAGGTGATCCTTAATGTCACAACAGATCTGGTGCAGATCCTGAGGTTTTGTACTTCTGGCAAGATTCAACGCGACTGATGTTTCTGGCCTTCAGATCATAATTTGAGGTGCAAGACTGCAGTGTGGTAAAACAGCTTGGAAGGAATGTGAAATGCAGAGCTGAAGCCCATGGTGGCCGAGATATGGGCCCTAAACTGCTAAGTGTGAGGTGCATCTGTAGGTTCCATAAGCTTCAGTATTTGGAGTTATTGTTGTCACAGCAATTTAGCCTTACCTCAGTGAAAGATGTGAGCTAGAGGAAGCCGCCTATGAGGTGTGCAGTGGAAACAGCTCCAGGCAGAGTCAGCCTCCCTTCTCCTGCAAGGCCAGAGGGTACTCATGGAATAGTGTTTCAGTTCTATGGTTTTAGAGACTGAGTTTGAACCATAGGAAAAAGGTCTCTTAGACCTCACAGTGCAAGGGTTGTACTTTGAGTCAGGAATAAGGGGTGGAGATCCCAGTGTATCCATTGCCAGGACTCCAGGGGCTCCTTTTCCCAAAGACAAAATGAGGTGGTAGCTAAAGGGTATAAGGCCTGGGAGCCAAGAAGAGGGATGACAGCACTGTCTTAATTAGAGTTTCTACTGCTGTGAACAGACACCAATAACTTGACAACTATTACAAAGGAAAACATTTAATTAGGGCTAACTTACAGTTTCAGAGGTTCAGTCCATTATCGTCATGGTGGAGAGCATGGCAGTGCACAGGCAGACATGGTGCTGGAGAAGGAGCTGAGAGTCCTGCATCTTGATCTGCAGGTAGCAGGAAAAGCACTGTGTGTAAGTAAATTGTTTGCAGCTCTGTGGGTTTTGTCCTGGGTTTCAGCACCAACAATTAAGTAAATTGGTTGCAACAAGTCTGGGTTTGGTCTCGGATTTTGGCACCAAAACGTGAGTTTTGCAACTCTGGGAAAGGTGTCCTGACTACCTGGGAGTCAGGCAACACCTTGAGATGCTTAGGATAGCTCTGATGGCTGAACTGCAAGGAGACAGTTCAGCCCTGGAGGGCGAGGTATCCCGGACACCTCGAGTTGCTCAGAACAGCAGCTCTGCCCTGAAGGTGTCCTGTTTAGCACAGCTGTGACAGCTGGAACTGCTAAGACACAGTTCATCCCTGAAGGGAAGTTTTTCTGACTTCTTGGGAAAGTCAGGCCTGGAACTGCTTCAGTAGAGAAGGGTATCCTGACTGTTCAGGAAAGTCAGACTGTACCTGGTGTGATGGGGATGGTCTCCTCGCAGGATATAGCAATCCTGCTCCTCTCCTGGAGAGCTGCTTGCTACAGCTGAGCTTTGCTCCACACCCACTTAAGGGGGCTTCCCAGCAGAGCTCTGCTTCTCTGGCCTAAGAAATTGCAGAAATGTAGCAATCCCCTCAGGCTCAGGAGAAAAGTGTTACTTTTCAGCTCTCTCTTGCTCTGTCCACTGAGGGACGTCTCAGCAAAGATCTGTTCAGCTCCCCCTTGCTCAATCCACTATGGGATGTCCCAGCAAGGTTCTTCTGTGCGTCAGTGAATGAAGATTTTGAGAAAGAGATTTATTTGGAAAGGAGGAATCCAGGAGAGTAGCTGCTTTTTTCTCACTGACCGGGCAGTCAGCTGGGGTTCTAACAGCCTTCCTGGGAAGTTGCCCCCAACAGGGCACTGCCAGGGAGGGGCAGGGAGAACCAGCCATGGAAAGAAAGGTAAGATACATACTTCTGAATCCCTTGGCAATCTAGCTGGGCTGCCACTGAACCTGTGGGAAGCAGACTTGGATTTTGTTAGTCCTAAAACTCTCTGAGGTGAGGGGTACCGGGGGTCCCAGAAACACCAGCTGGAAAGAAGCCAAGTGTACAGAAGCAGGGATCTTATTTCGGACTTGCCTTGGCAGCGCCCTCTTCTGGCAGAGAAGACAAATCACAGGAGGGCACGGGGGCTCAAAGTGGAATTGAGTACTCTTCAGGGGAGGAGATTGATGAAGTTCTATTTTCAGAGGAAAGACAACTGAAAAGAATAAATGAGCTGGGCATAGTGGCACAAGCCTTTAGTCTCAGCACTTGAGAGGCAGAAGCGGCAGATCTCTGTAAATTTGAGGACAGCCTGGTTTACATAGTGAGTTCCAGGACAGTCAGGACTGCATAGTGACACCCTGTTAGAGAAAAACCAAACACTGAAAGAATAAAGGAAATGTGAACATAGATTAGAGTAGTTCCCAGCAGAACATCTCCAGTTCCTGTGAGGAGGTTCAAACAGAGGTGAGGGAGAGGGGATAAGCTCTGTCTCGGAGTCAGGACAAAAGGAGTTGGGGGCAGTATAATTGAGATTGGGGAGACAGTGGTGGCAGGGTGGCTCTGTGACCATGCTCAAAGCACTGGCCTTGAGGGTAGTGTGGCCATGGACTTGACTCCAGGAGAGTGTAGTACTGAGGGGGCAGGTCCGTGGTCAGATTCCTACAGCAGAGTGAGGCCCCAAGTCGGGTTCTAGATTTTCATGAAATGCAAGAAAAGAGAACAAAAGATCAGAGAAAGGACGAGCTGTGAGGCTGAATAAAGTAAGCCTTCCAAGGCTTTATAAATATGAGAGACATTAAAGTCTGCACCGTGCGGGAGAGGGTGGTTCAGTGGGTAGCACTTGTCTGAGAAGCATGAGGACTAGAGTTTGCATTCCCAGGGCCCACATAAAAGCTGGGCAGGTGTGGTAGCTGCCTCTAACCCCAGTGCCCAGGGAGCAAGGACAGAGAGCCAGCAGGAGCAGGCAAGCTGCAGCTTCAGAGAGAACTGCCTCAGTAAACAGAAGTGAGAGCGACTGAGGAAGATACCCATGCTGGTTAGTTGTTGTCAACGGTACACAAACTAGAGCCAGGAAACAGTGCTCCACTGTGGTCTCTGTTTCAGTGACGGCCTCTAGGTTCTCGCCTCAGTTTCCTTTGGTGACAGACTGTAACCTATAAGCCTGGTAAACCCCTTCCCCCACAACTGGTTAAAGTATTTATCACAGCAACAGAGAAACAAAGTAGGACAACAGCCAACATCAACCAAGAGTTTTCTGTACCTCCACACACTTGCAAGCATGAACATACACATGTTATAGGGTCACTATTGCTGTGATGAAACATCATGACCAAATGTAAGTTGGGGAGGAAAGGGTTTATTTGACCTACACTTATAATCATAGTCCATCATTGAAGGAAGTCAGGACAGGAACTCAAACAAGACGGGGACCTGGATGCAGGAGATGATGCAGAGGCCATGGAGGGGTGCTTCTTACGGGCTTGCTCATCATGGCTTGCTCAGCCTGCTTCCTTATAGAACCCAGCACCACCAGCTGATGGATGGCATCATCTGCATGGGCTGGACCCTCTCCTATAAACCACTAATTAAGAAAATACCCTACAGCTAGATATTTTTAATTTGTGTGGGTTCTTTTGGTCTGTGTATATATAAATTTGTTTTTACAATCAAATCAAAGTTTCCCCTTTCTCCCCTCTTCCCAGTTCCTACACCCCCTCCCCCGCATCCACTCCCCCACTGTTTCTCATCAGATACAGGCAGGCATCCCTAGATATCAGTAAGCCATGATATATCAAGTTGCAGCGAGATTAGGCACCTCCTCTTCTATTATGGCTGGATTCCAAAGCAGGCAACACAGTCAGAGACAGACCCTGCTCTCACTGTTAGGAGTTTCACATGAAGACCAAGTTACACAACCTCCAGCAGGATCTTTTGGAGACATTTTCTCCATTGAGATTTCCTCCTCTCTGATGACTCTAGCTTGTGTCAAATTGACATCAAACCAGCCAGCACAGTACTCTCCCACACACCATACTCATATAAAACATTTTTAAACAGCCTGGTGTGGTGGCACATGCTTGTAATCCCAGAACTTGGGAGCCTGAGGCAGGAGGATCTCTTGTGTTCAAGACTAGCTTGAGTAACAGTGTGAGACCCTGTCTCAACAACCACCACTTCTTAGCATGTGACAAGTAGAACATGTGGACAGAGAAGTCTGTTCACTAATTTGGAAAGGCCAGGTCATCGATTTCTTAGAGGATCAATACAAGAAAAGCATTCAGAATTCCTATCTAAGGAGGAAAGTGCCCAGACTCCTGAGGAGTGTGTAGGTTGTACAGCCAGAATAGGCTTAGAAGGACAGTGGTTTTTTTCCCCAGAACAGGGATGTCAAAGGCCACACAAACAGGCTGCATCTTGGTGTTGATGCTGTGTCTGTATCCCCAGAGACAGTTTTCCCTGTGATATTCCTCTGG
Source organism: Peromyscus eremicus (assembly GCF_949786415.1). Taxonomy (NCBI): domain Eukaryota; kingdom Metazoa; phylum Chordata; class Mammalia; order Rodentia; family Cricetidae; genus Peromyscus; species Peromyscus eremicus. Next base: position 258,623 of record NW_026734505.1, read on the forward strand.
ACTCAGTGTAAGTCAAGCAGAGGTGTGCTGGCTGGTTTTGTGTCACACAAGAGGGTCATTGGAGAAGAGGGAGCCTCAATTAAAAATGTGTCTATAAGATCTGGCTGTAGGCATTTTCTTAGTGATTGATGATGGAGGGCCCAGCCATTGTGGGTGGTGCCATCCCTGGGATGGTGGTCCTGAGTTCTATGAGGAAGCCAGCTGAACAAGCCATGAGGTGCAAACCAGTAAGCAGCACCTCTCCATGACCTCTGCATCAGCTCCTGACACAAGGTTCCGGCTCTGTTTGAGTTCCTGACCTCACTTCTTTCAGTGATGTGGAAGTGTAAGCCAAACAAACTGTTCCTTCTCTAAGTTGCTTTGGCCATAGTATTTTCTCACAGAAATAGTGACCTAAGACGAGAGGAAACTACTTGGGAATATTTCTTAGGATGGAGAAGTTGTGCAATACTGGATTTGTCTCGGTGCTGCTGAGGAGTGAGCAAGATCAGGTGATAGCTGCAGGGCAAGCCCTCCTATGGTTGTGCACCTGGTCCCCAGAGACAGGGAGCACAAGGCTGTGGTATGAGAACAGGTGACTGGACGTGGTTGACAGGGAGTAAGGGCCTGGACATCGAAAGGCCTGAAAATAACAACATACCCATAGCACAGGAGCCCAGAGAAGGGATCATGCCAGATTCTGTGAGAGTGGTGTCTGCCCTGTGTGAACCCAGAAATGTCCTTCAATGACAGATACTCAGGCTCAGCTCCACTTCCATGTTAGTGTTTATTACCCTCTTTTCAAGCAGTAGTTACTACTCCAAGAATAACACAGTTTTGAAACTTTTGGTCCATATTCATGTGAGATAACTATTGTGTGTTCCCAAGCAACTCCAGTGTTCATGAGAAAGAAGAACCCCAGTCCCTGTCCTCAGGGCCCACATCACAGCCTCCTGGGGCAATAAAGAGGATGCTCAGTATTTGTCAGGCAGTCCTTTAGGTCTGTAGTGATTGGGGTCATTGCCACTGCGGCCCCATCTGTTTGCTTCCTGGTCAGCCATAGAGTCCTCGTGTCCACGGCCTATGAAACTCTGAAAGCCTTCTCTTGCATCACTAGGAGAAGCAGAGATGGAAGAGATCCATCACCAAGATGCATGGCCACAGTCCAATGTCTGAGTTTTCCCCCTTTGCATGGTATGGATTTAGGAGGAACCCAGGAAGGGCCAGGCAGGAGGTCAGCCCAGACTGATCACCCCACACTAGTTGAACACCAGAAACACTGGTGATGATGAGAGTCATTCCCTGTCTACATTTGGGAGCAGGCTCACATAACATGGCTGTGTGCTGACTGCCCAAACCCAGGGCCTACACTGGGCATAGATGGAGCCAGTACCTGGATAAACAAGAGTAGGAGGGATCTGAGATTAGCATGACCCTCTCCAGAGCTAATCTTCTACTACTTCCCCCAGAAGTGTCAAGCCCTGCTACCCAGGTCCAGTCTTCCAATCAATCTATGTTTACCTGATGACTTCAGCAGCCCAGACTCCTCCAGGACCCCTTTGGGCTGCATCATAGTTCCCTCTAGCATGGAAATATTTGTCTGAGTTTTTCCAGTTGGCTTCCTTCATGTCAGAGTAGGCTCGCCACATATCCCCAGCCCCTAGATGGGAAAGACAGCAGGAACATGAACCTTAAAGCTCTGCCCATGCCTTAGAGAGGATGAAAAGAACTCATGGCTTGAGCCTGTGGTCAGAGCAGCTGAAAGCGTGAATGGAAGATCATCTCCTGATCCTCACTGTCCTCTCTTAGTAACTCAGGAGGGCCATTAGGGGACCCAGCTGCCCTGTGTTCACCTTTCTTCCACAGTGCTGCTGTGAGCTGCCCCTCGCCTGGGTGGGAAGCAGCCAATGAGGCAGCACAATGTCATTACATAGCAGAGTGTGTCAGCTTCAGTATCGTGGAAGTGTTTGCTACAGAGTCGTTAGCTTCTGCCACTGGACCTCAAAGCACATTTCCTTAGTAGTGCAACCTAGTGTCTCTACAGCCATTGAAAATGCCTTGCGAGCACACCACCTCCAAGCTAGGGCCAGTGTTTCTGGAGGCAGCTACCCTCAGCTAGGAAGTCCCATCCTGAGGTGACTTAGTATACAGAAGGCGGAGGGGGGCTGCACACAGGGAGCATCGACTCTGATCCCTAAGAATTCTGTCCTGACAGAGAGCATGTGCACCACAGTGACACTGTCATCTCTGCCCTTGGACTAGACTGCACAGGTTCTGTGCTGTCTTGAGGGAGCTTTGAAGCAATGATCTCAGCTGTGGCTGCAGGTTATGATCCTCTGAGGAGACACTGAGAGTCACCACGCCAGGCCACACCCAAGGCCAATCTTGAGTCTCTAGGTGCAGGGGGATGACTGGTCCAGACCTGGGTGGTATTACAACTCTCTAGGTGATGCCATTGGTACCTTATATTGGTCACAAATGAATTTAGAAAGTGTCCGGCAGACTGACAGACAGGACTGTCCTCAAGCACAGCTAGGTTGTGATCTCTGCTCTGCCCCCTGCTGTAGGCAGTGCATTTCAGGAAGTCTTGCCAGAGTCTCTGGTCCATCCTGACAAGCAGGACAGTGAGTCCAGCTCTTCTGAATGCTCGGGTGTTGTATAACAGGTGGTGTTAATGAGGGTCCATGGAATGAAGACACAGAGGCACCTCAAAGATGAATCTTAGCCTTTTCCAACTGCAAGGTGGATTCATCTCTCTGGACTGAACCACTGTAGCTTAGCAAAGGGCCCTTTTATTGTTATACAATTTACACCTTAGTAAGTCAATTCCATTTACCAAAACCTCTTATCTAAGCCCCCTAACGGGACAATGCCAAAGGCAAATTCTCAGTAAAGGAATACCACAGTGTTTTGGGTCCTAAACCAAGTTTGCATAGGCTTTAAACCCCTTAGGAAACTCTCAGATAAGACTTCAAACAGAGGGTACCAGAGACAGGAGCTAGCAATCACAAAAGGCAGATCAAAGCTAGGTGCTAACACTCCGGAATCTGCAGGAATTCTCCCAACACTCAGGAGACCCCTAGAGGCTGTGCCTCTCTGCCCCCAAACCCTACCATGGTAAGCCTCACTAAGGAATGAAACCCAGCTTTGACTGCTGACTCCCAGGACCAAGGAGCAGAAAATGAGTCCAGTGAGAAGCTTCATCCTGCTGAAATGAAAGGACAGGCTGAAGGAGATGCCCACAGTCTGGCGCCTCCCTCTTGGGTGTCTCATCCACATACGCCCTGGTTGTTCTGTCTTACTGATGTTCAGTAGTGTCCTAGCAGTGGCCCCTGGAGACCTCACAGCAGGACCCAGCTCAGAGCCACAAGGTCTCAGTTCTGACCCCATCCTGCCTGCTGAACTGTTTATGAAGGCAGCAGGCAGTTCTGATGGAGCTGCAGGAGCAGAGACTAGATTACTACTCTCTCCAGGAGCCTCTGATTCAGCAGGAAGCATTTCCCATGTGCCCCCTCAGCCGGCACAAATCCCACACCAGGTGAACGGAAGTGAGGAATTCCCTTGAGAGGAAAGCACACTTGCTGAAACACAGCACACACTAAGTATCTGTGCATAGGTTTGTCCCTCACCTGATGTCTGGTGGGCAGAGATGGGTGGTTGTGGCTGTCAGTGAGAGGAGGCTGGTATTTATGCTGAGCCTCCCTGCTGGGGTCAGGGGCAGAGAGAGACTGGCATGGTGCTTGGGGAAACTCCCAGCAGGTCATTTCTTCTAAAAGGCTGCAACAGAAATCTTGCTCCATCCACAGGTTATTTCCTGTAATTGTGCAAAGTGAACACACTATACACCTTTGTCTTTTCAGTCTTCTGGGTCAGAGTACATACTTTTTAATACTGATGGAACTGAGGATGCTGAGAGTCAAGGAGTGGCCATCTCAGTAGAGGATCAGGGCTCCTAAGGATAGGAGAATAATTCCTGTAGCCAACACTTGCTTTCCCAGGCATTGCCTCAGGTTGGTTTTTATTTTTTTAACCTGGAACTGACACTTTACCTTCAGTCAGTCAGTCAGTCAGTCAGTCAGTCAGTCAGTCAGTCTCTCTCTCCCCCTCTCTAGTTCTTGAGACAGGGGTTCACTGTGTAGCCTTGGCTTTCTTGGAACTTACTCGGTAAACCAAGCTGGCCTAGAACTCACAGATTCATCTGCCTCAGCTTCCCGAGTGCTAGGATTAAAGGCCTGTGCCACCACCGCCCAGCTGGCCATAAGTCTCTTTTTCATGTCTAAACTAAAATTGCAAAACTGACCAGCCAGCCCCACCAGACATTGTGTGTTTCCAAGGCACCTGTAGCATTTTCACTAGCATACTCCGCTCTCAGCTCTTAGGGAGGCACCTCTATTTCTACGTTCTTTGTGATGTGACAAAAAGATTAACTAAACTGTCTCACAGGGACAAGGTACTAGAGGGGCCCTACTCCTTCCTTAACTCAGTCCTAGGAAGGAGCATAAGGTCAGGGCTAAGGCTTTGGGGAGAAAGGAACTAAGAAACCCGTAGAAGGGAGGAAGGAAGTACCATTTCTCACAGAGAAGAACAGCCAGCAGAGGTGGTGGTGGTAGGGTGAGGGAAAGCTAGGTCAGGCACTGACAGATGAGCCCAGCTCTCAGGGCTGTATTTCCCAGAGGATCCCTCTTAGCCCTCTCATCAGTGTGAGTTGGAAATCTCAGGGTCATCAGGGGTAGGAGATGAGGGCTGGCATTACACCAGCCTGTACATGTAGGAACACAGCCTGCTGCCATCCAGAAAATAAGCTCTCTTGCTCTTCTTAAGCAGAAATATTCTAGGGAGAGGGTTCTGGACACCACAGGCATCCTAGACAAGGTGACATCATTACAAACTGAAGATGGATGGAGGAGACGGACTGATTCTCTGCCTGAAACTAGTTTCTTGTTCCTCCTCCTTTTGCTAGGTTTGGTTCATCCCAGCAGAGAAGCTCATTTAGTCTCTTCTTTCTGATGTTCACTCTCCTGTCATCCTGCTCTTCTTCCTTGGTATGAATGAAAAACAGACTTTTAAACTCCCCAGGGTACGTAGCATGTGGGAGGCAAAGAGAGGGGCATCAAGATTCTACCTGAATTTACAGATGTCTTATGTGCACACATACCGTTAGCGGAATAAAAGAGGTCAGTTACGGCCCCTGCGGCTAGGCCAGCAAGTTGTGAATCTGACCAGTCTACCTTCTTGGTTTGAGGTTAAAGATTCAGAAAGTAGTAACAAAACAAAAAGTCAAACCCAAGTGTAGCCTTATGACAGATGATGTTTTGTTTACATAATGATTCCAAGGACTCCCACATTGTAACTTCAGAGTGACAGCAGAAGTTGGGTCTGTACTGTCCCTGCATGTATGTGGCGTTTGTCACACCACCTGGAGGGTGGTCAGCAGCCACTTATCACCATGTTTGTCCTAGTGGGACTTGCAGAACTGGTACACTGGGCTAACACCGTCCCTGTACTGAAAGGTCCGGCCTCGTGGTGTTTATGTTGCAGAGACCAATAAATAAGCACACGACACAAAGCAGGCCACCCTCAGTGTCTGGGTTTAAATTATCCCTGGTGATTGTTGGGAAGAAATGGTTTCATGATCAGCCATAGCAACTTTTTGAATACCAATCATTTTCACTCTTTCACAAGATAAAATAATAATAATCTCAGGCTGCAATGATGGCCCAACAGTTAAGAGCATTTGCTGCCCTTTCAGAGGACCTGAGTTTGGTTCCCAGCATCCAAGTTAGGCATCTCACAACTGCCCATAACTCAGTTTCAGGGTATCAACACTCCTGTCTCAGCAGGCTCCTGCATGTGTATGACGTACATAAACTCACACAGACATACATACATACATATTAAATAATAAAAACAAATCTTTAAAATTAATCTCTAGTAAATTTTTACAAATATTTTCAGAATCAATTTTTACAAATATCATAATCACTTGAAAATACATTCAACAATCCACCAAGGATTTTTTATATAATAAAATGACTAACTACCCTAATTGTCATGAGAGAGCTTTTATCCAGTAATTGATGGAAGCAGATGAAGAGATCCACAACCAAGTACTGGGTTGAGCTCCTGGAGTCCTGCTGAAGAAAGGGAGGAGGAAATGTATGAGCCAGGGGGGTAAAGGTCAGGAGGGGGGAACCCACAGAGACAGCTGACCAGAGCTTGTGGGAGCTCATGGACTCTGGACCAACAGTTAGGGAGCCAGCATGGGACAGACCTAGGTCCTCTGCATGTGTGTGACAGTTGTGTAGCTTGGTCTGTTTGTGAGGAGGCTCCTAGCAGTGAGATCATGACCTGTCCCTGGTGCTTAGCTGGCTTTTGGGAAACTGTTCCCCATGCTGGGATTACTACATCCAGCCTTGATGCTTTGAGAGGAGCCCGGTCCTTCCTCAACTTGATGTGCCATGTTTATTCACGCCCAAGGGAGGCCTGCCCTTTCTGAATGGAGATAGAGGAGGGGTGGATGGGGAGGGGGGTAGATGAGAGGCTGGGGTTTGGAACGGGAGGAGAGGAGGGAGGGGAAGCTGTGGTTGGTATGTAAAATAAATAAATAAAAAATGTTAAAAATAAATAAATAAAATGACTAAAATAGTAACTACCTAATTACTGACCAATGAACTCATTGATGAATGTTTTGTGTACAATCCACCTTAACACAGAGAAGAAGGGGCTAATTCCATCTTCTCCCAATGATACAACAACTATGCATGATAAATTCCAAAAGTTAAAAAATTGCCTCATTCATCAGTGTCTGTGTGCCACATGAATGCCTAGTGCTTCTGGGCCAGAAGAGGGTGTCAGATGCCCTGGAACTGGAGGGAAAGATGGTTGTGACCCACCATCTGAGTGCTGCTAACTGAACCCAAATCCTCTGGAACAGCAGCCACTGCCCTTAACTGCTGAGCCATTTCTCCAGCCTAGGTGGGTGCCGGGATCCAGGTACAGAAGGTTTAGTTTGGGTTCATAGGATGGAGTTATTCTTGATCCTTTGACTTTTAACAAAGCTTCAAAAATGATTTGATAATTTGTATCTGTAGCCTGGCACTGGTGGTATTCTACAGTGCAAGTTCCAGGACAGCCAAGGCTACACAGAGAAACCCTGTCTTGAAAGAACCAAAAAAAAAAAAAAAAAAAAAAAACCTATGTCTAGAAATGAGTTTGTATTCGAACCAATTTTTATGGTTTCATGGAACAATTTGGTTTGAGCACTCTGTAACGCACTATCCCTTTCACAAATGTTCTCAGAGGAGAGCACCAGCAATTTGTGTATAGGATGCAGTTATCTGCTGGCCCACACTGCAGGTAGACTCCAGATTCCAGTCACTGTTGCAGACAGTAGGGTGGAGACTGAATCTTCCCTCTCTCTGTGGTGTCCTTTGCCCTGATTCTTTCCATCACATAAAGCTCAGCAGGCCGCAGAAGGCAGGAAGACTGTGGAGAAGAGAGAAGTGCAGAGTTTTACACACAGGGCCTGCTGGTTTCTTCAGATTCTCCTGGGTACTTCTCACTCACCACGTCAAAAGGATTTACCCTTCACTGTGGGTGCCAGCTTTGGAAGGGACACATCTCCACAGAGCTAGGAGTCTATTCCCTTCACCATGTCCTTTAGACCAGCACACGTGTGACTGACTTGTGAGAAGAGGCTCAAGAGGGACACCCTTCCCTCTGTCCCTCATGGCTGTAATGGGCTGCTTGCTGCCAAGAAGGGGGAAGGAAATGGACAGTGGACTTGACTGCTAAGCCCCTGTTCTGAATTATTTTATTTCTTGTTTTTTCTTCATGGGAGATAGCAATCTTAGGCTGTATGTATCCTCTGCTTTAATAGTTCCTTAACTGAACTTTTATATATACACTCCTTCATATATTTTTCTATTTATTACCCATTTTGTTATTAAATACCTAGGAGAGTTGTCTTAAGCATGCATCACCATCCCCTCATTATAAGTCTCACATTCATGAAATCATAGGCTGGACTTTGCCTCCACTGTCTGTCCAACATCTGCTTCAGTGACTGTTAAATAAAAGACCCAGTGAATGCTTTTCCTATGATTAAACAGCCATGGGATAAAACCCAACACCTTAGTCACTGACACCCATGAAAGTATAATGGAGCAGAAGAACTCCTGTTGCTGACACCATAGCCTTGGGATTGCCATATACCAAGGTACTGCTCACATGTGGATGGCACTGCTGTATGGAAAACTACTGTGTTGCCATTCACATGAAACCGCAGCACACAGGATTCTATACAGGCTTTGATTATGGTAAAGAATATCTCCAATCCTGGTTTGTACTTACTCCAACGCACTTCTTTTGGTTAACCACGTTAGTGTACAAGAGTCTTCCCTGTTGTGCAGCAACAGCCTCATGTACCAGATACTCACTATTTCTTTGTCGTACCTGGAGACAACATGGGTGAGTTAGCCTGTATTGTCTAGCTGTGTGCAGGTGCATGTGCACACAATGACCTGGGTGCCTTCTGCCATATTGTGATATTGAGGAGCTATGCCCTCCATAAGTAACCAAGATGGTAGAGCTGTTAGGACAATTGTGGGTCCTTTGAGAGTTGGAGCCTTACTATAGAAAGTATGTCACTGGGGCTGGGTTTTGAGTTTTTATATCTTATTTGCTGTTTACTCTCTGCTTCCTGCCTGCCTTTGAACTTCCTGTCACTTCCTGCCATGTCTCCCCGCCATGATGGATTCTTATTCCTTTGAAACCATAAGTACAAAATCATTCTTTTGTACGTTTCTAAGTTATGGTATTTTTGTCTTGGCAATAGAAGAGTAACTAAGATTCTACATCTCTCAGAGCACATCCCTGTCTTTAAGCACGCATGTATGTAGGTGAACACGCCACTGGTGCAAATTCAGAAGGCCCAGGAGTACAGAGGCATGGACCCCTTGATGCACACTTGATTGGCTGTGAAAACAGCAGAAATGCTACTGAACATCACTGGGGCCACTCCATCCTACGCTTTTTCTTAGACACTATCCCCTCTACACCAGGACTTTGAGGGTCTCCCAGTTTCACTATGGGGCATAGCTGAAGTCACTCTAGGTCCTGGAACCCAAGGTGACTCTTCCCCTCCGGACCATGCTGTTTCCAAGCCCAAGGTGCTGGATTTTAAGATCTATGATGGGAACTCAGGTTCAAGGCCTCTCCTGGACAGATCCTGTGGTGTTTTGTAACAGGGCTTTCACATAGGGAGAAGCATGGCAGAGTACCAAAGGGACAATGTCCAGGATTTGTTGCCTGAAGCTGGATTGCTGTGACCCATGGCCCTTTTCTAAACTAAGCCACCCACCCTAGAATTCCTGTAAGCCATTCATTTTTTTAATGGATGGGCCAATTTCCAGAAAGTCTTCTTAGGGAGTTCTGAGGTAGAGCTGGAGTAGGCAGAGTGCTGGCTGAGGGCTGCTATGTTCTCGGTGCTGGTCTTTGAATGACTCCTACAGACTCTTAGGCTCTCTGTAGACTCTCTACAGGCTCTTTCAGAGAAATGGATCTGGACATAGATAGTTTCTTCTTCCTGTGTAACAGCATTCTTCCCAGAATGGGTCCTGCTCATGATGGAAGGAATGGGTTGACTGTGACTCTCTAACACACGGATCCCATTCCTTCGGGTGAAACTCGAACGCTCTGTCCTGTATTTAAGGTTTTCCAAGTTCAGAATTAGTCTGCAATTCCTAATGTGTGTGTTTTCATTTTGTTTATATTGCATTGTTTCAAACTACTCAGGACTTCACACATGCGAGCAAGTACTATACCAATGAGCCACATTCCTAGCCCCACATTCACTTTTGCATGCTGTATGTTATCTCTAAAAAGAAAATTTTGTTTATAAGCACTTTTTATGAGAATGTCTCAAAAATATATGATAGACATATCTATCCCTACTAGTCAGACTTTTTAGTTTTTTTCACTCTTGACTCTCCATTCCCTCCCCCCTCTCTCTCCCTCTCTCTCTCCCTCTGTTTCTCCCTTTCTCTCTCCTTCTCTGCCTCCCTCCCTTTCTATCTCTCTCTTCCTCTCCCTCTCTCCCTCTTCCTCCCTCTCTCTCATCTCTCTTCTTCCTCTTTTTTTCAATAGATTGAAGCCTGTTGGTAAAACCAGCAAAGCATCCCCATGATTCACCTTGCAGTCTACTTGGTCTTTAGGAGAGAGTGTCATCCTGGCTTCTGGGTATCAGCCACTCCACAGAGCCCCCAACTAGCAAAGAGGGGAGGCTGCTGCCTCTGTCCAGAGTTCTGAATATTCAATTCCCAGGCTCCCTCACTAAATTGGCTTTCAGTGCACAGCCTTCATTCAGTGACCAGAACCAGCCTCCTAGGATCTTCCCTCTGCTAACAAGATCTCACTAGTCCACCTTACCATGCTAACCATGCCAGCATCACTGACAGTCCTTGTTGCTCTACATGCAGCTTTCCTAGTGTTCTGCCAGAGCATGATTTATGGTCCATCCAAAGCTCTCTGTGCTGGACCAACAGCACTGGCTGCTGCTATAGACTGGTTCTATCAAAACCTCTCCCTGCAGTTCTGAATCAGCACCCTCACCCATTCAAATGTACTCATAGGGATCCTGACATCTTCAAAAACAATTCCTCTCATATCGAACATATCTGGCCTTTGTGTCATTCGTTTTCCCCACTAATCCATCCTACTGGGTGCCTGCTTCCAAGTTTCCTAGCATGAGCTTAGCTTCTGCATTGGAAGTTGACAATGAAAAAAAACAACAACAAACCCAGCAATTGTGCATCTTCTGACCATTCACAATGCACCATCTCCTTACCTCTCTATTCTGGTCTTTAGCCACATCAGAGTCTGCTTCACAGTACGTATACATCATTGTCTCCTCATCCATCCCATCAAAACTCTTGTAATTTGATGATCATTTCCACAAATAATAATAGACATTTGTAAGAAAAAAGACAAAAAAGAAAGAAAGGAAGATGGACAGAAAGAAAGAAAGGACTGCAGCATCATTCTGAACAAATGTACATCCACAAGCCATTATCCAATCATCAAATAACCAAAAGTTCAAGACCCCCTAAATCCAGGTGGTTTCAGTGGGTGGGAAATGGTGTCCACCAATTGGATCATACTCTGCAGCCACCTGGGTTTTTTCCCTGATTCACAGATTACCAGCTGTGGCTTAAAATTCTTTCTGCTGTTTACTGTCTTAATTCTGGATATTGTGTTTGAGAAATTAACATGTTGTGATCTTTGCTGAAGAGGGGAAAATTCTCAGGCCCTACAGCTCCTGAACTCTGCTGCCAGGTTGACTCTCCAGACTGCAGGCTACTCGCTGCAAGTGGGTATGTCTGTGAGGTTTGCTCTAACTCAGGCTCATAGGTTCCCACACAGTGGGGGACCCATGGACACATAAAGTAATAATTTCAATCACAAACTATCATAATTTTCTATATATTAGCAATGTCCATTATGACTTCTGAATAAATGAATACTCATAAGAAATCTACCAACTTTATTGCATTTCAATCATTCTGACAGCCTTCAAATATACCACCTTTACCACCTGGCTATGTGCATTGACTGACTGATCAAACATTAGAAAAACTGTCCCCACCCCATCACAGACGGGAGCATTGTTAGGGAGCAGAAATTCAAGACATCTGACTTTACCTACCAAAGTTCCACATAGGCCAACAGCAAGGAAAACTAGATCCTGGATAGATGACACCTGTCTCTGCACACCTTAAGGAACCTCCTTACCCCAGCGAACCCTTCCTAACCCAACAGCCAATCCAAAAAAAAATAAATCAAAACTATCCTGTGTCCTCTGGTTAAGCTGACCTGTGAATAAAGAGTATCCTGGAGTCCAGGGAGATTCCTTTGTAGTCTTTCATGGGAAATGACATGGTGGGACTTTCTCCAGGAACCCAGCCAGGCACAAATGCCATTGGCCTCAATGGGGAATCTCAAAATAAATACCAGCATCCTCTCCCTGACAGCCACAGACTATCACCTACTCTCCAGGACTCAGGTGAGAGATGACTCCATGGACTGACCTACACAAACACTTCTGCTCTTATGTCCCAGAGTGTGATTTCCTTTTAAATTAATCTTTGTGTTCTAAATATATATAGTGTAAAGTTTGTGCTGTGCTGCAGGGACATGTGGGAAATGCCTCTCAGTGAATTGTGGGTTCCTGTAGGGGGAGACAATCTGCTCTCGATGTCTCTCTTCCTCCATCAGTGATGTCTTGCTGTCCTCCCAGACAGACTTGGTTCAGGGCTGATGGGATCATAACTGAAGGCTTGTGATTTTGAGGAAGGTCCTGTTGCAAGGTCACCTAAGTGTCCCACTGGAATTCTAGTGAGTTGCAGTGGGAATGGACAACTAGCCTCTTCCTGGATTACAGATGTTTAAGGGGAAGGTACAAATTTGCGTGTTTCTCCTAGATTCTCTTTTGATTTCTGCAGGATGAAGCTTCTCACTGGCCCCATTTTCTGCTCCCTGGCCCTGGGGGTCAGCAGTTGGTTTTCATTTACTGGTGAGGCTTACCGAGGTAAGGCTGATGGATGAAGTATGGCTTGTGGGGTTCAGCCAACTATTTCAAAGCTTTTTCCCACTGCCTTGGTATGTACTTTTTTGGGTTTTTGTAGGGTGCCATATAAATATAAATCTTGTACTAGTGACTGTAATGGTCTGAACACAGCAGGTGGCAGAGCAGTGTTTGAACTTGGCTGAGCCTGAGACCAGTCTAGCCTGGTTGATGTGCCTTCTTGCTGTCTCCCATGTGAACTTGTTAGGGGCATGTGAAATCCCCCATAGGCTTCAATGCTACTGAAGCCTGTGTCCTCTTAGAGTCTCAGGAACTGATCTTGGGTGTAGCTGTCATGGCAGCTTTCAGTAAATCCCTATGTGATTGAACCTACAGCCACCACTGAGGACTGTGGCTCTAGTGCCTCCTCAAGCATCCACCCCACTGCACAGTCTGTTTAGAAGGACTAGAAGTGCCTGTTTACAGTGATGTGCATGCACACTGTCAAGATGGATTGCTTAGAAATCAGTACAGAAGTGCTCCCCATGTTCAGCCTTTCTCCCCCTTTCCTGTGTCTTCTGCATTTGGAAGTCCCTCAGAAACTCAAATTCATTCTCGAACACTCATTGTGGATTAAGGTTAATGTGACAGTGGCTCGGGACATTTTCAATTTCTGAAGGTACGTTAGATGACTACTAGGGGGTTGTGCTGTTGGGAGGAGGGACGGATGCTGGAAACATATTCAGTGCTCAGATCAGCCCTGGAAACGAGAGACCCAACACAGCAATAGGGCCAAGGCTGAGAAGTTCTGTTCTGTGATGATAGCTCCCGTCTTTCTGTTCCACATTCCCATTGTGTAAAAAGAGGCAGCTCACATGTGTATAGTGTTTCTCACACTAACACATCACAGGTGGACGTCTTGTTTTTAAGGATTTTTAATTCATTAGTTTTTAAAAACATTTCTTTATCAATTCTTTGGAAATTTCACATCGTGCCCCCCAATCCCTCTCACCTCCCAGTCCCTCCATACCCACCATCACCCCTGCAGTATGCTCCCCCAAAATTAATTCAAAACAAAGCAAAACAAAAAACCCACCTCACTCCTCCGTCTTTCAACACGTCCTCCTTCATCCTAGTGGTATCAGGAGCTGCAGTGTGTCACGAAGTATACCCCTTTTGTCCAGTCAGCCCCACCTACCAATCATTCATTGTAATGAGTCATTGGTCTGGTTCAAGGATTCTGATCTGGTACACCATCAACCCTGGGCCCCCACTGAAACTCCTCCTGGTCATCCTGTTGTTGCCCCGAGTCATGGAGATCCTGCAGTCATTGTTCTGAAGGACCAGTGCCCTTGTGCTCTCCAGCAGGTCATAGATGGGGCAGCTACTAGGGTGGGCCAACCCAAGGCCCGGCAGGTGGGTCTGGATGGTAGATGAGCTGGTCAGTCTGGGCCACTGGGACCACCCCCTTAGGGAAGGGTCAGAGCCAGCACTCCTAAGCCATGCCATCTGGGCCAGCTCTCCCTTGCCAGAGGCGGGGCCATCTCTCCCATGGGGGAGGGGAGATTGCGGCACCAGCTCTCACAGGAGCACCTTCTAAGAACTCTCAGTAGTAACCTGGAGAGACCAGCTAGGGTTAGAAAATGTTCTTCTCTACCATGACTCAGGCTGCTCTGACCACAGGCTCAAGCCATGAGTTTTTCCATCCCTGTCATCCTCTCATGTTGTCTTTCCCACCCAGGGGCTGGGGACATGTGACGAGCCTACTCTGACATGAAGGAGGCCAACTGGAAAGATTCAGACAAATACTTCCATGCTAGAGGGAACTATGATGCTGCCCAAAGGGGTCGTGGGAGAGTCTAGGCTCCTGAAGTCATCAGGTAAACACAGACTGTTGGGACACTGGGCCTGGGTAGAAGGTATTGACTGTGCTAGGAGACCAGGGGCAGATGAGCCCCAGAGAAGGTCATGCCAATCTGTGGCCCCTCCCCCTCCTGCTCATGCAGTTACTTCCTCCATTCATGCTCAGTGTGGATCCTGGGATGTGGGCAGAGCCAGCACTCAGCTCATGCTGGATAGGCCTGTTTCCAAATGCAGACAGGGAATGATTCATCCCTGCCTGTCTGGTGATGGTCATTCAGTGTAGGGTGGCCAGACTGGCCTAAGCATTGCTGGGCTTAGCAGGGTCACTGTTTCAGGCCCTCTTTCCTGGCCCTTCCTGGTTTCCTCCTAAAGCCTTTCCATGCAAATGAGAGAATTGGGGGTGTCAGCTGTGGCGATGAAGCTTGGTGATAGATCTCCTCCATGTCTGCTTCTCCTAGTGATGCAAGAGAGGGCATTCAGAGTCTCATGGGCCGTGGACATGAGGATTCCATGGCTGACCAGGAAGCAAACAGATGGGGCCGCAGTGGCAAGGACCCCAGTCACTACGGACCTGCAAGACTGCCTGCCAAATACTGAGCATCCTCCTTACTGCCTCAGGAGGCTGTGCTGCGGGCTCTGGGATCAGGACATGGGGTTCTTCACTTTTGTGTCCACTGTGGGTGTGGAGGACATACAGTGCACATGTAATAAATTCGTAAGAGATGAAGTTTCCTGTCATTGTGTTTTAGTGGGTGGAGCTGTGTGGTATAAATGGTCAATACTAAACACAGTCCGGAATAGAATATTTAGGCTTAGGACTGATGTTCTCAGTAGTTACATAGAGAGAGAGCTCTGATGACTGCCCAATTCCCCATTCAGGCTCATGTGACTATTCAAGTCCCTGAAGTTACAGAGATACTGTTTTTAGACCTTTCCATATCGTGACCTCTACCCTCTGTGCCTACTGTTCCAGAAATTTCTCTTCTCTCGCTGCATTAGTCTGATATTTCTCTGCCTCTGTGGACAGCGACACAACTGTGGGAAAATTGCCGTGGTGAATTCTGCCTCAGCCACTGCCATTTTGCTCCTCTGTCTCAAATACACATTTCTCTCGCTTCTTCCCTCCCTCCCTCTTTCTCTCCCTCCTTCTCTTTTTCTTTTTCTTTTCTCTCTTCCTTCCTTCCTTCCTTCCTTCCTTCCTTCCTTCCTTCCTTCCTCGTTCGTTTCTTTCTAGATTTATTTATTATATATGTCTGCATATATGCCTGCATGCCAGAAGAGGGCACCAGATCTCATTACAGATGGTTGTGAGCCACCATGTGGTTGCTGGAAATTGAACTCAGGACTTCTGGAAGAGCAAGCAGTGCTCTTAACCTCTGAGCCATCTCTCCAGCCCCCCAGGCTTTTCTGTATAGGTATGCCACTCTGCTTTATCCATCATGTCAGGGTCTGACCAAAGGCTTTTTCATTATGACCCCTTTTCATAGAGAGAAGAACATCACTTTGAGAAAGCCTTATCTTAACCTTAGGAATCCTAACCTGGACACTGCACTGGGAACCAGGGATATAGCTCAGCTGACAGAGTGTTTGCTTAGCATTCATGAACCCTTAGGGGATCCTTTGAACTGTGTAAACCTGGTGATGGAGCACATTTATATTCCTTGCACTGGGGAAGTAGGGGCTGTCAGACCAGGTTCAAGACCAGTGCTGGCTATATAGTAAGTCGAGGCTAGCCTGGGATAAATGAGACCCTGTGTCACAATAAAACACACACACACACACACACACACACACACACACACACACACACACGCATGCACATGCACATGCACAGATATGGATACATATGGATATATATCCCTCACATTAAAATAATAGTAGCATTGTAATTTCTAAAGTACTAGGGGTATAGATCAGTTGGAGAGTGCTTACCAATATGAATGAAACCCTGGGTTCTATTCCCAGCACTTCATAAATTGGGTTTAGTGTCTCTTACAAAGTGCACGCAGGAGGATCAGAAGTTCAAAGTCATCCTTGGACACAGAGGGAGTTGTAGATCAGCCTTTGATAGTTGAGACAATGCCTCAAAAACAAAAACATTTCAGGTAAATGGATGGAGCTGTAAATAATCATCCCAAGTGAGCTAACCTGGTCTCAGAAAGGCAAACATCACATGCTTTATCTCTTTTGTGGATGTTATCTCTGAATTTGTGTTTCAGTTAGAATTCTCACAGAGGGGAGGGATCAGGAAGGCACAACAGGTGGGGGTAGGTTTCAAGGGGGAGTGGGGAGTCAATTTTCTCTGAGGGTGTGAACCATGGTAGGTGGAAGAACACACATCCCAGATTTGGAGGACACAAACGGGACTTGGTGACTTTAGAAAGAGAGAGAGCATGGAGATGGGTGCACAGAGAGGTGGGAGGTGGATCTGGGAGAAGCTGGGGGGGTGAATATGGTCAAATAAATTCTGTGAAATTCTCAAAGATTTCATAAAAATATTACTTTAAAAAGAAGGAGAGAAAAGGAGAAGAGGAGCAGGTTGGATGGATGAGCAGATGAAGAATCCTGGCACACAAGTCTCACAGCCTGAGTTCGATCCCCAGAGCCCATGTACAGGTGAAAGAGGAGAACTGACCCCACTAGATACCCTTGGATCTCCACAGCTGTGTGGTGGTGTGTGCCACACATACACTGGCCACCAATAAAAAATGCTGGGGTCTGGAGAGATGGCTCAGTGCTTAAGAATGTAGTGTGTTGCTCTTCCAGAAGACCTGAGTTTGGTTCCCAGCACCACATTGGGAGGCTCAGAACCACCTGTGATTCTAGCTCCAGAGGATCTGGCTTCCTCTCTGACCTCAGTGGGAGGCTGCATTCCCACATCCATGTAATTAAAAATAAAATAATAACAAAGGAGAAAATGAACCTGTTTTAGGCATTAGTGAGGCACAGTTTTAAATGTGTCTCTAAGGAAGTTTCCAGAGAAGAAGAGGGAAAGTTTCTCCCTAAAAATAGGTGACACCATGGCATGATCTCAGATGGGCACACATAAAAATAAACAATGAAATAAATCTAGTTTAGGTTAAGTAAATCTTAGTGTGCTTCTGTTGCTGTATATAATATTACCCTATGGAAACTTTATAAAATGTAGAAGTATATTTACCTCATGATGCTACAGGCTGGGAAGTCCAAGGATGGAATCTGGTCCCTGGTGAGAGTCTTGTATCTCAGTCCCTCTGAGAACATCATACTGAGAGACAGATCAGGTCTGGTAGCTCAAGTCCCTTCCTCTTCTCACAAAGACATTAAAGTCATCATGGGGGTCCCATCTTTATGACCTTTTCTGATCCCTACTTAATTCTAAACCTCCAAAACCCACTGCCGGCTGAAGCTGGGGATGAAATTTCTAACGTGTGGACTTCTGGGGAGACATCCACATCACAGAGGCTTTTGTCTCTGTCGGGATTCTGTCAGGAAAGAACCCAGTCAGACAAGGTGGCAACAGCAGTGTTCCCCAAGGGGTGACAAGGTGCAGAGACACTGGAGCACCCCTGGACACAAAACACTGAATCCTATCAAAGGCTCTCTCATTTTCTGCATATTAGCAATAGAGCAAGGCTAGAGGAAGGACAGAGAAGTATGTCCCTGGGACTGGGCGTTGAGTGTTTAAGGTCTCATTCCACTTCTTGTTCTCTCTGTTTCCTGCTTGGGTTTGAGCTGCCTCCTCCCGCTGCCATGCTTTCCACTAGCTGCCATGTCTCCCCAGAACGATGGAATTTTTTTTAAGCTTTCTTTATTCTTCACGTCTTTCACATCATGCCTCCAAACCCCACCCATCTCCCTCTCCCACCAAAACAAAATAAAATAAAATTTTAGAGAAAAAAGGGGGAAATGGAATAAAGTGAAAATCTAGTCATGGAAGCTGCATTGTGACACAGTGAGTCATGAAGTAAACCCTTTATCCATACGTTTTTACATGAGGGTGTTCATCATAAAGAATTGTTGGTCTGGTTCAAGGTCCCTGGTCTCTGCTACATCCTTGACACTGGGCCATCACTGGGATTCTTCCCGGATATCCGTTTCTACTCTGTCTCCTGGAGATCCTGCAGCCCTGCATCTGCCAGATTGTCGACCCCCGTCCCTGTAGGGGTGGTTGTTGGGCTTGATGTTGGGCTTGGCCAACCCTGGTTCTGGGCCTGAGTAGTTCCAGGGTTGGTCAGACTGCCAGCTCTTCCCTGTCTTTCCCACCAGGGGGAGCTCTTCAGCACTGTCCTGGCTAGTTCACCCCTTGCAACACGGAACAATGGCCAAGGCCAGTTTTCCAGCTTTCAAGTCCTCAGGGTCAGTTCTCCCACACCTACATCTTCAGGCCCAGCTCTACTGTGTTGCCCAGGTGAGGTATAGGGGCCACTCTCCTGAGTGCTGCAGCTGATGAGGGGGCAGGGACAGCTCTCCCACTATTATGACCTCAGGGCAATCTGTTCCACGAACCTCAGGTGTTGATGGGTATAAGGTGGGGACATCTTTCCTCAACCCCTGCCAGTATGTGACAGATGAGTAATGGGGACAGCTCTCCCATGCACACAACATTGGAACTGGCTCACCCACACCTCTGCCATCCATCTGAATGATGGATTCTTATTCCTCTGGAATTATAACTAAAAATAATTTTTTCTTCAAGAAGTTTCTTTGTTTAAAATATTTGTTATTGAAACAGAAAGTAACTAAAAATCTGCATCTCTCAGAACACATTCCTGTCTTGTAACAGGCTCCCAGACCAAACTTGGCACAACTATCTCCATGATGGAAGCACCATTCAGGCCATAAAAACTCAGCACATTGACAGCATCACCTACCAAATCGAAAACAAAGACCTAATTCATCAAAGTTCTGGGACAGTCTCTAAATGTACTAACCTTACCTTTTGGTTTCTGCAGTTCTGCCTCTAGCTAACTACTGTTCTTGTTAAATAACTGAAGTGTGTTGACCCAGAACATGGTATTTGTCATGACCCTGAGAAAGGTTTGGAGCTTCAATGGGATTCCAAAACACCAAATGTGGTCACCATCTAGCTACTAAAGACATTTTCTTGGCTTTTGGTTTTTCATGAGACAGGTTCTTACTATCAAGAAAGGGTCTCACTGTATAGCTCTGGAACTCACTATGAAGACTAGGTTGTCCACAAGCTTACTGAGATCCACCTGGTCTGCCTTCCAAGTGCTGATATTAAAAGTGTGCACCAACACTCCCTTCTTTAATAAAGACTTTCTACTTAGACCTGTGTCTGGTAGTATTCTCTGGTGGACACCCACAACATTCTTTAGTCAATGTACGAGTGCAGGTGAACCTCCAGTGGAGGAAATTGTGAGGTGGCAGGTGAACAGAAGCATGGATCTGTTGAGGCACAATTTCCTAGGTTGTTTCCTAGGATTTCACAAATCCGTAGTTTCACAATGGGACTGTGAGTGAACATAAATGGGCCTGTTGCATCCCACCCTTTCCTTTATTCATTATCTCTCCTTTTCCAGGACACTGAATGTCTTCTACAGTATCAATTCAGTGCATAGCTGAAGTCACTGTAGGTTTAGGACCCAAGGAACCAAGTGACCAGTCACCTCAGGACCATGCTCTTTGCAAATCCACTTTGCAAATGATCTATGATGGGAACTCAGGGTCAAGGCCTCTCCTGGACAGGTTCTCTGGTGTTTTGTAATAGGGATTTCTCTTGGAGATAAGCATGGCAGGCTACCATAGGGACAATGTTCAGGTTTTTGTTGCCTGGAGCTGGATTGCTGTGACCCATGGCCTTCTTCCAAACTAAGCCACCCATCCTAGAATTCCCATAAGCCACCCTTCATCTTTTCTAGGGGTGGACCAATTTCCAGAAAGTACACTGATGGAGTTCTGAAATAGAGAGCTGGAGTAATCATAGCACTGGCTGAGGGCTGCTATGCTCTGGGTGTTTGTCCTTGAATGACTCCTACAGACTCTCTTAGGCTCTCTGTAGACGCTCCACATCTCTTTCAGAGAAATGGACTTTGACATAGATTGTATCTTCTTCCTGGGCAACAGCATCCTTCCTTGGGTGGGTAATGATCATGACAGAAGGAATGGGTTGACTGTGGCTCTCTGACACATAGATCCCATTCCTTAGGGTGAAACTTGAACCCACTGTCCTGTATTTAAGGATCTCTGAGGGCAGAGTTGCCTGAAGGTACTTATGTACAGTCTTTTGTTTTGTTTGTTTTGTATAGTTTTAAATCACTCAGGACCTCACATGTGCGAAGCAAGCAATACACCACTGAGCCATGGTGGTGTCATCTCTGAAAACAAATTCTTGCTTATAAGCACTTTTTATTAGAGCTATTTCAAAAAACATGTTACATCCATATCTGTCCACGTTAACCAACATTTCTCTTTTCTTCACATCTTGACAACTTCACACTTCTCTCCTAACTGCTTTGAAGAGTAGACTGAGCCCTGTTGGAGAAAACCAGCAAGGCATCCCCATGATTCACCTTACAGTCTACTTGATCTTTGGGGAGGGTTTCATCCTGGCTTCTGGGTTTTGGCCACTCCATGGAGCCCCCAACTTGTGAAGAGGGGAGGCTGCTGCCTCTGTCCAGAGTTCTGAATAGTCAATTCCTAGGCTCCCTCTCTCGGATTAGCTTTCAGTGCACAGCCTTCATTCAGTGACCAGAACCAGCCTCCCTGGATCCTCTCCCTGGTAACATGATCTCACTAGTCCCCCTTACCATGCTAACCCTGCCAGCATCACTGACAGTCCTTGGTGCTCTACAGGCTGCTTTCCCAGTGTTCTGTCCAAGCACAGTTCATGGTCCATCCGAAGCTCTCTGTGTTGGTCAAATAGCACTGGCTGCTGCTGTGGACTGGTTCCATGAAAAGATTTCACCATAGTTCTGAAACCAGCACCCTCACCCATGTCTTAGGCATCATGACATCTTAAAAAATAATTCATCTTATATCAAACACAGCTGTCCTGTGTGTCATTCATTTTCCCCACTAATCTGTCCTAGGGGTGTCTGCTTCCAAGACAAATGCTGTAAAAGTTTCCTAGCATGAGCTTAGCTTCTGCATTGGAATTTGCAGGTGAAAAAAAAATCCCAGCAATTAGCACATTGTGCCTTGGCTATATGCATCTTCTGGCCATTCTTAATGCACCATCTCCTTACCTTTCCAATTTGGTCTTTATTCCAGCAATTTCAGAGCTTGTTCCACAGTACGTACACATCACTGTCTCCTCACCCATCCCTTCAAAACTCTTTTTTGTTTATCATTTACACCAATAACAACAGACATTTGCAGTTTAAACAAGTAGAAGAAAAATTAGTAAGTAAAGAAAGAAAGGGAGGGAGGAAAAACGGAAGGAAGGAAGGAGGGAAGGAAGGAAGGAGGGAAGAAAGGAAGGAAGGAGGACAGAAATGACTGCAGCAGCATCTGTACACATGTACACCAGCAAACCAACTACCCAGTCAAACATCCAACAGTCCGAGGACTTTCCAAGTCTCTAGAATGTACCTTGATTGAACTAAGTCCCAGGGTGTTTTAATGTGAGGGAACTGGTGTCCACCAAATGGATTATATTCTGAAGCCATGTGTCCAGGTTGAGCACTAGTTTGTGTGTGGGATTCTTTCTGGGTGGGATTAGCATTAGAATTGGTGAACTCAGCAAAGTAGATTGTCCTTTTCTGTGTCTGGGCATCAGCTAAGCCAATGAGAACCTGAGCCCATCAGCTACCTAGGACTCCAGCAGAGAGAAGGGGGAGGAGGGAGGAGGAGGAGGAGAGAGAGAGAGATTATTTCCAGCCCTATTTCATGGCTTCAATACATGTGCCTCACCATTTAGACAAGTGGAGATACTTGCCCTTTTCGCTTTACAAGAGTTTCTAGTGTAGCCCTGGTTAACCTGGTACTTGTTCACTCTATAGACCAGACTGGCCTTGAACTCAGTGATGCACCTGCCTCTGCCTCCTGAGTGCTGGAATTAAAAGGCATGTACCACCTTAATACCTGCCTGCTTTTTGCCTTTTATTTGTTTTGAGACAGGTTCTCATTATGTAGCCAAGGCTATCTCAGAACTCATGTACCTCCCATCTCAGCTTCCTAAATGTTGTGTTAGCACCATTTCTTGGCTGCTACTTGTCATTTTAACCATACATCGCATGAGGAAATATTTAGAACCCTCGGTTAGGTCCTTCCATGTGTTCTGTTGGCCAATATTTATACAGACTCACTGTGCGCTGGGTGGGCTGGTAAGTTTGAAATGTCAAGTTTTCATAACCTAGAATTACCTGAGCTGGAAGTCTGAACTGAAGAATTGCCTAGACCAGATTGGCTTGTGGGCTTGTCTGGGGGGGGGGTTTCTTGATTGTCGACTGAGGTGGGAAGACCCACCCAGAAAATGAGATGTTCCCTTTCATGAGCTGGCCCCAACTGTGTAAGAGTGAAGAAAGCTAACGGAGAGCAGAGACAAGCAGACAGCATGGCTGCACTCATTCTCTCTGCCCTTGACCAGATGTGGTGTGACCAGCTGTCTCACACTACTGCTGTGACTCCCCTGCAATCATGAAGTGTCACCTACAACTGTGAGACAAATAAACCCTTTCCTCCTTTGAGTCTCTCTTCATCAGGGTGTTTTAGAAGGCTGGGTGGGCATTGTTTCAAGGAACAGGGATTCCTTGTATGGAACTACTGTGAACAAAACCTTGGCCTTTAGGAGTCTGGCCTTTTGGAACTGTGTCCATGTCCTATTAGGGTTTCTACTGGTATGACAAAACGTTATGACCAAAAACAAGTTTGGGAAGAAAGGGTTCATTTCAGCTTACAGCTTGCAGTGTATCATCCAGGGGAGTTAGGGCAGTGAGGTAAGAAAACTTGCCAAAATACAAGCATTTTATGTAATTTAGAACAAAACTATTATGGACAAGGAAACACTTGTCCATATGCTCGCTCTCTTTCTTCCTTCCTTTCTTTCTCTCTCTCTCTCTCTCTCTCTCTCTCTCTCTCTCTCTCTCTCTCTCTCTCTCTCTCTCTCTGTCTCCCCGGTATAGGATGCTAGGTCCCAGCCCCTGTCCATGAAAAGACTATCTGCCCCATCCAGTGTCTCTAACAAGGCAGGGCTGTTTTGGATTGTTTTAAAACAAGGATCTGAGATCTTTGGGCTTGTAGAGTTCTACAAAAGGAATCTTTAGATCTACAGTGTTAAAAATTGCAATTACCTCCTAAACAATGGGAATGATTTCTGGAGTGTGGCCTCCAATGGCACAAGCCTGAGAGAATTAAAAGTGTGGAAAAGATGACAGAAAGGGTCCTAAATACTGGGAACAGCCCATGGTTTGTCTATTGTTGTCTTGCAGATCAAATTCTAAAATTCATAAAGGTTAAATCACTTGCATAAGACCACACAGTAAAAGTATTGGACTCTAGGTCTACCCAACTTCAAACTTGATTGTTTTTTTTAAACTTTCACACCAATTTTGATCACATAACTCTGCAACTTATAACCTTTTCATAGGTTCCCACTGCCTTTTTGTTCAGTTCCCCACAGTTAATAACAGTCAATACAGACATCTCCTGTGTGTGTGTACAGGTGTGAATGAGTGTTTATGTGTAGATGTGAATGTGCTCATTCACAAGAGGCCAGAAGGCAGTCTCAACTGTCATTCCTCAGGCGATGTCCACCTTATTTTTCAAAACAGGATCTCTCACTAGCCTGAGACTCACTGATTAGGCTAGGGTGGTGATCCAGCAAGCCCCAGGCATTGGACTATGTACATTTCTCCAGTCCAGGCACATCACCACTCCTAGATTCCAGATGTGAGATCACCACACCCAGCTTCTAGATAAGAGCTCACCACACCAGCTTCTAGATATGAGGTCACCATAACTGGCTTCTAGGTGTAAGGTCACCACTCCTGACTTCCAGATGTGAGGTCACCACTTCTGGCTTATAGATATGAGGTCACCACTCCTGGCTTATAGATATGAGGTCACCACTCCTGGCTTATAGATATGAGGTCACCACACTTTGCTTCTAGATATGAGGTACCACACCTGGCTTCTAGGTGTAAGGCCACCACTCCTGGCTTCTAGATGTGAGGTCTAGGGATCAGGTCCTCATGCTTGCATGGCAAACGCATTACTGACCAACTTTATGAAAATGGAGCTAATCCAGCAGAGAGGAAAATTCTTATAAATGCAGATATAGTAGGTGGAAGAAGTGAAAACTACTTTGTAATTACAACATTATTTGATAATTTTTGGTTTCCATGGTTTGTTGCTATATTTCAAAGCCTTGAATGGTGTCTGACACTTCATGCCAAGATTTAAGATTTAAGGGTGAGGAACAGAATCTTGCTATCTGGGACCCTAGACTGAGACAAGTTAAGAGATAAGAGTATAAAGACAAATTCTTAGAAGATATAAGAAGGGAATCAATGAAATGGCCCAGTAGGTATATGTTAATCCTGAAATTCACCAGAAAAAAAAAAAACATTTACACCATTTTGGCCAAATTTGAGCAAGCTTTTATTAAAAATATTAAATATTTGCCAAGATGAAATATGGCCAAGACCATTACCTGCTCAAGACACATGTTGGTGAAGCTTATATGGACAAAGCCCATAGGCCATCGTACTTTCCCATGAGGCTTTGTTGTTAGTTTTCAAGAACACCAGTTCCCAGAATCCCAGGAAATTAACTGGTCCTTGGACAAGTAGGGATTATAGGTTAACTTTGGGTCTAATATTCCCCCTCTGAAGTTGTATCCTGAGTCAAATCTTTGACTCTATGATGGGCACCGGTTTACATTTGCATCTAATATTACCTTAATGGTACCCAGATAGGAATTATTATTTAGCTACTGTATAATGATGTAAGATCCAACAGTAATTAAGCGAAAGCAGAAGGGCCCAAGACCCTGTGATAATCTCTTTGTTCTGCATAAAGCAGGCCAAGTATTCTATCACATTATAGAACCATTTTAGTTAATGAATCTACCTGTTGATAAATATGAGCCCATTTTTCCTGGTATATCAATTGACATTATAGGTAGTCATTTTTTCCCCTATGTCAAGGAGTTTCCTTTTGACTTAGTATTTTTTAGCCTGTTATGGGGGCAGAGATGGTGCACTCTCTTCTGAAGTGGAGCATTGATTGCCAGGGTCTAGGAAGGCTGAAAGGCTAGTCAAAGGTTGGGCAATGGGACATTTTTTAGAAGCATCTGATTAGCTGATCCTGGTGAAGGGACAGGGAACAATCACATTGGCTGAACTGGTTTACATTAGCTTTCAGCAAGTTCAGAGCTCAGCAGCACAGTTTGCAGGTGCTCCTTGGATGATGTTTCTGACAGCCAAGTGGAAATCTGCTGAGATATAGACTAGGAACAGAAGTTAAAATTCAAGAACTTAAAGGAAAACCTTACATTTGGAACTTCTTAGTTTGACCTGTGACAGGTGGATCCAAACCTTATGATCTCTTGATTCCTTAGATGAAAATTGTACATTTATTAGCATTACCACTGTAGTGAAATCCACATGTCAGAAAAACCAGAGGAACAGATATCCCTTGTGTCACAGCAAAAGCTATGGCTTTGGGTTAAAAAGCATGAACATTTTTTTCTATGTACATAGAGCCTGATATATATTTTAGCCCATTGAAAAGCACCTTTAAGTCTATATTTAGAAGACAACCAAAGGAAATTTAACATCTTGAGCTTGTGACTAAATAGTAAATAGTCAGTATTCTACCAGTTTATCAGAATCCTAAATGTTCATGTTAAAACTTTGAACCCTTGAAATCTCAGTGGCACAATATATCTTTATGGTTTGTATTTCTTTATCTTAAGTCATTTTATGAGACCCTTAGAATTATTTAAGTTTTTATAACCTCAGACCCTTACATACCTTAGAACATTTTTTAGAATATCAGAATGAGACCTTGAATGGACTTTAATCATTTACCAGAGACATAGTAGTTATTAGAGAACAATCATTGTAAAGCATGTTCTTTTAGTAAAAAGTTATAACTGTTTATCCTTTAATATGAAGCCTGTGAACAAGGCAGACCTGTCTGCCTTTTCTTAGCAAAATACATAGTAGTTTTAACTAACTAATATACTGACCAATGAACTAACAAGGTAGTTGTAATCTTGGGGGAAGGAGCTGTTAACTGGTAAAGCTATCATTAGCCTAGTCATCAAGCATCATCAGAGATTTGAAAAAGACCAACCAAAATGACAGAGACTTACTGGCTACCCTAGGTTCCTCCACGGTCATTGAAGGCAGAGGTCCCAGGGCAGCATCAGTCTTTGGGTGCCAGGCCCAGAAGATCTGACAGACTTTCCTGTGGATTAGAAACTTGGGGGGACTGGAATATCTTGTCTAGGCAAAGTGGGGCAATTGAATTCCCAGTGTCCTGCTTGTCCACAGTCTGAACAGGGTCTTGGCAGCAGGTAAGGTGAAGGGCAATTTTTCAGCCAATGGCCAGCTTTGCCACAGTTAAAGCAAGCTCTATGTGGAGGTTCGTCTGTGCCCATCACCTTCTTTGGAGGAGACAGGGGTGCTTCTAGGAGTTAGCATGCCTCTTTATCATGAAAAGCTTTTATATTAAATACTTTAAATGTCATATTTTCAGATCTCTGAAGCATTTGAGGATCATTATCTGTTAAGTATATCTAAACTAAACAAATATTGTTTGTTTTAAGCTTAACTTTGAAAACATATATAAGAAGCTAATCTAAACATATCAAAGAATTTGATCCTTTATGAAGTCACCATTAACTTGTATGTCTTAACTATCTTTAACAGTTTCTAATAAAAATAACAATTTCTGAATTGAAGCTCTTTTAATATCAAGATAAGACTTTTAATTCATAAACACAGTTCATAAAGAGACTGGGAACTTTTCTGATCCTTACATCTGTACTATTAGAGAACATAACAGTTCCTATGTGACTCAGTTTACCAAAATAGCTATAGCTTAACAATGTTAGCAAAAACAAGGTTAGACATATATCTTTAAATCAGTCTCTGTTAGTTTGAATAGACATTTAGTAAGGAGAGACATTCTCTAAGCCAGTAGTTCCAAGTTCTTTCTCAGACTGCTTAGGTCATCATCTTACTGTATCATAAGACAGGAATATCTCAGTCTCTGGTATTTAACTGTCATACTAATTTTTAACCTTTTATTTATCCATTTATTAAGATCATATATTAGTAAAGACAGTTTAACAAAATATCACATAAATTTCAAAATATCCCATAGCCTTATATATTTAAAACATTTTTAAAAGATGTTTCTTTAAAATACCCAGTTTTAGTTTTTTTTTTCTTTTTTTTACTTTTTGAAAAACTCTAAAATCTTTTAAAGAAATTTAAAATCTCTTAACTGAGTATTCTGGTAATGTCAAAATAAAGTACCATTTTTATTTCAAGGGTGAAGACATAAAGCATAACCATAATTTGTAGAAGGCAAAACCAAGTTCCAACAGTGTAGACAATCCAATGTCTCCAAAATCAATACCAAGTGGATTATTTTTACGTTACAAAGTTTGACACTAGCAAGATACATTCTTGTACGTGAAAGTATTAAACAAGCATTGTTTTAAATCCTATATTTTATAAGCCTGGTTCTTAAGACAGAACAGAAATTATACAAAAATCTCATTCCAATTTAAAAGTATCTTTTGAGATCTGTTGTCTCTTTGGCTGGCTCATATCATATTGTTGCCCTCAGTCAAGATGGTGGTAAAGCCATGACACCTGTCCTTCTCAACCCAATCAAACTGGTGAACACCCACATGGTTGCCCTTAGTTAAAATGGCAGTGAGCCATGGGTTGTTTCAGAACAGCCCCAACCCCAGGTTAGAAGTTTAAGTTACTTTTTGTTACAGATGTTACAGACTTTTAACCATACCCAATAAGTCATTAATCAATAATGAAGACATATAGAACACATCTATAAGACCAGTCAGAAATAAACACGCAGTGGCCACATACATTTATACATTTACTTGAGCTGGAGGCAGTTTTGCTTGGCTCCATGTTTGCAGCAGAACTTACAGGCACAGATCCATCTGTACACATAAAATAAACAACCCTTCTTCTATCTCCTCCAGTGCTGGGATTTCAGGAGTGAAGTACCTTGTGAGCTTTTGAATTCAATTTTTGAGAGCAAGCAGCAGGGCTGTGCTTGGTTGTGGGACCCGCAACTCCACATTACCCTCCTCGTTTCCCACCCCAAGTCATAAGACACAGCGACAGACCAGACACATAAACCAAGACATAAACAACAGAAAAAGAAAAGTCGACAACAGGAAACATGGGACTGCAACATTTAACAACTGGAGTTCTCTGTTCCAGAGCTCTATCAGTTTTTCCTGTACAACCCAGATGCGAGGTACCCACCAGGCTGAGCCGTTCCAGGTTTCACTGGCCCCCAAATCCTCGTGGCGCCCGTCCCCCAGTATCATGGAATTACCATAATAGTTCTTAGGTCTGTTGAACAACAACTCCAAAGTGCCAAGCCTTTCCAAATATGCTTAGTGCTTCCACTCTTGGTCTCACTGTGTGTGTGTGTGTGTGTGTGTGTGTGTGTGTGTGTGTGTGTGTAGGCAGGTGGTCCTTAGGACTCTCTGTTTAGAAAAACAGCTGATGGTTCTAGCTGAAACCCCAATTAACCAGAAATAAAAGCAGAAAAAAAAGAGGACTGTGAGATGTCTCCCTGTGGCCTCGAAAAGGATTTTGTAGGTCTCCTCAGACCCCCTTTGTCCCCAGTAGGGTACACCAAACCAGAATCAAAAACCAGACAGAAAAGTGTCATAGAGTTTTAAAAAGCTTTCTATGACTTATCAAAAACAAAGAGGAGGACTCCATTTTTAAAAAGATGCTTGCTATTTCCTTTTTCAAGCATGGCTGTTCACTGGAAGTGGGGGTCCCCTGGAGCTAAAGTGAAAAGCCAAACTTCAGAATTTGGGATGGAATTATCTTGCTGGGCCCTCCATATGTTAATCCTGAAATTCACCAGAAAAACTGGTTACATCATTTTGGCTGAATTTAAGCAAGCTTTTATTAAAAAATATTAAATACTGACCAAGATGGAATATGGCCAAGACCATCACCAGGTAAGTGGCCTTGAGACACATGTTAGTGAAGCTTAACCCATAGGCCACCGTACTTTCTCATGAGATTTTGTTATTAGTTTTCAAGAATGCCAACTCCCGGAATCCCAGGAAGTTACCTGGTCCTTGGTAGGTGTTACCTTTCAAGAGCTACAATTCCCAGAATCCCTGGAAGTTATCTGGTCCGTGGGAAAGTGGGGATTATAGTTTAACTTTGGGTCTAACATAAAACCCACAATCAAACCTGAAAATTGATGTTCAATCCCTTGATCACACATGGTAGAAGGAAGAACTGACTCTCTCACTTTGGCCTCTAAACTTCACACATGCACAAGCACGTGCGCACACGCGCGCACACACACACATACACACACACACATACACACACACACACACACACACACACACACACACAGAGACATTCACACAAAGTATTTTTTTTTTTTAAAGCATGGAGAACTTGGACAGCTTACAAAAGAAATTAAGAAAGCCTTAGATGGAAGAAGAGGAGAAGTCTAGACAGATGCTGCACAATCGCTCCAGGTGATAAAATTATTCAAAGGCAGGAAATTCTGTCTACATTGTTTCCATAGAAACGCTCATCAGGGAGGCTCGTTCCCTGAAATTATCATGTCAAAAATTAACTGCAATCAAAACAATCAGGAGCTGAGAGCTGCTCAACCCAAAATTCTTGATGCTTAGTGCATATTTGAATTAAATTATAAACCATAGGAGGGAGATAGGAATAAGAACTATATTTGAAGCCATGGCTTGATTAATATTTGTGATGACAATTTAATTGTAAAGATCAAATTGCAGGTAGAGAAATGAAGACAAAGAATAGTTTTCTGGAAACTAGTATCTGAGATGATCCACTGGAGGACAACTTATTAAAGTCAAGAAGATCAAGAGTTCAAAGAGGAGAGATTTACTTGATACGGAAAAAGTTAAATTAAAAGACCCTTAGGTAGGGTTCAGATACTGGGAGAAATGGCCTCTCTCTTCCTCCCTTGTTTGAATGGGGGTTGTTTATTGGGACTTTTACAGGAAATATTTTCTCTGCAGAATGAGCCGCATGAGGGCAGGGTTGTTTGTGTCCTGCCAATCACCGCATCCCAGGGCCTAAGCCAGTGCAGACACACACAGGCAGGCGAGCAAAGGGGAATACGGTTGGTGCACAGTAGAAGTTGAAGGAGCCTGTCCGCAGAAGTTTTCTTGTGAATTCTTCTACCTAAACGTTTAGGTTTTTCTTCTGTCATCTGTGCCATCTAAGAAGACCCCTGCTGCCTCTGAGCTCCAGTGTGGCTTTGGAAAGAGAGCCCATGAGGCTGAAACCTTATAGAATGATAACTGAATTGTGGCTTCCTGGGTTGTGCCCCAGGCCTAGCATTTTATCACTCGTGGCAGCTGTGATTTGATGATGACAGGATCTCCCTGCTTCTCAGTGGAGTTGTTAAATAGAAAACACTCCATTCTTTACCCAAGGCCCACGGCCTTTTCTCTTCAGGTAAAACAATTTCCAGGGATTTTTTTTTTCTAATGAGAACCTCTCCTGGCTTATCCCCAGGGTCTTAAAACTTAATGCAAGTCACTCCCAGGCAGCTACCAAAGCCTGGACTCCCCTGCCTGAACCAAGACTAGCCTGTTAGCTGTGAATGCCTCTGTCACTGTGTGATAGCAAAGAGCATCTATTTGTTGTGATTAGTACTTTCTGATTGGCCAAACAATTTTTCCATTTGTTTTCTCAAGGCGACCTTGAGCCAGGCAAGGAAAGCACTATTATCTTAGGGTAAGTTGTACATACAGTATAACAGGAGCAACCAGAAACCTGGATGTTTAGTTGGTCTTCTCTTAGATATTTTTCTGGTTCTTTGCATAAACTGGCATATGAACCAAGTACTCCAGTGAAATGAAATAAATAGAAGGCAGTTGGGATTGTTTCCTGAAAATCCACAAGATGGCAGCAAAAGATTTTGCACAGGGCTATATGAATGCGGCTTTGTATATGGATGATGGTGTGGAGTCTTAGTATTAACTATAGTTGTTACCATACTGGTAGATTTAAAATATATAATTCAATGTAGAAAAGATAAATCAAGAATGGAAATAGAATTAGTGCATTATTGGTTTATTTTTAATTGTGTGAGTGCTTTTAAAAACAAAAACAAACTTCATGATCCTCCTGCCTCCACCTCCCCAGTGCTGGGGTTATAACTATGTGCTGCTACGTTCAACGGTAGTCTCATTTTTAAACAAAGTGCCGAGGATGAGACGGGAAAGCTGAGACTGGTGATTTCTTGAGAAAGCTCAAAAGGGTTGCTCCTTCTTGCACACTGTGTGCTCCGTGTTTCTCTTATTTGAAGGTGAGAAAGACAGGAGCCAGTGAGAAATCAATCTTCCATGTCATTTAATTTCTTTTTATTTCTTCTTGTTCAATATCTTCCTTAGAGGTGAAACTTCTTGATGGATCGATGGCGCCATGTAACAAATTATAGACATGGTTATTGCCTTTATCTCTCAGGTCTCACGGGCAAAATAAAGTACACACAACAATATACAGCTATTCTTCATGTGGTTTCATTATCCTGCCTCCAACTGGGACAGAATCCAGTACAGGGAAGTACTTTTCTTTGTTTTCTTAGTCTGTGCTGTGTTGAGCAGAAGTTGCCTTGACTAATGGAGATCCTTATTACTTATATATGTAAGTAGTTCTGAGTTAGCTGTGCCTGGAATTGAGGCCAGAAACTCTTTCCAATCTACCATAAATGTGATCGTGTGTCCCTTAACACCAACATTATGTAAGGAGATAGTACTTACGCTTTGAAAAGCTGACAGTAACAAAAAGGAAAACAAAACAAAAACAAAAAGCTTCAAGTCAAGTGATGGGTCTTCAGTTTTGAAGTCCTGTGAACATTTTCTCATACTACCTATCCTTTTCTTTCCTTTTTTTCTGATTTTTATAATTTCTTTCTGTCATTATACTAATGACCATTGCTTATAAAACAATCAACTCTCATTTTTGGTTACTTAGAATAACTATATTTTCATCTTGGGTAGCCTGTGATATTTTTTTTCCTTCTAGGAAAAGTCTAAGTCAAACTCTTAAGATAGCATGTCTCGATTCCCATACAACCATCCATCTAGAACTTCTGTCGGCAAATACGAAGTTCCACACTATTTATTCACTTACTTGTCTACTATCCCTATCTACAAAGACTTTGATAGAGGCTTCTGAGTTACACTGCTACAGGGCATGTCGTGATCACTGAGCCATGTGTTCACATACTCAAGAAGTTTTCTATGCCCTTTGAGAAGTAATGAGTCGGGCTGGAGAGATGGCTCAGCCGTTAAAGGCTAGGCTCACAACCAAAAATATAAGAGAAGTAATGAGTCAATTCCTACCGAATTAAACCACAAGGAAAGTACAGAGAGATAAGCGATTTCTGCAGGCCTCTCAGGAAGACCCAAATGGGATCTGAGTCCTCCTTGCTCCCTGCCATAAGTCTAAAGTGAGATGCTTCTCATCGGGTCCAAATAGAAAGCCGTGAGGTCCTACGTACAAGATTGGAGAGCAGTCTAAACCAACAGACATGAACCAACAGACATGCGATACAGAAGATTCATCAAGTATCTTGAATCGCAGGATGAAGAGCCGAAGCACTAAGCTAGACAAGGCTAGGCAAAGCAAACGGAGGCCACATGTAGCTCAGTGTGACCCCAAACTCCTGGCCCTTTTGCTGGTCTGCAAAATCAAAGGATGACATTTACAACCCCAGAGTCCTCCCAGTGCCTTTGTACTAGGAATATATGTGTGTGAGAAAACTGAGTGATAAAGAGGATGCGCTAAATATTCTGAAATCATTCATTTCTGCTTAAACAGGGTCGTTGCTGCCTTTCTTTTCAATTAATAAAATGTTTAAAACTAAAAAGGCACATGCCTGTGCTTTTCAGGAGAGATGG
Source organism: Peromyscus eremicus (assembly GCF_949786415.1). NCBI lineage: Eukaryota > Metazoa > Chordata > Mammalia > Rodentia > Cricetidae > Peromyscus > Peromyscus eremicus. The sequence goes on from NW_026734505.1 coordinate 292,123, forward strand.
TTAGAATTTAATCATCAAAATAAAGCTTAATGTCAGCATAACTTTCTCTTAAAATGTCTGGCCTCACCTATAAAACCCCATTCTTTTCTTCATCGCCTGGCATACCTAACCTTTTACCCTTTGTCTAAGATATTCTCCCCCACTTCCTTCCCCAGAATAGATGTCTTCCACTAGTCCTTCAGCTCTGAGATGGTTCCACGCTGTATGCCTTCTCTTCCCACGCCTACATAATCATAGCAGTACACACAGGAACTCCTCCAGGTTAGTTCACTCACTTTAAGACACCCCGTGCACGTTCTCTCTACACTTACCACACTAATGTGTAAAGTCACACTTAGTTCTCCACTTTCCTCACTAGACTGTAACCAGGAGAATGTCACCCTTGTTCACCTGACACATTATGAATGTCTTATAAAACTAATAAATAAATAAAGTCAGACCAATATTTTAACTAAATAGATTCAGAGTGAAGACCTTGAAGTATAATATTTGGTCAAGAATACACATACAGAATACAGATGTAGTGAGAAGGGTCTGGTGTACAGACAGATGATTTTCTAAGTGTTGCCAGCTGACAACAATGTGTGTATCTAAGCCAACTTTGAGACTGCAGCAACTCTAGTCTTTTATAATAGTATGTCTTCCATGTAGCGGCCACTAGAGGGCAACATCCTCAAACTCTGAACATCCTTTGGGGTGGAGAGAGAATAGTAAAATGTTTTCCCTTTTTTCTGATTAAAATGTGTATGGATAATCTTATGTTTGTGGTAGTTATAGGACCTGTGGGCTGTAGTTTCCATGATTAGGGGTTTAACAGTTATAATTACCTTTCTAGTGTGAAATTAAAACCTAGATTAACTGTGATAATCACATCTCCATGCACTGCAAATATTATCTTACACGAGCCTCCTACCACACTGCCAGGGAATACATTCTTCTCCCAATTTCTAAAGAAACCATTCAGATTCAGTAGCATTAAGTGAGTGCATAGCTATAAGAAATCAAAGTACCTATAAAGAATTACTAAGTACTTAGATGTATCAGGCATTTCCCATTCCCTGCCCAGTCAGATAGCTGGGGAGGAAGGAATATCAAAGTTGTCCCCAGCAGCACAGAATTGGCAGTGTATCCTTAGAAGAGGAACTGTGTGTGGTATCTGTGTGTGACCACAAGATACCATTTGGTGATGATGTCCGAAGGGTCTACCTCAGGCCTGTCTGCAGGCATGGAGCCCTGGAGCACCCTTCTGTTGTCTGTACCAGCTGTGCCTGCCTGGCTTTCATAGGCCATTTGAGTTGCTGTGTGTTTACAGGGGACTCAAAAAGTCACAGGTTAAAGATCATGAACATGAATTATTAGATTACAGGGCAGAGGGGCAATTGAGATGTCCTAAAGAGAAAGGATAAAGCAAGGGTAAGGGAAAATGGAGTAAGAATTAGCCGTAGTAACACGGGGATCGTACCTGTAATCCCAGTATGCTGGAGGCTGAGGCAGGGGGATTGGCATGAGTTTACATTCAGTCTGGTGTTTGGGATGGGACTGTGTTTCAAATCATGAAAAACAGAACAATCATTAGATGGAGTGAGGTCCATCTGTCTGTGAAGTAAGAGTGAGTCTGACTTCGCAGAAGCTAAACTAATAATTCCAGAAATCAGAGTTTTCAAGCATTGAGGAGGATATGGATTCACAGAAGGTGGCCCAAACTTGTTTACTGCCTTAGTCTAAGTAAACATCAGCAGTGCCTTCTAAAGGCCCTCGGGAGGCCTGCATGCACCAGGTACAGCCTTGCACCTAGTTCCAGAAGCAGGCTAGGTGGAGGCATTATTAATCCAAGGGGCTTCTCCCTGCAAACTTCAGAAAACTTGGCCTGTATCTGGCCTGCTGCTCTCTTCCATTCTTTTCCTCCTTGCACCTCCTGACTGAGCAGCCAGCAAATGGGATGCAGGGATGCCACTGACCGCCTTCAACATGGGAGCTGTGGGAGTTGTCTACACTGTCCAAGGGGCTCTGTCCCAGCAGGTGAGTGGGGACAGTGAGAATGTGTATCCCACACAGGGCAGAGGACTCTTCACCTCTATTCTCATACTGATGACTGTCAAGGGTGAACTTACTGAGAATTTTGCTGCAAAGGATGTCAGTCATCACGGTCAGATCTTCATTATAGGAACTACATGGCATGACTGTCATCACCGTGCTCAAAGGCCTGTAGGGCTGCTATGAGGAAGGACCAAGACAGTGCCTGTTGCATTTGAGTTTCTTGGGTACATGGAAGGAGTTAGTTAGTTGGTGTTGGCTATTGTTTTGGTTGTTGTTGAAGGACTTGCCAGGCTCTTGTGTGAAATGGATGTTGACTTATCTACACTGCCCTAGAAAGCACAATCAGAAGCAAAGGAGCACCGAGAAAGAGGCTGTGAATTCGGTAGGTCTCCATCGTGGAACACCAATGGTCTTCAACAAGTCACGTGGGCTCACCCAGTCTCCACACCTAGGCCAGCGATTACTCACTGTAGCTGCTCAGTCCACTAACACTAATATACCCAACACAGTCTCATGTACCACGATGTAGTTGCTCATGCAGAAGCCAGTAGATCAATGGTTCTCAACCTTCCTAATGCTGTGACCCTTTAATACAGTTTCTCAAGTTGTGGTGACCCCCAACGATCAAATTATTTTTGTTGCTACTTCATAACTGTAATTTTGCTACTGTTGTGAATCATAATGTAAATGTCTGATGTGTAGTCTATCTGATATGTGACCCTTGTGAAAGGGTCCTTCGACTCCCAAAGGGATCACAACCCGCAAGTTGAGAATGACTGTAATAGACAATCCATAGGGATTCAGAGAATGTATCACAAAGCACTCCTGCGATAGGTAGAATTTTGTTGTTGTGTCTTTGTCTGGACTCTTAGTATCGAAAATATAACTTGTCCTCACTTTAAAACTTTCATCATCTAATGTGGCATAAAGCTGTCCTTCAAATAGACATTCATTAAAAATTACTCCTTTAGAGGCCTTACCTTCTCTGAAGAGTGGATGAGAGGTGGGACTGGGGTAGGTGTGGGAATGGGAGAAGGGATGAAGGAGGAATTGAGATTGGTATGTAAAATACAAAAAAAAACCCCACCTTTTTATAAATAAATAAATAAATAAATAAATAAATAAATAAATAAATAAATAAATAAGAAAAAAATTATTCCCTTAGAATGCTATTTGGTTTCCATGGTAACTAGATTTTGTTTTAAGTTTTTGTTTTCAAAGAGTAAAAGGAGATTTTTGGAATCAGAGCATAATTTGAACCCAGCTTCTCTATTAACTAGATGTGGGGTCTTTGATGAGTCACCTCGTCTATAAAATAAAGCCAATGACTTTTGACGCAAAAATTCTTGTGGGCATTCATTGTACCATGGGGTATGCAATACCCATCACAGTTACCAAGGTCAAGTGGTCTGCGTCCTTTAGCAGCAACACCAGCTGGCCCAAAGTTAATGGCTCTGCAAGCTGAGCTGGTCTCGGCTCTAAGAGGAAATGTCCCGATTTTTAACTGACGACTTCATCTGGGCCTGGTGACATGGCCTAGGTCCTACCACATAATCTGAACTCTAGTGTATTTTCACACTTCAGTTCTGACTTGTGTATTGCCCAGGGGTCTAATGGTCTCAACTCTTGTTCTGCCCTCTCTCAATGGAGGAAGATGAAATAGTTCACACTGAGGTCAAATAAGGTAAACAATCCCAACTACCTGTGTCAGCATTTTAGTAGTATATGTTTAGCCCAAGGTTAAACAAATTCATCTTAACTATCAGATGATATAGTTCTCAGTAACTCTAAAGAATGAATTGCAGAAACACAGTGCTCTGTAGCATCTCAAAAGCAAGTAGATAAGGTTGTGCTCTCTCTAATGGGGGCCTTGGATTCTTACAAATCCTCATATATGGTACAAGCCGTGGCACAATATAAACAATCAGTAAATGTGAATTTAAATGCTTGGGGTCATATCAGATGCTCAGCTATACTGTGTGTGTGTGTGTGTGTGTGTGTGTGTGTGTGTGTGTGTTCACATGTGAGCATGTATATGCATCTGTAATTATTAGAGATACCGTTCCTCAGAAGCCGTTCATCTTATTTTGTGAGATAGGGTCTTTCATTAGCATGGGCGAGTTCAGCTAGGCTCTGGGCCACAAAGTCCCCAGTGCTGTGATTATAGGTGACACTGAGCTTTTTACTCGGTTCTTAGACTTGAACCCAGGTCCTCTTGCTTGCATGGTAAGCACTTCACTGACTGACCTATCTCCCGAACCTGTTCGTATATGCTTCCTAGCCCACACAAGCACGAAAGACAGACAGGCCACTGAGAGGAAGGGAGTTGGAAGAAATACAGTCACAGCACTTTTCTTCAGCTGGAAACAAAGTAAGAAATGGTTTGTCTAGAAAATGTCGTGGGGCCACCAAGATGGCTCAGAAGGTTAAAGAGCTTGTGTCAAGTAAAGACAACAGGATCCCTAGGAGCTAGATGTAGACAGAGAGAACAACTCCCACAAGCTGTCCTCTGTCCTCCACACGGGCATGACCACACAAACAGACACACACAACCCATACACATAAAATAAAAACAAATATATATAAACTATAAGCACACACATGTGCATGCTTAAATGAGCAAACAAATAAAATAGGAAATGTTCTGTACTGAGGAGAATCATAAAAGTGAAATTTGAATTAGACTTTCTAAGACAAGGAGGCCATGAAGCATATGGCAATTAACAGGGCAAGGATTTCTTATCTGTAGACAGCACCACACTAAGACATGGTCAAAAGCTTCAGGCAGAGGGTGTTCATGGCAAGTTCTTCCAGATAAAAGCTCATCTTGAAAGCCTATACCACAGGGTCCATTTTCCTGTCTCCCTTTTAATTTCCTTTGATGATTTTAAACACTTCCCACGAACCCTCTCACACTTCCCCCACACACTCCCAGTCCTGTCTCCCACATATTCGGTGGGGGAAGTGGGGTTCTCTGTGTGTGTGTCGTGATCTCTTCTGATCTCTTTCTAAGTGTGCCTTGGAGCAAGTTTCAGCTTCTTAGCTCACAGCTTCAACGCTGCTCCTTTAGACAGTGCAGATTCGCTCTTTTCCTTAATCGCCAATAACAAATATGGATGTAGTGCCACCTCCCAATTTCCCAAGGCAAAACTTTTCACATTAAACTCATACACCCGCCTTCTAAAACTACTCTGGCAAGAAGAACCAGCCAGATTTAGTTGGCAATTTTGTCTTTAAGCTAAGAAACAAATGTCCTGAGTTTTACACACCAAATAATGGTGGTGTTGTTGTTGTTTTGACTAGTAACTGCATACCCTGAAAAACAATTTTTAAAATTTGCTTTCTATTCATATTAAAAATACAAAATTAAAATTTCTTCTAGTGATTATTAGCAGTGGTTTGGAATTAAATGATGCAGAGTTTGCACGTTTCTAGGTAAGTGTTTCCAGTTTCATGAGGTTTGCCCTCATATGGATTTGTCTTTCTATGGATCTGAACTTGTAAAATCTATATGTAGAATCTTCACAGACACTTGGATCCTAGAACTGTTGGTTAGTGACAGTCGTGGAACTAAAAAGTAACTTTCCTTGGCTGCTCATTTGAAAAAGATGCTTAAATGAAACAAGAAGATATTATTTAAATTCAATGTGTTAAAAGAACAACTGCCATTTGTTGAATGGATTTTTATATCTTAATCTTTAATACAATCCTGTTCCCCTTTGGAAGTAGATATTCTCATCATTGCCTCATAGACAAACAGAGTTAAAATTCCAAAATGTCAAGCTATGGGAAAAGCCCATATACTTTCCTTTGCCCCACAGATAGATAGGTAGATGGATAGATAGATAGACAGATAGATAGATAGATAGATAGATAGATAGATAGATAGATAGATAGACAGATAGACAGATAGGATAGACAGATAGACAGATAGGATAGGATAGGATAGGATAGGATAGGATAGGATAGGATAGGATAGATAGACTAACAATAGATCAATTCTATGAAATACAGTACCAATTTTCATCCATGTATGATAGTACACATTGTTTGAGTTATTTTCATACAAATTTTTATTTGCTACATCTCAGCTTTTGAGATAAAATCCTATAAAGTAGGTGTGCTCTTGTTGACAGCGAGTGCCTCAACAGTAAAGGCTGTCTCTTAAATATGCACAAGCTTGGGACATGGCAGAGGACCTATTCTTACCAAAAAAGTACTTCTAGAATCAATTATCAAGTAAGTTAATATATGTTTTTATAATGAAAGATGTTAAAAGAGGTATATAGTTCTTTGCAGAGTCAAGCACTATACAAATGCACACACAAAATCACAAACATCACAGAATTCTAACTACAGAAAAATTTAGATGGATCCCCTTGTACAATATTTTTGTTTGTCTCATAAAGTGATGAAGGCTCAAAATTCTAAAGCTAAATGGTGGCAGATTATAGAGCCACAATCAGTGAAGAGTTTCAAAATGTCACTTGTCCCTGAGGTTTGGAGCCTATGATAACATAAGAGGACTGATCAAAATTAGTATGTTACCTTAAGTGGTTTCTGTTTTTTCAGCAGTGTGTGTGTGTGTGTGTGTGTGTGTGTGTGTGTGTGTGCGCGTGTATGTGTGTGTGTGTGTGTGTGTGTGTGTGTATGGTGTCTGCATGTGTGAATATATGTATGTCTGTCAAGAACTGCAGCTTCACTTTTTTTAGAGAAATAGTCCCTTGATAGCATACAGCTCTTGATAGATATTGTCATTAGCCAAATAGGAGTTTTGCCTTTGAAACCAAACTTATTTACTAACATTTGGATTAATTAATGTTCTGAAAAGAAATTTACAGTACCAGTTCACAAGCTAAAATTTTCTTAATTAAATATAACAGATAAAGTTATACTCATTTTCCCTAGAAAATACAGTGTAAATTATGTATTTTCTTTTGAGTTATATGTGTTTTATGAACATTTATTGGTCTCACACTCATCCAAAAAGCCATACCTTTTCCTTATTTACCTCACTTTCTTATTATAGCTATCTTTTGGGAAAGCACTATTCACAAATAATGTATTCTTTGCAAATGGGAGTTCTGCATGCAATAATTACCTATTACCTAGTACAACATTCAAGGTTTTCATTTTTCTCCAAATATGGCTTTCTCCTATGGTTTCTTCAACCATAGGAGAAAGCCATATTTCTAGCTAAAGTCCACACCAAAGTTTTAAGAACGTAATGATGGTTTTATACTTTTATGAGTAAACGAAGCAGGGTATGTTGACACTCACATGTAACCCAGCATGAGAGGCTGAATGGGAGGATTTTGAGGCCTGTGTGACTACAGAGATGGACTCTACTTCAAAACAGAAAGGAAGGGCGAGGATGACAAAAGATAAGCAAGAAGTAGAGATTGCAATAGAAATGATGGAAATATTGACCTACACACATATCCTAAAACCTGAAGTAGAACTGGTACTAGGCAAGGGATAAGGGGTAGGAGGGAAGGAAGCATGGAGTCTAGAACCTTCGACCTACAAGGATGACATTAAGGAGCAGGTTGAACATTCAGTCTGTTCTTTGATATGCAACAGGGCTCTACATTAGACAGCGATGGATTTGAAAGAGTGTCTAAAAGCAGTTCCAGGAGCCAGCAATTCCCAAGGAGCTTTTCCCAGAGTGCTAGATGGAAAAAAAAAACATGGCAAGGCTTATCCTAGACTTGAAGCCACAGAGCATTAGATATAAACAGGACAGTCTGAGATAGCATTTCAGAACTTCAGTCTGGATAATTCTGCTACTTCAGTATGGGAAAACAAGTTCCTCTGGCATGCCCCTATTTGACATTTTCTTTGTCTTGATGGAATTAGGACAGTTTTTATGAACTTTTCACATTAAATAGTTCAAGTAGATAATGCAACTTAAAAAATTCTACAGTAAACACAGTCATCTGCAGTCTGCCCTCACATCAGAGCAGGAGAAATCAGCTAGGGAAGAAAAGGAGGAAGGTGGAGGCAGATCCGTCCAAGGGAGCAAGCAGGAGAAATTCAGCCACGGCAGGAGGAGAGTGGAGCCAACTCAGACAGCCAGGGAGGAAATGTGAGGCAGAGGGGGTGAGGGAATGTGGTCCCTCCTGGTCTACTGATTAGGAGAGGATCACAGAGGTGAGACCCTAAGTGTAGGACAGAGAGGAATAGAGAATGAGGGACAAAGAAAAAACTGCTCAAGAATGAAGGGAGCCCAGCTTGGCAGTGTTGTGTATGTGGTGACTCTTCCAGATGGCATGTGTTTGCAAAAGAGAAATCATTCCGACTTCATGCAGTTGCTCAATGGACAACGGAAAAATAGAGCATGGAGAGTTTAAAGATTCAGAGTCATATTCCGGGTCCTGAGAAACTCCCACTGATGATAACAGCAAGAACTGGTTGTGTCTATTTTATTCTTGGGCTGACAAGTGGAATGCGGTAGATGAAGCTTTCGAGTGACAGGTCCCTGCTCCCTGCAGCCTCTTGTGCTTCTCCCTGTCCTTACTGACTTCATGCTGGACAGTCCGATCCCACAGATGTGGCAGAACCTGCTCACCCCGTACAGCTGGCCTTTCCCAAAACTGAGTCCAGTGTGGCTCACAGTTAAGGAAGGAGATGGGTCGGGAGGTGCAAGCTTGGTCACAGGATTATTACAAATTTGATGTTAAGATGCTCTGGGAGGCTGTGCTATCTGTGATGCCCAAAGCTGCAAAGCTGCGGAGAGGAACTACCCCGTGTCCTGATCCATTGCATCCAAAGGACGCAGCTCCCCCAGACAGGACTCCCTGGAGGGACTTTTCCATAGCCAGAAAAGCATTAACCCACGGTGATGACAGGCACTAGCAGGAGTTGGGGCTGCTCTTAAAGCTACCCTTTCTTGATATACTGAGGGATCCTTGAGTCTTGTGCATAGAGAGAGGAGTTTTCTCAGCGTTGGTAGCTGTTTGAGGCAGAATGCCACCTGTAAACCTGAGACAGCAACTATCAGGTACTGTAGACAAAAAGGGGGACATAGGAGGAGAGAGGATAGCTTGTATGTCACACTGTCTGAAGCCCTTTTCCTTACTCTGTTGGTTTGGAAACAGGTACTGATCTCTCTGTACCTCAGTTTCCCCATTTTGAAAGTTACCTTTAGTCTAGGTCTTAGAGGAACTAGCAATAGAAAACCTAACAAGTACTTTCTTAGTCGATATATGATCACTAGTGTTTTCTTTATTAATAACCACCTTTCACGTGAAAATTCTGGTCACAGGCCATTTTTTAAAAGCTATCTGTCTGGAGTTTAGATATATGCCCTATTTCACCCCCTCTCTTTCCCTTTATACGCTCCTGGTTCTCTATCCTGTTCACCTGTTCTTTATTGGAGGTTAAGCTTATGCTACAAACTGAGCCATGGCGACGATCGTGATTTCCTGGTGCTGTTTTCTAATTAAAGGAGTATGGACTTACAGCTCTGTTCACCTCCAAGCTCCGGCAACCAGCCATGGAAACTCAGACTTTGCTGGGGAGCAGCATTCTGTGGGGAGCAGCATGCTGTGGGGAGCAGCATGCTGTGTGCTAAATTGAGAGGCCTGGAAAGAGGGAATTGGTTAGCAATTAGAAAGGATTTCAGTGACTGAAAAAAAAAAGGGAGGGGAGGACCTTCCCTGTCTATGTAAATGGAAAATTTTCTGATGCTTACAGTATCCACTGGGGACCTCTGAAATGCTGAACAGCCAAGGCTGTTTTATGAAGTCTTGATAAACACTTGAGAGAGTGGAGGAAGAGCTGGAGGAGCAGCCTCCCAGAGAAGGCGTACTGACGGCAGCCATTGTTCCTCTTCTGAGTTTCTTTTTGCCTTTTCCAAAGAGTTTTGAAATGTTTCTATAGCTTCCTCTAAATCTCCTAGTGTTCAAAAATCTTTTTTATAAAATCACTGACTCTTTGAGTTCCCAAAAGATGACATATTCAAGATGGAAGCCGTGACACAGGAAGCTCTGCCCAGCCAGTCGCCTCTTCCGTGGGTTTCTGGGTATCTCTCCTACTAATACTTCTCACCTCAGTTTCTTTCCTAGTTTGTCACCCCTTCATTATTAGCTACTGAACTGTCCACCAAGTCACTGGCAGAGTAGTTCATAGTGCCTCTTTAGAGGAGCAAGGGTCTGTGGATCTTTAGAGTTCCTAAGAGTCAGGGAGGATATTTACCAGACACAAATAAGTCTATAGTCTCTCAATAATAATTTATAGTGACCACAATTTGTGTACCATCCTGGGAATGCAAGAAACCTATAGCAATTGAAGGACCTGCCTTCATGAGGGTTACAGTCTAGTTACTGATATTTATTCATAAGGAAGGGAACAGATAAAGGAAGCAAATAACAGAACAAGTTATGTAGTATTGCCTACTTTTTAAACAGTAACTATCTCTGGAGGTAAATAGTGTGGTTTTGAATGATCTATAGTCATTCACTTGCATATACAGGCATGTAAGAGATAGGACTATAGAAGGTGAGTTTTTGTGTGTGTGTGTGTGTGTGTGTGTGTGTGTGTGTGTGTAGAGGGGGGGTACAGAGGGGAGTTATATGTTCAATTCATTATCAATTGTTACCTGAAGGCTAGGATAGAAAGATGTCTATAGTTTCTAGTACCGTTATTATTATTATTATTATTATTATTATTATTATTATTATTTCAAACTGTTTTAATTGCTTAAAAATAATAAGACACTAAAGGAAGAGAAAACTTTGTGTGATGCTGCTGGCTTACAAGGCTGCTGACCAAGTGAGTTGCACTTGACCATCAGCATGACAGCAAAGCCGGAAATGTAAAACTTAACCTTGAAATGAGAGAAAATGAAGGCATCAGGGAATTGCAGGAAATAAGAAGCTGAGCAGGGACCAGGAGGAGATCCACAGGAGCAAAGCCAGAATGGGGATCTGCGGAAAGCTAGCGGCTGCTGGGAAGGTTTGCTTAGGAGCTTGAGGTATGTCATGTAGAGCACCAAACACTAGAATTTTCATCTGGACTCGGTCACACATATGATGAATGACAGTGACAAGCAATTTTATCCCCTGGGCCTGAGTCAGAGTATCTATGATATGTGAGGACTGGCCAAGAAGAACTCTAATACTTCCCACGTCAAAGAACACTATGGGCTGAAGAGAGTAAAGAGTTGTGACAAATGCCTTATTGTGTAAAACCTACAAATTTGCACATGGGGCTGAAGAGATGACTCAGTGGTAAAGAATGCTTACTACTCTTGCAGAGGAACTTCATTCTTTTCCTAGAACCCACATGAGGCTCACAACCATCTGTAACTCCAAATACAGGTAATCCGATGCCCTCTGCTGGTCTCTGCAGGCATTTACATGTGTGTGGTGCACATAAACTAACACAGGCACATACGCATAAACCTAAACATAATACATACATACATACATACATACATACATACATACATACATACATACATTTGAGCTGAAGAGATGGCTCAGCAGTTAAAGAGTAATTGTTGCCCTTGAGCTGGAGAGATGGCTCAGTGTTTAAGAGCACTGACTGCTCTTCCAGAGGACCTGAGTTCAATTCTCAGCACCCAGAGCTCAAAACTATCTGTTATTCCAGTTCTGAGGGACCTGATGTCCTCACACAGACGTACATATAAACAAAACACCAATGCACATAAATGAAAATAAATCATTAAATTTAAAAAATTCCTGAAATATTCTTAAAGAAGATACCTAGGAAATTTGAATAAATATGTTATGTAGCACAGAATTAGTTTTCGTTTTGTTAGGTCCTTTTGGTAGAAAATGACATGATGGTTATACATAAAACATCTTTACACTGAGGAGATGTTTTGCTGACATGTTATGTCGAATTGGCAGAAGGTCTGTGAAATTATTCAGAAAAGGTGATGGTAGGTGAACCTCTGGACCACTCTCTTGGTTCCGATAGAAAGATAGGTAAGAGTTAAAGAAAGGAGTGGGAGAACAAATGTTCTAAAACTTCAAGAACTATTGATTCTTAACGAAAGTTCTGTGAGATTTCAGTGTACCATTCTCAAAGTTTTCTGTTACTTGAAATTGCTCAAAATAAATTGGAAAGGAAATCTATTGTAACAGTCTGGATCAATATTTAGGGCTTGTGTAGAAAATTAGCTAAGAACAAAATAAAAAGACAGCTTTGAGGGAATATAGATTCCTAAATATTATTTCTTAACAGTAGTGGTAAATGCAATCTGATTTTCAGCCTTTGCATCTATTTAGATGCAGCAATGAGATTACAAAACCCTCATTAGTGAATTAATGAGACTAATAGATGGTACTCTAGGATGTATGGACGGAGCCTTCTTTGCTGCTTTCAAATCTGTGTGCTATTTTGTGCAGAATTTAAGTAACTTAATTTAACAAAGTTCATTGGGAATTGGAATATTATGTGAAAGTTATGTTGGTGGCCAAAAGAACACAAACTTCAATTCCATCGTTAAAACTGCTTCATGGAGCCATCTGACTGGTTCCAATCCTAACATCATTGTCTTCCAATAGAATTGGACAGTGTGAAGTGTCTCCTCCCTCATGGCATCCTCTCTTTTCATTCCTTGGATTGTACCTTCTTTTGTTTGTTTGCTTTTTTGTTTGAGACAGGGTCTCTCTGTATAGCTCTGGCTGTCCTGGAACTTGCTCTGTAGACCAAGCTGGCCTCGAACTAACAGAGATCCACTTGCCTCTGCCTCCTGAGTGCTGAGATTAAAGTCATGTACCACCGTGCCCAGCTGGATTATAATCCAGCTCTTGACTGGTGGTTTTCATTCATCTTTGATGGTTTCCTTTTCAGTTGCTTTGGGGTTTGTTTGTTTGTTTCCATGTTGGTCATATTTTCTTCATGTTTCTTTAGGAATCTTGATCCCATAACTTAGCTTTAATGCCAACAAAGTACAAAGTACATAATTATTGGATATAGAGTAGATACTCAGTACATGTTTAATACCTAATATATGAGTCTGCAGGCTCATGACTACCAAATTCCGACTTTCTCCATATCAGCCCTGGTTCTCCCTGTGCGTGGATTGCTTACTCTGCACTGGAACAGCTGCACTGGGAATCATCTCAGACTCAGCGTGTGAAAAGTGGGATGGGTCACCTTTATCCACAAATCTTGAATCAGCCTCACGTCATCTACTTAGATACCCTGAAGTCTATCTGCCTAACCTCTTTAAATTCTTATTTTCATTTGTGTGTGTCTGTGTCTGTGTGTCTATTGTGTGTCTGTGTCTGTGTGTGTGTCTCTCTCTGTCCTTATATCTCTGTGTGCCTGTGTGTGTATCTGTGTGTGTGTCTCTGTGTGTACCTGTGTGTGTGTCTGTGTCTGTGTGTCTATGTGTGTGACAGTGTGTGTCTGTGTGTATCTGTGTGTGTGGTGTGTGTCTGTGTATGTGGTGTGTGTCTGTGTATGTGTGTCTATGTGTGTCTGTGTATCTGTGTGTGTGTGTGTGTGTGTGTGTGTCTATGTCTGTGTGTCTGTTCATGCAGTTAGTTCTCCCTGCCATGTAGTTTTCAAGGTCATCCAGCTGGAAGGCAGGTGACTATCCCTTCTGAGCTGTCTTTGAGGCCCATTAATCCCTGCTGTTCTTACTCCATTATCACTGACCTTGTGAGTTAAAGTCATATGTTAAAGTTATATTTCTCTTTTTAAAAAGCTTCATGGTATAACTTTTAATATTGGTATGGTTACCTGTGATGACTTAAAAATCATGCAGACCTTACTGTAGGCTTTAAACATAATCAACCCCTTGCTTCAGCATTTCTCCCCCACCTAGCCACAGTAAGGCGGCCATTTAAAGCATCCATTAGTATTTGGTCGTGTGGTCTCTCATAACCAATTCTCTATAATATCTTATATCCTTACACATGTTTCTATAGACAATTGGAATTATATACAAATACCCCTATATAACTTTCTATACCCCAGGCTCAACCAGATCTTATCCAGCAGCTTTTGGGGCACCATTTGTTGAATGAAGAAAACGTAAATACTCTGCTCCATTTTCTAAAGACTTGAAAACTGAGTCTCTATATTACTCAAGGGCATCTTTCTGGTCTGGCTTCTGCCTCGAGGGCTCCACCACAGTCCCACTGTAACCCTGTAATACAGTCACATGAGAAAACTTGCCTGTTTTTAAACCCCATGCATTCTCTCAATGTTACCTTTCCTTAGTCATGAAACATCCTTCCCTCACAGTCTATGAATGGCAATCTAGTGCCATCCTATCTGTTAGAAAATGCAGGTAAAGTGCCGTGAAATAATTAATCTACTTATAGTACAGTTTGATATTTTATGTGCTTTCTATACCCAAACAGCTAGAGCCCATGGAGCCATGGGTTAAACTGCATTTATAATTATATTTCTACTATCAAGCACAACACCAAGAGTTGATTTATCTTGCAATTCTATAAAAAAGAAAAGAGGTGGTATACAGGGGGTTGTTTTATTTTCAATTAACAAAAGCTTTTACATGCATTTGTAGGGAACCTAGTAATAGTCAATGCATTACACATTCTGGACTTTGAAATGACATATGATCAGTGCTATGAGAAATCTACAAAATTCAGACTTTTAGAAGTAGATAGCAGAATAGACAGTTCACAGAAGCTGGGTGGGGGACAGGCAGGAGGGAGAGACTAAGGCAATATCCCACAGGGATTTAAGATCATCACCATCATCCTCATCATCACCACCACAGTCATCACTATCATCATCATCACCATCATCATCATTACCATCATCCTCCCACAGGCAATGTAGAACCAGTGGGTGCCTTTCAGAGAAGAGAGATAAACTAGCTGGTTTTAGATCTAGGGCATCAGTTCTCAACCTTCTTAATGCTTCGACCCTATAATACAGTTCCTCATGTTGTGGTGATCCCCCCAACCATAAAATTATTTTCATTGATACTTCATAAATGTCATTTTGCTATTGTTATGAATCTTATTGTAAATATCCGTGTTTTCCAATAGTCTTAAGTGACCCCTGTAAAAGTGTCATTCAACACCCAAAAGGGTAGTAGTCCACAGGTTGAGAACCACCAGTTTTTTTGATTGGTTGGTTGTTTTTTTCTTTTCTGAGAAAGGGCTTTATTTAGCTTGGGTTGATCTCAAGTTTGCTGTGTAAATGAAGCTCACCCTGAACCCTGATTCTCTTGTCCCCACATTACAGAATACTGGGTCTACCAACATGTACCACAATACTCAGCTTTATTCTCATCTTATAAGAATGTTTCTTTGGCAGCAACATGGAGCAGAGGGTCCAAGGATAAAGTAATGGCAAGAAGACCCTTGTTAGAGGGTCCTGAGAGAGACCACAGTATGCGACAGTAAGGCACTAAACTAAAACCATACAAGAATGAGTCAGAGGCATTTCAGTGGGAAAACAGACAGGATCTGCTGGGTATTAGAAGTACTAAATGAAAAGGGGGAGGCAAAATGCAGAAGTTTCTGATTTGTGAGACTGGGCAGACATCATTAACCAAGATAAGGGAAAAAGCAGTTTCTGTGGAAGACAGTAATTTCATTCTAGAGCAGTCAAATGCAAATCTAAAGTGGAAGATGCTGGTCTGAGTGAGTGAGAGGGATTAGCAAATCATCAGTAATGGAAAAAGATAAGACCACCCATTTATTGGTTCATTCAACAAATATTACGTCCACAATATGTGCCAGGGCACAAGGGAGCTGCTATGCTCATCCCAGCCAGATTCAGGGAGCAGGAAAAGTAATGAGCATTGACAAAGATACTTCACTGTAAGACAAGCATCAAGAGTGAGACATGCAGGAGGATATGACAGAAAAGAATGAAGTGCGGCTTCTTTGGATGGAGTTGTGACAGTAGCATTTGCACTTGGGTCTAAAGAAGAAAGAACAAGCTCTTCCAGGGGAAAAAATGTATGGAGAAAGTTGCTGAAGACATAAATTTGGGCAATGCCATTTGTGAATGGCAAATAAGAATATTTTTTACCTTCATTTTGCTTTTTTTGTTGTTTTTTTTTGTTTTATTTTGTTTTGTTTTGTTTTGTTTTGTTTTGTTTTGTTTTGTTTCGAGACAGAGTTTTGGTGCCTGCCCTGGATCTTGTTCTGTAGATCAGGCTGGCCTCACAGGGATCTGCCTGGCTCTGCCTCCTGAGTGCTGGGATTAAAGGCGTGCGCCACCACCGCCTGGCCATTTTACTTTTTAATTAAAATATAATTACAACATTTTAATTTTTCATTTTCCTTTTTCCAGTCCCTCCCAGGAACCAAGCCCCAATTTGCTCCCACTTAAAACCATGGCTTATTTTTCTTTGCTATTGTTACATACCTATAAAAATATATATACACACACACACACAATCTGTTCAGTCTGTTTAGTGTTACTTGTATGTATGTGATTTTAGGGCTAACCACTTGGTATTGAATAACCAGTTAGGGTGCTCATCCCTAGAGATTCCAACTAAGGAATGCTGACATTCTTTAGTTGACTGTAGTTCTTTGTCTATGGATGGGGCCCTATGAGATGTCCCCCTTCCATATTAGCATGCCTGGTGGTGTTGTACTTCTTCAGGTCTTGTTTAGGCAGCCACATTGTTGAGTATCATGGTGAAGCGTCCCTGTCATTTCTTGGAGACTCAATCTCACAGCAGATTTCCTGGTCCTCTGGCTCTTAACAATCTTTCCATCCTTTCTTATGCAATACCCCCCAAGCCTTAGGTGCAGGAGTTTTGCTGCAAATTCACCAACTGAGGCTGGGAATCCCATAATCACTTCTTCTCTGCATTTTACCAGTTGTAGTTTTTTTGGTTTTTGTTGTTGTTGTTGTTGTTTGTAGTGGTATTTGTCTGTTCTGAAAATAAATTTCTTTGATGAGAGGTTAGAGTTACATTTATCTGTGAGTGTAAAGATAAATATTTAAATGCAGTTAGGAATTATGGTGGCTGAGTAAGGTGGCAATCATAGCTCTCCTCCAGGATCATGACTTCACTAGCCTTAAGTAGTTGGCTAAGTTTTCAGTACCAGGTATGATTTCCCTCCTGTTAAGCAGGCCTTAAGTCCAATTAGAGAGCTGTTGGTTACTACCAAAATATGAGTGTCAGTACTGTATCCTCAGGGCTCTCATACAATGCTGGTTGTTGTGGTGGTTCATAGATGGCATTGAGCTGAGTAGGACTATTGATTGTTTCTCTCCTTGGCAAGCTTGTATAGCACCTTCCAGTACTATGAAGCTAGTCCTTGGGGGGGAGACTTTCAAGTGAGATCCAGCTTGGATCCTCTAGGTCTTTTGTCCAAAGTGCATGGTATCTTCAGCAATAGGAATTTATCAGATAAGAATCTTTTTCCAGGTGGTGGTGACACACAAACACCTTTTTAATCTCAGCACTTGGGAAGCAGAGGCAACTCTGTGAGTTAGAGCCCAGCCTGGTCTACAAATCGAGTTCTAGGACAGCCAGGACTGTTATACAGAGAAACCCTATCTCAAAAGAAAGAAAGAATCTTTTAAGGAGACTTTTAAGGAGAGGGAACAGAGAGATAAAACAGAAACTGAAAGCATAAATTCTCCTTAACAAGAGAAAAAAAATGACTCTAGGACTGCACTGTCACAGTAGCAACTAAATACATGGGATTATTTAATATAAATTATTTAGTAACCAAAAGGAAATTTTAAGCTTCTTGGTTATGCCAGACATGCTTCCAGTGCATAGTAACACATTACTACAACACTGGACAAGACAATCAAATGTCAACTCTAATGTCTCAGAAACTTCTACTGTGGACACGTAAAGAGAAAAGTTGTAACATCAGAATCCAAAGAGAGTTTGCCTTGGAGTGGGACTAAAATAGAGCCACTTCATTCTCTCTACTCTCTTAGAAATGACTACCCAATAGTCCCATAGATACTTGAATATAGAATATTGTAATAGATTTGTGACTGGGAAGTGGAAATAAACCTGTTTTCATAAGAAATTATTTGAAATGCTAGGATGAGGAGGAGTCAGTTTTGCCTTCCTCTCTACTACCTTTCTGACACAGTTGTTGTTCTGAGATGTCTTGTTCGAAGCTGAGCATGGTCACACATGTTAAAGATAAGTCTTTCTAGAAACACTCACTGCAGAGTAGGGTGCTGTGGCTGAAAATGTGCAATCCAAAGCACGGGCTTCACTACTAAGCTCCATCCTGTTTTTATTCTCTGGAGACAATCTCCCAGCACTCAGGATGTATAAATGGTGAGTGGAATGGTGGATATCACTAGTTTGAGGCTTCATAGTGCAAAGCAAACAAAAATCAAATAAATAAGAGACCCAGCTATACCACTCTTGGGCATATACCCAAGGAATGCTCAAACATACCACAAGGACACATACTCAACTATGTTCATAGCAGCATTATTTTTAATAGCCAGAACCTGGAAACAACCTAGATGCCTTTCAACTGAAGAATGGATAAAGAAAATGTGGTACATATACACAACAGAGTACTACTCAGCAGAGAAAAACAATGACATCGTAAGGTTTGCTGGCAAATAGATGGAACTAGAAAAAATCATCCTGAGTGAGGTAACTCAGACTCAGAAAGACAAACATGGTATGTACTCACTCATAAGTGGATACTAGATGTAAAGCAAAGGATAACAAGACTGCAACTCACAACTCTAGGGAGGCTACCTAGTAGAGAGGACCCTAAGAAAGACACAAGGATCACCCAACGACAGAGAAATGTATGAGAACTACATGAGCAACCTCGACATCAAGGTTGGGAGGGGAGTAATGGAGGGCAAGGGTTGGGGGAAAGAGAGCTTAGGGGAGCGGGAGGTCCCAGCTGGAACAGGAACAGAGTAGGAGAACAAGGAAAGAGATAACATGATAAATGAAGATCCCATGGGAATAAGAAGAAGCAAAAGGCTAGAGAGGTCCCCAGAAATCCACAAAGATACCTCCACAATAGACTACTGACAATGGTCAAGAGACAGCCCAAGCTGATCTACTCTGGTGATTGGATGGCCAAATATTCTAACTGTCGTGGTAGAACTCTCATCCAATGACTGATGGAAGCAGATGCAGAGATCCACAGCCAAGCCCCGGGTAGAGCACCAGGAGTCCAATTGGCGAGAGAGAGGAGGGATTATATGAGCAAGAAATATTGAAACCATGATTGGAAAAAGCACAGGGACAAATAGACAAACTAGTGGAAACATATGAACTATGAACCAATAGCTGAGGAGCCCCCCATGGAACTGGACTAGGCCCTCTGGATAAGTAAGACAGTTGATTATCTTGAACTGTTTAGGAGTTCCCCAGGCAGTGGGACCAGGACCTGTCCTTAGTGCATGAGCTGGCTTTCTGGAACCTAGGGCCTATGCTGAGACATTTTGCTCAGCCTTGGTGTAGGGAGGAGGGGACTGGACCTGCCTTAACTGAATCTACCAGGCCGAGCTGAATCCCCAGGGGAGACCTTGCCTTGGAGGAGGTGGGAATGGGGGGAGTGTTGGGGGGAAGGCTGGGGACTGAGAGGAGGGAGGACAGGGGAATCTGTGGCTGATATGTAAAATTAAATTAATTATAAAATAAAATAAAAGAAATATCCAGTGGTTACTGTTGATGAGAACTAGAAAACTGGGCTCAGGTTAAACTTTTTCTGCAATAATGTGCGTTCCCAAATTAGAGTTAAGAGTTCTGAAACTTGAACCTAACTACTTTTAGTTAGTTAACCCAGTGCACTGCCTGGTTATCTCACTGATCACAGAGGACTGAAATTTTGTTGTTCCATGGGGCTCTGACTCAAAAGACAGTTTAAAACTTATTTCATAAAACACACTTTTCTTTAGGAATAATATATAAGCTGTTAAAGTCAATCCCTGTAGCTGAATAATAGTTATGCTTATACCTTGACTCTTATAATATTTTCAAATAGTACTTCAATATTTTGCCAATTATGGTCACTTGAAATCGTATAACACAACAATTAAAAGCTACATAAAGGTTGTAGTTTTATTTAACAAGATAACCATTTTTAATAATCAACAGTAGTTTAAAAATATAAAATACAACAGGAAGCAGAGTAAATTCCTATCATTGTAGATAATACACATAATTTAATGGGAAGGTTTTCAAATAAATAATATAAAAGCAAAGAAAAATAGAAGAGTAACATGTTTTCTTTTGTCTTGGAGGTGAAATGTTTAGAAGGCATAATTTTGAAAATTTAAACACACATGAGATCAAGACTTAACTGCTCCTCTATCTTTTTAATAAGCTTAGAGCAAGGAAAATTGAAATGAAATACATATATTAAATTATCATGCTTGATATAGGAATAAGCAAAAGCTCCATATATTTCAAAATCAAGCTGATTGAAACTAATCTATAACTGATTTATGTTTGTGGGAAAAAAATGATTTGACCTGTCTTCTTGATTCCTTTTACCCAGGACATTATGTGTAATCTCAGATGCGTAACTAATCCCAAGATTTTCCCTAGAGAAGAGAGCCAAGAGCAGATCTCAGGAAGTCTGCAGGCTGGATCTGAGCAGCCCAGACTCAGACTTCGGCTGCACAGTTTCAGCCACACACCCTCACTTCACAGCAAGTGTCTGCAGAAAGTCTTCACATGTTTAACTCAGCTTCTTGTGAACTAACTTGGAAAGCTACAGAACAAGCACAGCAGAATCAGAGCTTGGGCTTCGGACAGAAGTCACTCATTCAGTCTCTGCTGGTGTACATATCTGGCTCAGCAAGTCTGAATTCCTAGGATCTGGGATCCTCCTGGGTTTCCTCTGTCATCTTCCTAGTTTTCATTGATGCTGATGTTCCACAAAATTGACAAATGTCCAGTTCTTCAAACACATGCCATATTTGTTCTCCCCTTGAGCTCAGTCTATCTGTCGGTACATTGTCCCTATCAATCTCCTGTCTACTTGTTTAGTATTTACCCGGCCCTCTAGATCACATTCTACCTTTTCTACAACCTAATCTTTCCCTTAACATAGAGTTCTCTCATCATCCACAGTGTTCATTTACTACTTACCACATGGAGCTTTGGCATTGCTTGTTTATCATTTTATGCATATCTATTTGCTGTCCAGTGATAGTAAGTCATAGAATATGAAGCAGTGGGTTAACATTAATTGAACACTTTCTGTATGGTCTTGATACTTAATATTTTTTTAATTCACCTTATAATACCATGAAATAAATGCTATTATTCACAATTTACAACAACAATAAAGACGACTTTAAAAGTTTCTTAGATTGGACTAGTGAGATGGCTCAGCAAGTAAAGCTCTTGTGCAGATGTGAGGTCCTGAGTTTAAATCCCCAGAACTCATATAAAGCCAGATACAGTAGGGTGTATGTCTGCATGCCTAGGCAAAGATTGGAGGTGGGGACAGGAGAGTCCTGGGAAGTTAAAAGGCTGGCTAATGTGGTATTAGCAAAAAAATAAAAATATTAAAACAAAAGATCCTGTATCAAGCACTGTAGAAGGCAAGGACCAGTGTCCAAAGTTGTTCTCTGATGTCTACACGTGTGCCATGGCATGCATGCATGCACCCATATTCACACACACACACACACACACACACACACACACACACACACACTCAGAGAGATTTAATCTCCTAGGTTATTCATCTATTAATAAGAGTATGATTCAAACACAGCTCTATCTACCCCAATGACTATAGTCTGTCCTAGTATCACAGCACATCAGACTATCATCATCTAATAGTCTTGTGGGTTTTGTTTTTATTAAATCTCACATAGTTCCTACCAACCACACTATATTTAACCCAGACTTAACAGTTGTGTCGTGGCTATCTTGCTGACATCAGCCTGCCTTCTGTTGCTTACCTAAAGTCCAGCAGAGATCACCAATGCATAAGGCCAAAATCAAAATGTACTATTTTAGCACGTCCTTGCAACAACACTTCAACAAAATTCCTTTCTCCACTTGACTGGCTGTTTGACTGCCCACACTAATTATCTGAATGAGTGGTATGCACTGTGCTTCAGTCTTCTGAGGATCCAGCTCACGAAGCTATGTGACATGAGTAATACTTTCTGAAGCTTTAAAGCTTGCTGCAATTGACCTCCAAGTCTCCACCATTCCTGCTCCCCCTCAAAGTTATGCTAATGCATATTTTCCCATTGTAAAAAAAAAAATAAACAAAGCATGCCACTTCTTTAATCTACCACTGTCTCTTTTCCTTACTAACTCAAAGAGTTGTGCTTATAGAGAACTACAGGAACGAGGGTTGAGGGAGACTAGCTGTCTCTGCAGACATGACATAAGAGGATAACAGTCCTACTGGGCTGTCACAGTAATGATTAGGGTCTTAGGCTTACATACTCTGAAACTTAATTTTTGTCAGTGTATTGAGGAGTGATCAAGTTCACATGCTATTCTGTTATCTTTTTATTTTACAATGATAATATAACTTCTCAAGATGCCAGACTGTGCTCATTAGGAAAAATCACTATGTGAAAATATGTTTTAATGAGCCGATGGTCAGCTAACAGTCTTCATGGGCACTGCTATTGAGCTAGGACAACCAGTTGAACCTGCTTCATGTGCTATCCTGACCAACCATGACAGTGTATTCATGTGGTCAACATGGAACGAGCCAGAGCTAACGCACACACCTGCCTCACTACACTGGAGATCCCTTACCGACCCCTTTCACCTACCAGCCAGACAGACTCTCTGTCCCTCTCCCAGTTTACTCAAATCTATTAATTCTGTTCCTACAGTGTGGCTGCCTCCATATTAAATAATGCTTTGATTAGTTCTCCTAGCCTTTTCTGCTTAAGTAAAATTTGGATTTGTATGTTTGATACCACAGAGAGGCTATTATTTTTGCACTTTGTGTTTTTGCTTTATCCTTTTGTGTAAGATGTTGCCTTTCAGAGTCCTGGTTTTGGTAAGACTCTCCAGTCCAACCTTGTCTCTGGGCCCCCACAATCCTACTCTCCATACAGACCTCAAATCTAGACACTGGAATACTAAACCTTTGTGCATTGGCCTGGGCTATCTCACTGCTCATCTTTCTTTTTCTGGATTTACATTTCTGTTTCATTTTTTAATTAAGAAAAATTTTTATTCATTTTACATACCAATCACAGATCCCCCTCTTCCCTCCTCCCACCTCTTCAGCCTACCCCCAAACTCACACCCCATTCCCTCCCACAAGAAGGTAAGGCCTCCCATGGGGAGTCAGCAGAGCCTGGTACATTCAGTAGAGGCAAGTCCAAGCCCTCCCCGCTGCCTCAAGGCTGTTTGAGGTGTCCTACCATAGGTAGTGGGCTCCAAAGAGCCAGCTCATATACCAAGAAAGAATCCTAATCCTACTGCCAGGGGGCCCCTTAAAGCAGATCAAGCTTCTGTTTTATTTTTAACCCCTGAAAATACCTCTTACTTATAAGTTAACTAATCCTTTAAAAATATGTTTAAAGTATTCTGTTCAGGGTTTTTAGCTATTCTTTAATGAGAGGGGTTATGAGACATTTGATCTATCATATGACTGGAAATAGGATTTCAATATCTCCTTTTCCTTTACTTTTTAGTTTTCTCTGTGTTTTTGGCTCATTGCCTGACCTAAGTTTTACTGCTTCCTTATAAGCTACATGTTATTCCCAGCATTTCCCCAGCACAGAACCTGGGCTATATGGTGTGGTGTCCTGCTATTCACTAGTCTCTAGTTGTGGAACCACAGCTCTCCATCATTTCTCCCCAACACTCCCTTGGAGTTTCTTTCTGTGTGAAGCATATCTGTTGTGTGGCTGTTATGTGCTTTGTGTGTGGTACCTTCCAGAACTACAAACAAAAACATAACAAAAAATATCTGAAGGCATTTATACTTCTGAGTCACCAGATCCATCATGTAGATGGCCAGATAAAGTCAGGTCCAATTAGTAAGGGAAGGTAGAGTGGTGTCATTGAAATGATGGTGTGCTCTCAGAAGAGAGCACTGCATCCCATAGATAGTTATGAGCTGCCATGTGGTTGCTGACAATTGAATTCAGAACTTTTGGAAGAGCAGCCAGTGCTCTTAATCACTGAGAAATCTCTCCAGCCCTGACAGTGTGCTTTCTTAAGGGAAGAAATTAATCTGGGCACAGCAGCATATACCTGTAATACCACTAGTCTCAAGTCTCTTTTTGTTTGTTTGATTGGTTGGTTTTTCAAGACAGGGTTTCTCTATGTAGTTCTGGTGCCTGTCCTGGATCTCACTCTGCGGACCAGGTTGGCCTCAAACTCACAGAGATCCACCTGGTTCTACCTCCCGAGTCCTGGGATTAAAGGTATGCACCACCACTCCGGCTTAGTCTCAAGTCTTAGGTGGAGGATCGCTTGAGCCCAAGAGTTCAAATCTGACCTGGGCACCACTAGGAGACTCCTCCATCTCAAAAAGAAAGAGAGAGAGAGGGAGGGAGGGAGGGAGGGACGGAGAGAGGGAGGGACGGAGGGACGGAGGGAGGGAGGAAGAGAGAGAGAGACAGAGAGAGACAGAGAGAGAGAGACAGAGAGAGAGAGAGAGGGAGGGAGGGAGAGAGAGAGAAAGGAAGAAAGGAAGGAAGGAAGGAAGGAAGGAAGAAAGAAAGAAAGAAAGAAAGAAAGAAAGAAAGAAAGAAAGAAAGAAAAGAGTTGCCATTTCGTTTGGAGGTAATGATAGGGGAGCAGACAGGAAACAGCACCAAATCTTGGTGTTGAAGGTCAAGCAGAAGCTCATTGGAAAGAAAAGAACAGCAAGAGAAAGCATCATAGCATCATCCCGGACAAAGGAGACCCTTGGATGAGCTAGTGAGGCATGCAGCAGCCCAGTGTGAGGGGCTGTGGTCCACAGCTTTGCTTACTAAGGCAAGAGTACATAAGGAGAATGGTGAAGTTAGGCATTGCTGAAGTGGGTAAAGGTCATGTGATGAGGGATTCTGAATGTTATTCTTAGAAGTGCAGGCCTTCCAGAGGGCATACCGAATGCTTTTGAGTGGAGACTAACATGGACATACATGTTTTTAAAAGGTGATGGATAACAGTCTTATCCTCCATCAACACAAACCATTCGGCTTTAAGTGATCACTTTACCCTTGAATCCTGAACTGACTTGAGCCATCAGAATTAAAAGAAAAATCCCACGGCACTTTTCTCCCCCGAACTCCCCAGCTGCCTTGGATCCTGCTCAGGGACCTAAACAATCGTGTGCCGCAGCTGACCTGACACAGCTTGGACAGAACAAACTGGCCTTTCTCCAGCTGCCTAACATCCAGGGGGGTTATTAAAAAAAAAAAGAGGGCTTTTTGCATCATGTTAAAAGTAAAACTGCATAAAGTGAGTGCAGCATGTTTCCAGGAGTAATGATAACACAAGGATAAACTCTTTTTAGATTAGTCACTCTTCACTCCTATCTATATTAGTGTACTGCTCCTGAGTCTCTGTCACTGCAGTATTCTTAATTCTGCTTTGTTTCTAATTAGCTCCAGCCCAGGCTCTTTAATATTTGTATTCACAATGCCCAACCCAGAGTAGGCATTCTAGAGGTGCTGCTTACTAACAGACTGGCTAGATGAATCAAACTGCTATTTTAATGAGTATGTGTCCTTTCAAAACATGCTGCTATTGTAAATAGTTGGTTCCAGCTTCTGTGGTGTCCATATTAAAGATGTAATATGAAAATCGCATTTAGAAACAAATAGAAAGCACTTCATTGTGTATTAAGTATTGAAGACAAATAAACAAATGGTGTGGATGGTGCTCTCAAGTTATTTACTATAGCTAGAGGGGGATATGTGTAAACCAAGCCAGGATAATAAGCATTATGATAGCTACATGGACATAATGCCAGAGGAAACTTCCAGTTCAGTTGAGAATTGGGCATCTGAGGAGAGTGATAAAGACAGCTCCTTCCCAGATGATCAGTCAAGTGACCTGCACTATGTCATGAATAAATAATGGGGGTTAGAATTTTGTTCTACTGTTTGTATATAATGATCTGGGATAATGGATGGTAATGGTCTTGAGACCATCTGAATTCTGGAAGAAGAATAACACAGCAAATTAGTGTTTCCATATAAAAAGTATTAGTGTTCTTTGTAAATTTTTATGTTGATTTATTTAGTTAGTTATCACATATTTGTTGAGCATTCTTCTAGGTGAAACTAACACTATACACCAGGAGATTATGGCCTGTCTAGAAGCCACAGTGCCTCACACACAAAAAATATACTTCACAGAGATTCAAGACATCACATTCATCAGACCCAGAGTCATTCCTTGACAGTAAGCATGCAGACAAGAGGACCATGGCTTCAAGTGCTTGAGAATGGGTCATCATAAAGATGATGGGTCTTTAACCAATTGTACTACAAAGAGAGAGAAAATAAGACCAAGGAAAAATATAACAAAAGGGAAGATTATTCTAGAGTGAGCGAACTTGAGAAGGGAAGGATAGAAACGGCATTGAAGATAGACTCTTAAAAGTACAGAGAATTACCAGATGTCAAATCCTATCCATGCCAAACAGCACTGAAGAAAAGACCATAAAACAGGTATCAGATGTGCCCTGAAACTTCACATAATGCCATCTCACACCAGCAGCCCCTAGCTGGGTCCATCAGAGAGAAGGTCATAGTTGGAACCGTATGGAGCTTCTGTTGTTGTGGGTTTTTTTCAATCATTGATGATTTAAAATGCTAGACATTTTACATAAAATCTAGGTTCTTGGCTTATCTTTAGATAAAGACTGGAGAATGAGGCAGTGTTCGAATGAGGCAGTTCTTTCTTGACGTCCTCATCCAGAGCTAGCTAGTTGCAGCCCTCTTCAGATGAAATGGGCCACAATAGCTCTTCAGCCTACTTCACTCACTTAGGCTGTCTTTACCGTCCCTGTTGTGTATTCATTTTTCAATCCTTGATTAAAACCCTAGCAAGAAGGAAATACATTTGCATAAATAATTATAATCTGAAGCGGAGGCCTAAATCCCTGTGGAAGTTAGTCCATTCTCTCAATAGCCATCTCCTGTATTTCTTCTGATTGTCAAATCTCTTGCTGCGTTGGGGAAGTGCTGATTCTTGGGCTCTAGTACACATCCTAGTGAAGGACATGTGAGCTAGCACCCATCCAGAAATACTGCATTCCTTTACATATGCAAAGCACAGTGTGTCCAAGAAATAGATGACACATGCACCTGTCCATTCCTCTCTGATCTTCCCTCTTATTTAATAGAGAAACATTTTTTAAAAACTTTGGACATAATAAAACCAACACACTGGAAATCTCTAGGCGCTGGGAAGAATGAAGAAGAGCAAACTGCTGTAGAGAAAGCATGAAAGGGCAGGGATGAATTCCCGGGACTTTCTTTTTTTTTTTTTTTCTTACATCTTATATACACTGGATAAGATACTGGAGAATCCTGCATTCTGCAATTATCAACAGGCACAAACAAGCCAAAACCCTAAATCAACCCTTTCTCTCCAAACTAGGGTCCGGGAGAAGGATGAGTTAGCAAGGAAGTGGAGGAGAAATTTATTATTTTTTAAACTTTTCATACAATATATTTTTTATCATATTCTTTACCCTCCTCCCAGTTCTGCCAAATCCTCTCCATCTTCCTACCCACCTGTTGTATGACAAGACTTTTCCTGGAAAGACACAGCATACCCATCTACTACCCCAGATAGGAAGTCCACAGAAGAGCAAAGTACAGGTGCCACCAAAGTCCAACTTGGTGAACCAATGAGTTTTATTGGTACAGGAGTGTGGGTGAGAAGTTATTTCCAGGAGCAGAAATAATTCATACACTTCTATCACCAAAGCCCAGCCTCGAATCGGTAAAGCTCACAAAAGCTGGGAACCTGGAGCACATTACACAGCCTTCAGGCCTCTCACCAGGTTGGAGAGTTTCCTTTCCAGGGGCCTTAGTTGATCTAAGCCTCTTCCAAGCAGCTCAGCTGGTTTCTGCTTCTTCCGGGCAGCTGGTCTGGTCTCAGCCTTCTTTGTAGCAGCCTGGCTTGTCTGAGAATCCCTCTCAGCAGTCTTTAACATTTACTCTTGGGAGGGAGGGGCCTAGTGAATCTGGTCGGTTTCAGGGACTTTCTGAGGCTATTTTGAGTTGTTTACTAAGTTTTAAGCAGAATCTCAGAGGAAACTGCTACACAACACCCAACTTCATGTTCTCTCTCTCTCTCTCTCTCTCTCTCTCTCTCTCTCTCTCTCTCTCTCTCTCTCTCTCCTCCCTCCCTCCCTCCCTCCCTCCCTCCCTCTCCTCTTTCTCTCTTTCTCCTCTCTTCTCTCTCCTCTCTCTTCTTCTCTCTTTCTCCTCTCTCTTCCTCCCTCCCCATCCCTCCCTCCCATCCTCCCTCCCTCCAACATTAAAAATGAAGCGAATAAACCAAAAATAATTAAGACTAAAAAGACAAAAAACACCAAATCATAACCACAGGGGGGCGGGAAAAAACAAAGAACATGGAGTCCATTTTGTGTTAGCCAACTACTCCTCATCTTGAGGCCTGCCTTGGAGTGTGGTGGATATACACAATGTAACTCTATTGGAGAAAACTAAGTTCCCCTTTCCCAGTTGGTATCAATTCAAATAGCTTCTTCTTGGTTAGAGGTGGGACTTTGTACCAGCTTTCCCTCCTCACTGCTGGGATTTTTGTCTGACTTAAATGTGTGCAGTTATTGTACATGTTGTCACAGTTTTGATAATGCTACTCTGGCCATACTGTAGCCAACCATGCAAGGAATGAAGCCTCTCACCCCTGTGCTGCCACAGGTCTTCCCAGAGAGGTAAACTTCTCTATATTTCTACCAAGCAGTCAGGGAAAACAATTATAAGATAGCTGTCCACATACTTCTTCCACTGAACTAAAGTCAGTAGACAGAATAAGAACTGAAATTCCACCCAGCCCAGCACCAATGAGGCAGAAAGATGAAGAGGAAAGTTGTACTACATGGGTGTGATTCAAATGAGAAATGTCCCCCATAGGCTCATGTAGTTGAGCACTAGGTCCCTAGCTGGTGGTGCTGTTTGGGGATGTTGTGGAATCTTTAAGAAGTAGAGGCTTGCTGGAGGAAGTGTGTCACTGGGGGTGAGCTTTAACCTCGCCTTGCTTCCTGTTCTGTCTCTCTGCTTCCTGTGTGTGGATAAAAATGTGGTCGTTTTGTTTCCAGCTACCATGCCTTCCCTGGCATCATGGACTCTATCCCTCTGGAACTATAAGCTAAAATAAACCCTCCCTTCCCTAAGTCTATTTTGGTCACAGTATTTTATCACAGAAATAGAAAAACTAACTAATAACAGGTCTTGAAACCTCCGACTCTCTGGGAGTGCCAGTAGCACCCATATGTTTCATATGATGCCTGGACTCCAGGCATCTAGGGAAGGATATGTGAGCTAGCAACCACCCTGAAATTCTGCACTCCTGTTACATATGAAACTGGAGGTAGAATAGATGAAATTCTCCACTTCTCCCCTCTCTGGAGGGGAGTTAAACTCTCAGACTTCCGCAGTTGCCATGAGTGAAAATGCTTCACTGAGGAGGCATTACTGAATAGCCCTTCAACGTGAGTGTATGTATGTGTTTAAACAGATCAGCTACCTGCAGAAAACATTATACAGGACCTAGCACCTTACAACTTAATACCCAAAATGTCTTGTCCCACTAAACACCAGGAGCCTCACATGAGAAAAGACAGTCAACATTTGCTAACACTGAATAGCACTGGAGTTGTCTGACAAGGATTTTGGAGTGGCTGTCATAGTTCACCACGTTGGAATCCTGCTTCTTCTGTGACGTCAGAACCCTCACACACTAGGATCTGGGTATTTGCAGTGCCTCCTCCAGCTGCAGTACCCTTCCTTTGGACACCTACATGATCACCAGAGTCTTCATCATAGTCCTTCTCAATGTGTACAACCTAGGCCTAAAACCCATCACCATTTATTGCTCTGCTTTCTCTTTTTCTCCAAATAATGATTTCTAACATAATAAAGAATACATTCAGTCACTGAGTCAGTGGCTTATTATCAGAATGTAAATTCACCAGGGCAAGGACTTTCATGTAGTTTGAAAACATCCTGAGAACCCACCCACCTAGAAAAAGGCCCGGTACAGTAAGTGCCTATCCAATGTTTGTAGACTATAGTGAATTAGCTGTATGTCGATTCTTCTCTGACAGCATATCACTATATACCGTATTACTTAAAGTTTAAGCTGGGATGTGCATTTGACACTCTTACAATGAGATTCAACATAGATATATCATTTTAAGCATAGAAATGTGATTGCAAATAAACTCTCCATATTATTAGCATAAGGATATATTGGATGGCTCTTTACTATCCATATATCATTGAGAGTAAAATAAAGGAACTTTAGTAATTGGAACTGAGATGTTTAGAAGAGAAAGGTATATGACAGAAAGGCTCCTTGGTCAAATTTAAGGCTGACAGGACATATTTTTTTAATTGATGTGGAGGAAAATTGAATGAAGAGCTAGTGAGATGGCTCAGCTGGTAAAAGTAACTAACTGCATTAGCCTGATGTGAGGTTGATACTTAGAACCCATCATAAAATGAAAGAAGTGACTTCCAAAAGCTGGCCTCTGGCACACACACACACACACACACACACACACACACACACACGCACGCACGATAAAATAATAATAATTTTTTTTTAACTTTTGAGATCTTTTTCATTGGGAAGTAATCTTAATGCTATTAAATTCACAAATATGCTAATTTTTATTACCCAATCCTAATTATCTAAAACACACATTGCAAACATACAGATTATCTATTCTCTCCACATATCAGTGCCCATTCATCATGGTTTTGGAAATGGGGAGAATAGATTCCCCTTAAATTGCAAGTCAGTAGGTGTTTCTTTACAGTTAACTTTAGCAAAATTCATACAAAATAGTAATTAACAATGATCTTCTTTACTTGTTAACTCACAAGGAAACACCTTCAAAACTGCATTTTTGTTAAAGTTTCTGTACTAAAATGTAGAAAAACTGAACTACACAAATATTGAAAAGTTAAAAATTCCTTAATTTTTTATTCCTGGTACCACTACCACAATTTACAGGGCAATATACCTGATGTAATGAAAAGAAAAAGAAAAAGAAAGCTACAACAGATAAAAGACCTCAGGAATGTACATCTAATTGACACTACATTGCATGAATCAATAGCTGCACTTTTTGCAAACTGTGGCTATGGCAGTCCTGAACAAGAAGGGTTTCCTGTTTAAGCTGCAGTAACTTTTCTGACTATGGATCATCGCTCCTTCTGTGGCAGATTTTTACAGTTCCTCTAATGCATTTAGGACGACTGTCTCAAGGTAACCTGCAGCTTCCCTGACAACTCCTCGCTCTCTCTCCTGCTAAGAACTGTAGCCCTTTTCTGCTTTTTTTTTTTAAATCTTCTGCTACCATATCCACCACTTCCACCACCAGATCCATAGCCACCACCATAGGGACTGCCTGAGCTTCTTCCACCAAAACTGCCCCCTTTCATGGGCCCATAATTTGATTGCTGTTGTCCACTATAATTTCCAAAGTCATTATAGTTCCCACCACCACCATAGTTACCATCTCCTCCAAATCCATTATATCCACCATCACCACCTCCATAACTACCTCTGCTGCCACCACCTCCACCACCATAGCCTCCTCTTCCACCAAAGTTTCCACCACGACCAAAATTACCTCCACCACCTCCAAAATTTCCTCCACGACCCATAAAGTTTCCAGATCCACCTCCACGACCTCTCTGTGATCCAGCAGACTGCATCTCTTGTTTAGAAAGGGCCTTTTTCACTTCACAATTATGCCCATTAATAGTGTGGTATTTCTGAACAACAATTTTATCAACTGTGTCATGATCATCAAAAGTTACAAAAGCGAATCCTCTCTTTTTTCGACTCTGCCTGTCTTCCATAACTTCTATGGTTTCAATTTTGCCATACTTTTCAAAGTAGTCTCTCAGATTATATTCTTCTGTATCTTCTTTAATACCACCAACAAAAATTTTCTTCACGGTTAAATGGGCACCAGGCTTTACAGAATCCTCTCTAGAAACAGCTCTCTTTGGTTCCACCACACGCCCATCAACCTTGTGTGGCCGAGCACACATTGCAGCATCCACCTCTTCAACACAAGAGTAGGTCACAAAACCAAAGCCCCTGGAACGTTTTGTTTGGGGATCTCTCATTACCACACAGTCTGTAAGTGTGCCCCATTTCTCAAAATGTTCTCTTAAGCTATCATCTGTGGTTTCAAAGCTCAGACCACCAATAAACAGCTTCCTCAACTGTTCTGGTTCCTTTGGATCATGGCCCTCCATTTTGAGACCGGACTCGCCTCTTCCAACTCGAGTTCAATATGGGCAATAATAATATTTTTTAAAGTAAATTGAATTAGGGGCAGGGGAAATGTTTTACTTAGTTGGGAAAGTGTTTGCCAAGTAAGTAAGCATCTAACATGAGTTCAAACCCCAGGACCCACAAAAATATTCTGGCATGATGGCACACATTTGTGATCTCAGCACTGGGAGCAGAGACAGGTGAATCCCTGGGGCTCTCTAGCCAGTCAACTTAACCTAATCATTGAGTTCAAAGTCAGTGAAAAATAATGCCTCAATAAGTAGACAGTACCCTAGTACTGTCACCTGGGGTTCACCCACCTCTGGCCTCCACACACATGCATATCATTGGCACACACATGAACACTAACGTATACACAGAGAGAGAGAAGGAAAAGAGAAATGAATCAACCTGTAGATTCTTTATCCCAAGTGTGGGTTTTGGGGTGTTTTGTTGTTGTTGTTGTTGTTGTTGTTTGTTTTGTTTTGGTTTTTTTTGTCTTGTTTTGTCTTGTTTGTTTTGGTTTTGTTCTTGATTTTTCCGGGAACCTCAATTCACATTTGCCTCCATCTGCTTCAGAATATCTCCACAGGGGTGTATGACTATTAGCTGGAACAGGAAATGCCTAGCCATCCTCATCCTCTCAAGCCTGCATCCCATGCCTTCTCTTTTTGCCAGCCACCCCACCACATCTTCCTTCAAATTCTTCTCCTCTCTGTCACTCATTTTCATCCTCACGGTTCTCAGTCTTCCTCCTGTCACTGTTTCATACCTGGGTTTCTTAAAAAAGAAAAAAATCTAGCTGGTTTTCCTGCCTTCCATCACATCTGCAGCTCAACAGTATGCATGACCACTTCTTAATCTTCTTCATTTAAATAGTCCAGGTGCCTCAGATTCCAGGGCATTCTACCACCAGCAAGGTCCAGTCTGATCCCTCTCCTCATCTCTCCTTTATTTCCATTCTGTTGAGTAATACTTGATGATCAATACAATTGCAGATTTTTTTAAGAGAAAAGGTGGAAGAAACATTGATTGAAGGTGTTTCAGAAATGGTGTTGCATGGGATGTTGGTAGTTGTGATGAGAACTCAGGTATCTGCCCTCATAGGACCTTTCATAGTCTGCAAATGCATTTTACCATGGGAAGCCACCGCCATTGTAGTAGGTGGTGAACAGCTGGTACCACATATTCCCACAAAAGTAAAAGAAAGCAGAATCTGAGCGGGGTCACCCTGTGAGCTATGTTCTCCATTTGTTTCTACAGGGAGCCCCGCAAGGTAGTCCTTCACAAAGGCTCCACTGGCCTGGGCTTCAACATTGTGGGCAGGGAAGATGGAGAAGGTATTTTTGTATCCTTCATTCTGGCCGGTGGACCAGCAGACCTGAGTGGGGAGCTCCAGAGAGGAGACCAGATCTTATCGGTGAGTATGTCTCTTTAATATTCTTTCCATCTACATCTAGCATCAGGTTTGGGAACATTGCAGATGAGGTGGTCCATAGGTACTTGATGCTTGTTACTTTACTTCTCTTGAATAAAGGTATATGAGGCTCTAGTGTCTTCTTTTAGATAGTGATGCATATCTGTATGCAATAGAACATTGAGAAACAGGGCTTATTAAAATGGTATACTATTTGTCTATTGAGATACAATCTCCCCAGAACTTGTGACCACACTCCTAAAATTTCAGTTTAATAATATAGTTTGATGCATATAAGTATGTAAGAGAATACCACAGGGTATGGTGATGGTGATAAGTGGCAGTGGGCGGCATTCATCTAAGTTCAAGAATTACCAGCAGCAACAACAAAAAATTTAAAAGAGAATTGCCAGGAAAAACATTCTAAGCGTATATTATTTGCTAATAATTTTATTAAAGTGAAGTTTAAGGTCACTTTACTAAGGTATCTGATAAACAAAAACTTGTACCTATTTAGTATATACAACTGGATGTGTTTAGAAGAATATGCATTTCTATTAATCTCTTACCACGGGGTACCATCTTAAATATATCCATCATCTCTAATATTTCTCCTAATATTCTGTCTATGGTGTTGTCACTTAAAACTCACTTATAGCACACCTAACCCATTAACAAAAAAATGTTAAGCAGGCTAGAGAAATGGCTCAGTCTGTAAGATGCCGGCTGGGCAAACATCAGGAACTGAGTTCAGATCCCCAGCACTCCTAAAAAGCTGGGCACAGTGCTACACACCTATAATCCCAGTGCTGTGAAGGTAGACAGAGGAAAACAGCCAGTGTCAACCTCTGGTACACACACACACACACACACACACACACACACACACACACACTGAAAAGAATTAAATATACAGTACACACAGTATTATTAACTGTAGGTACTATGCTGTAACATAGATTTAGAGATTGTATTCATCTTTCATAACTATAAAATTTATTTTCAAGTTTCACAAAGGTATCTCCCCATGTTTATATGAGAGAATCAGACCCACTAATATTGAGTAATGTCAAAGTTTAGCAAGTTAATGTATATGATTAATTTCCTAGCTATCAAAAATCTGAGTAAAGTTTCAAATTTAAGGTCCAGTTCTACTGGCCCTGTCCTTTCTTGCTTCCTCCCTTTTGTTTTTCCTTTTCTCTTGCTTTCTTGTATTCTCTCATGTGTGTTCGTGTACTTATTGACTGTTTTCACCACATAAAGCTTCCTCCCTGGTGTAGTGGATAGTTAAATCCATCACTAATGTTCATAATCATATTAGAGTTTTGGTAATAATGTAAATAATAGAGAATTACATAAGGATTCTAGTTCTTATAGAAGATTATGGTTCATAATTCAATAAAGCACATAGCTTTTTGTTCTTATTGTGTACTGAGAAAAATTGTTTTCATTTTATAGCTATGATTTATAGATAGAATTTTCCAAGACACCTTAATTTGTTAGCTTTTATTCCAATCCCTTAAATAAATGAACAAATCTCTCTCCCTCCATTCTATTGATGCCTCTGTCTCTACCCTTACTTTATACTCCTATCTATCTATCTATCTATCTATCTATCTATCTATCTATCACACACACACACACACACACACACACACACACACACACACAGGTACACATACAATCTCCCTAAATAGTACACAGCAGTTGACCTGAATACAGACAATTCCCAGAAGTCCACATGAATGGCACTTGCTTGTGTGTCACTCTGGTTCTCCCACATACTCAGACCTCTACCATCCAAGAGCTTGCAGCTCACTGGATGCTAAATCTGAGAGATGTGTTGCAAGGTCTCATACCCGGACCTTTTTCTGTCATCCAAGGCCTGAGCTATGTCTTTGACACTTAAATGACATACAATATATACCAGGCAGCTATTCAGCCTTATTGCCTATATTGTTAACATGTCACTTTCATTACTACCTGGTAAGATCTCTGAAAGAAAATTCCCTGTCTTAAAAGGAATTTAGCATATTTAGTACAGTGACTATTTCATAGTGTTTGCTTGAAAGAAGTCATTATAGCATAAGAGTCTGATTCTGAAATCCTCCATAAGTAGACAGTAACCTTAAGTAGACATACAAGGGAATTTGTACTCCGGGTAGCCATCCTGTCATCTCCTCATGGTCAGCACTCACATGGTCACAGCACATTCTCAGACAGAAGCACTTTGACATGAACTGAGCCATGTTCTTCCTTAAGGAGATGACAACTCTCATGGTAAGTTCCTGTTTCTCCAACTTTCCACACTGGAAAGGAGATTCCAGAAGGACAAATGATTTCTCTCAGCTCCATCACTACTGACTATGTAGTTAGACTAACTCCTCTTGACTCAAAATCTGAGTCTTCTCTCTACACAGGAGTCTTTAAAATTCTGCCAACAATACAGCCATTACCTTGGTGCTCATTGCTCTGATTGCATGCTGTGGTTGGAAACTCTAAAGCACTAATACATGCGGGGCTTTTCATTCAGGCAGTATTTATAGCTGATTTAATCTAATAGCCACACTAAATGTTATTACACTCAGTTTAAGGAGGATGAAACTAAAGCAAGAATGTGATATCAGATTCTTTACTTCCACCAAAGTAGGAAACCTAAGAAGCCATGAGTTTCGTTCTGACTTCTATCCAATATGACAAAATACAGAGGATAAAGATTGTGTATGACTCAAAAGAAGAAAACTCAAAAGTATTTCTGCCTTTAATAGTAGATGTATCAAATTAAATATTAATATTAGAAGCACAAATGAAGTAAGGCAATGAACCAGATAATAGTCTTAAAAATTATAATTCATGCCGGGCGGTGGTGGTGCACGCCTTTAATCCCAGCACTCGGGAGGCAGAGCCAGGAGGATCTCTGTGAGTTCGAGGCCAGCCTGGGCTACCAAGTGAGTTCCAGGAAAGGCGCAAAACTACACAGAGAAACCCTGTCTCGAAAAACAAAACAAAAAAAAATTATAATTCATGGGACTTGACAGTCTCTGAATTTCTAATGGCATGGCCTTTATTATACACAACATTTGCAAAAGAATTAGATGGCAAAAAATATTATCTGGAAGTTATTCCCCATTGGAAAGGAACAGGAAACATTTTTTTTTCTTTTTAACTTGCTTGAGTTTATTTAACTTTCAGTAGAAAGCATCTAACTTCAAGTTAAGTGCTGTAGTTCTTGAGTAACTATCTGAGAAAAAGGAAACCTTAAGAG
Organism: Peromyscus eremicus; assembly: GCF_949786415.1. Classification (NCBI taxonomy): domain Eukaryota; kingdom Metazoa; phylum Chordata; class Mammalia; order Rodentia; family Cricetidae; genus Peromyscus; species Peromyscus eremicus. The sequence continues at coordinate 329,218 of NW_026734505.1, forward strand.
TCTCTAATGATATAAAAGATTGGAAGGAAATGACAAATTAGAATTATGAACAGTGCAATGTGAAAGATACAGAATTTCACATCCACAGCTTCAACTGACCATTAAAAGCAAGGGGTGCATTCCCAAAAAACACAAAGCAAAAACTTTGACAGTCAAAGCTAAATAAAAACTCTATACATGACCTCCCCCAACAGCCATAACTGACTTAATCTTGGGCAGGTTTTATAGGCAACCACAGGTGCTGTGAATTCCTGAGTGTGGCAGATAGGTTACTCTTGGATGACCTTGCTTCCCAGAAGTCCTCCCAACTTCTGGCTCTTTCAATCTTCCTACCCTCTGTCTGCAACATTTCCTCTGCTTCCAGATAAGAGGGTGTGATGTAGATATTTCTGATGTTTTTTAAGTATCAAATAACCATGACTAAGGTAGAATTGGTATGGCTTAAAATTGTTTTTGTTTTAGACGGGGTTTAGACTAGGTCTGTACTCCAACCCCCAAGAAGAATGTTTCACAAAATAGTTGAAGTGGATTGCTACCATAGTTTCTTAGTAACAAGTGTCTTCACTGAAGAACTTGTCAAAACCTGTGTATCAGTGTGCCCTGGGAATGTCCCAAAGGCAGAAAAACCAGTAGATGGCTTTTCCAAACTTCTTTAGCCACCAAACCCTTACATAACCCATACCTTGGAGGACAGTAAGGTGAGAAATATGTGGGTAGATATTTTTATACTTCCCATAGTTAACCATTTCTTATACTCTTTTTATTATATTTTTTAATTTAGCAAACGATGGGTTTCATCATGACATTTTCATCCATATATGCCAATGCACATTGTTCTTTCCCCCCCTCCTCCACTTCCCTCCCCTAGCCTATCTGCCTCATCTTTCTAGGCTCCTCCTAACCCCTCCAGTCACTCTCCCTCTACTTTCAGGAATTCCATTTCCTTCACCCCACTCCCCTTGCAGACGCAGGATAGTGGGCGCCATCTAGTGTTTAGTGTTGTGTACTGTCTGAACACATTGCCTGTCAACTTGAAGCCATTATTTCATTGTGGAGACTTACTCCTTCCTGCTCCCACCAGATCTTCAGCCTGAAATAGCTAAGATAATGAAAAATTTTTAAAAGTCATCATCTTAGGTTACATTTCCTACATGTATTGTGGGTGATCTTTTTTTCTGTAATTTCTCCCTTACATAATTTATTTGGGATTCATTGTAGAAAGAAATTCCAGTCATTGAACCACCTTCTTTTTTGTTTGTTTGTTTGTTTGTTTTGGTTTTTCGAGACAGGGTTTCTCTGTGTAGCTTTGGAGCCTGTTCTGGAACTCACTCTGTAGCCCAGGCTGGCCTCAAACTCACAGAGATCCACCTGCCTCTGCCTCCTGAGTGCTGGGATTAAAGGCATGCGCCACCACCGCCTGGCTGAAGCACCTTCTTGAAGTATTCTCAGGACAGATTTTAGGGCATTCACCGGGCAAATACATTAACTAGTACAGTGGCCTCCTCTGGCAATCTTCCTGCAGAAGGGACCATAGAAATGCTTCTGATATTATTTGTTTCGGTGTTCTGTTATGAGGGAAAATGTGAAACCAAGTGTGTTCTGGAGGCTGGGAAATCCAGAAGCACAAGGCCATCACCTCCTGGGGCCCCTCTGGCTGCACTAGAACAAAAAGAGAATATCCCGTGACAACAAAAGCAAGCATACAAGATGAAGTCTGTCCCTTTCTGGAAAGCCACTAGTGCTAACGTGAGAGCCCTGTCCCATCCTAATTACCTTCCAAGGGCCCAGCAACTTCCAAACACCGTTAACATATTAATCTAAGGAGTTAATTTACAACATGTGAACCGTGACTTATGCTCTTAACCCCTAACAGTCCAGCTCTGCCCTAAGAGCCCTCTAATCTTGTTGGTTGCCAAGGGTGTACATACAAACACCTGGGTCACATACAGCCTTCCAGTCCTTGGAAAGAACAAGCCTTCCATGCTGTATCATCCTTTTTTGCCTTCTCTAAAGCTTTTCAGTGGCTTTCTGTTGTCCTTAAATGCTAACATGTTAATGTGGTATACAAGGTGTGGAAGCATCTGGCTTCTGCCCACCAGTGAAGCCTCATTTACACTACTTCCTCCACACTCACTCATACTCCAGCCACCCTGGCTTTTCCTTGCCTCTAGTTGGGGGTACTACTAAAACCTCCTAACATCTGGGCTCAACCCTGCAGGCAGTCCACACAATGGCTAGTCACAATATGACAGCTGAAGGACTGTGAGGAGGTATAAGATTCCAAGGAGCCAGGATTCTGAGTCACTCAGGGAGACTCATGATAACAACAACTTAACTAGCTGTCGAGAAGCATCCAACTATTGTAACAAGAGCAAGAACTGTGTTGAGAAGCAAGGTCTGAGCAATAATCCTGGTAGGCTGACCTCTCTCCAACTCTAGAATTCCTCTGACAAGGAACTTGAAGTAAATAGGGATCTTCTGCTGTCTAGAAAAGACTGGAGAGCTGGGTTCACCAGGCTCCTTTTGGGAAATACCACCCCACCCCACCCCCCATTCTCTGGCATGGAATATAGCTGTATGACATAGTAAATGGGGAAGAACTCAATAAACATAATGGGCACAGTGAGAACCAAAGTTAGCATTGCCACTTTCCAGTTACATTCCTCAAGTCCCACTTATTTGAAGTGTCATTATCATACATAAGACAGCTCAAGTTGAAAATAGCACAGCAGTGAACATGTCCTTCAAGGCATATCTGTAGCAGATATCCCACAGAATGACTGCTGAACTACTCAGCTGTAAACAGCCTTCTAAAGCCCAAAATTCAATTCAGGGAAACTAGCACCATTTTGTCTCAAAGCGATATTTCTAAACTGTGCACATATAACACCAGAACTGTGAGAATACCCCATGCAAAGTGTTCACAGTCCAACGATGAAGCAGAGAAACCCAACAGAAACTGAGAGGCTATAAAAGTGTTTTCTAGTCCTATTGAATTGAGGGACTTTTCCCCCTGGCACACAGATTATTATCATATGAAGTGTGTTTGGGACATTCTGCCTTAAACTGATCTCTAGAAAACTCATACATGTATTTGCTTTGAGAGAAATAAGACTGAAACTGTAAGGTCCTTCTAGAGCATCCCCCAATTGAATAAAGTGACTAAGTGCTAAGGACGTGATAGAAAAGTGTGGTTTATGTCCTTGGTGAGCGTGGTGCCTCATGAAGAACAAGACACATGAACAGGTGACTTCCAATACTGGAAGCTAATATAAAGTGTCCAGATCCACTGGGCCCAGTGTGGGAACATGGGAAGACTTGCACAGGGGCCACTTTCCTACAAAGGGGACCAGAAGGCAGAAGAAATAGAGAAGCTGAGATAAAATATCTAGCATCAGTTGGATAATTGCTTCACACCAAGCACTGTGTTAAATACTGTACTACAATCTCTTGAATTCACACCAATCACTTGGTTGACTTGAAGGCGCAGAGAAATTCAATAATGTGCCTGAGATCACACCGATTATCAGTACTGACAGTGGTATTTGAACTGCTATTACTTCGGATTTCAAACTGATATCCTTATTGCAACTCCAGACTTCAGAAAGGAAATTGAATGTGGCACTTCATTTAAGTCTGAGACTGTCCACACTCAGTTATTGGGAAAAAACACACATAATGCCTACTATAATAGAGCACTTATACAGAGATGTGTGAGCCACCTAGGAAGCCATTGTGCGTGTGGACTCCAAGATGCTTCCAAACATCTAGATCCTTGGACATGTCACTGGAAATCAAGACTGCCTCTCATTTGCTTCTGTATTCCCTTTAGTGAATTTGGACCCAGGCTATCAAAGGCCCTAAAAAAACATAGGACAACTCTCAGTGGTATTATCTGGGCCTCTAGCCCACTGGCCCTGTGTACCCTCAAGATTCAGAATATCCTAAAGCTGTAAGCTTTCTAGCTAATGGAATGTATTTACCAATTCAGACAGATCCTGTTGACTAGTAGGAAATCCCATAAATCAGAAAAATACTAATATTATGCTACATACTTAAATACTAAAAAAAAAATGAATGTTTCTTTTAAATCAGCTATGCCTTATTCTTTTAAAACAAATGGTCCATTTAGGTGAGTAGGAGTTTCTATACAACCTAACTCCTCTTGGTAGACATTCAGAATGTGCTGTGACCCCTGATCCCAGACAAAGGGCAAAGCTTACCAGAGTGGAAACTCTGAGAAAAGGCATGGCCATCAACTAAAATGGAGTAACTCGGTAGCAGTTTGGTTTTGCCTCTGACTAATCTAGCTTGGTAGTTCATCGCCCTTATGTTTATGCCATTATTCACATGTTCAAAGCCTGTTACTGGGAGCATCATCTCACCTCCGCTGCATCCTTTCAGATAAGTAGAGAAATGATCACTTCCGTGTAGTAGAAGAAGGAACTGTAGTAACTTTCTAACATGGAACCAGACTGACCCCAAGCACGAGCTTCCTTCTGTCACCCCCAGATGCTTAGCTGTGCTGTGCTCAGCTCTCCTAGTGTCCCTGATGGGAGCCTTGCATAGAGGACTTACCTGCTGGAGTTCTTGACTCCAAGCAAATGTTATTAGCTCTGGGTAATTTAAAGAACCAACAACAAGAAAAATGAGTTTGTTAGAGAAATAATTGATAGCTCATAGGATCTTCAGAAAATTGTAAGAAATGCAGCTCAAGAGCCAGCTACTTGTGGGTGCTCCCAAGGCATCACCTTTGGCTATTTGATGGTGCTCCCAAGGCATCACCTTTGGCTACTTGAGGGTGCTCCCGAGGCATCACCTTTGGCTACTTGAGGGTGCTCCTGAGGCATCACCTTTGGCTACTTGCACCTAGGCTGCACTCTGCATTGCTCTGAAAAAAATCTCCTCTCTTTTTCTTTCTCTCTCTCTTCTTTCTCTCTCTCTCTCTCTCTCTCTCTCTCTCTCTCTCTCTCTCTCTCTCTCTCTCTTTCTTTCTTTCTGGTGCAGGACATTGAACTCAGGGTCTCACACATGCTAGACAAACACTCTACTACTGAACTATAGCCCCAACCTATAACTGTTTATTTACCAGGAAGGATTGAGCAAGACAGATTCTGACAAAGCTTGTTGGATTTAACAGCTCTCTTCTCATCAGTGTTAAGTAGAGAGAGAGCAGCTGCTCCATGGCAGCAAGGTCCTGGCAGCCCTACCTCCTCTGGGACCTCAGCTAGAGAAAGGGACAGAGCTGGCACTCTTTTCCAGAGAGTACTGCTCTTGCTGTACTCCTGAGATCCATTTCATATATGGTTGGTAAGTTCTAGTGGGGGAACAATTACATTCTGATTACAAACTCTGATAGTTTGCTCTCTGGAACCAGCTTTGTAGCCATGGATCTGAAACTTCTGATCCTTCTGCCTCCACCTCCCGAGTGCTGGGAATACAAGCCTATGCTGCTGGGCTAGCTTTGTGTGGTGGTGCTGGGGATGGAAGCCATGGCTGCAGACACTCTGGGAATGTGGACTATTGCTTGACTTCCAGTTCCAGCATTTCTGTATCTTTGGGGTCTGAGCTAAATGGAAGAGGGACTCAGGAAAGGCTAGCTGATCAGCTTTAGTCGGCTTCACTAGGTACAAATGGGCTGCAAGCCAGCAATTCCCTGGAACTCTTGGTTATGCAGTGATCTGGCAGAGAGTCCTAAAGCCCGTTATTCTTGTCCTTGCAGCAGAGATTCGGAGATGAAGAGGAATGCAGGTTAGATTGTTTGTACTAGTCAGACTGTGGGTCTGTCTTTTTTTGTTGTTGTTGTTTGAGACAAGGCTCATCTATGTAGCCTTGGCTGGTCTAGAATTTGCCTAGTAGACCAGGTTGGCCTCAGAATCAGAGATCCACCTGTCTCTGTCTTGGAGTTTTGGGATTAAAGGTGTGTGCCCCATGTCCCACCTGTGGGTCTGTTTTGACTGCTCTTTCTGGTCCTGCAGCACCATAAGGCTTGCCACAATCCTTGTCTTTTGCTCTTTATTCGTGGGAGTCAGTGGTGATGGCTGGTATTCGTTCTTCAAGGAAGCCATACAAGGTAAGAATTTGGAGATGATGGGCACATTTAACAGTGCCAGAGATGCCCTCTGAGCAGAGGCCACATACCTGTAGGGTGCAGACACACCTTTAAAAACTACAAATGAGTCAGGGCAGGGATGTGGCTTTATGTGGCTTCCCCTTTCTACACTGGTCACTTGGCACCCTCTGAGGGATCTTTAGACACAGTTGACAAGGTCCAGCCTGTATTGCTGATGCTGATCTAGAGGGATCAGGATTTCCAGAGAGTGTGTTCCACAGAGGGAATTCACAGACAGCAAATTCCCCAGTCTCAGAGTGTTAGTGGACACTCAGTGTGTCTCCAGAGGCACATGAACTTAGTAAATGTGCACGTGACTACAGATCTTACTTCCTACAAAATTCCCATCATATTCTAGACAAACAGCCAAGAGCAAGCATGCAGAACTCGTGGAAATTCAGCATTGCCATGTCACGTATTTCGATACCACAGTCTACTTATAGTCTATACTGGTCACCCCACCACCATGTGTTCCCCTCAAACTGAAGCCAAAATACAGCCTCTTCTCTGTGTTGCTTGTCAGGGATTTTGTCACCGGGGTGAGAAAAGTCGTGTTTTCCTAGTGGCCGTAGTTAAAGCGCATTATCCTTCTCTTCTCACTGCACAAACTGTCCCCACATCTTCACCTGGGATGTCATTGTCCCTTGTTTGTGCTCCTACTTGACAGTTCGCTCTTTTCTTTGTGCAGAGCACACACAGCTCCATATAAGTCACGGCCCAGGACACAGAAACTGTCAATCAGTCACCCCCCCCATCTGATCCTTGGAGAAGTGCCCTCCTTATGGTCACCAGGGAAGCCCTCCCTGGGGACCTACACTCACCTCCATGGACCATTTCAAAGGATTATGCTGTCAAGGGTGGAAATGTGAAAATCCACACAAAGATTGCATTCCTCCACCTCTGCAATGACCCCAGGTTCACCTTTGTAAGTTTCCTTCCTTTGTAGGGACTTGGGACTTGTGGAGAGTCCATTGGGACAATCTAGAAGCCAATTACCAAAATTCAGACAGATACTTCTATGCTCGGGGCAACTTTGAGGCCCAACAAAGAGGAGCTGGGGCGCGTCTGGGCTGCTAAAATAATCAGGTGATGGTCCTGCCATGTCACGCCTCTCTCACTATTCCTGACTGTGGCCTCTCCTACTCTCTGTGCTTACAGGGTCTGGGTGGTCTGGAGAGGAAGAAAGGGAGGGAAAGGATGGAGAGTGGGGATGGATCCACACACAAAGAAAAAGTGAAACCCAAGAAGGGCTCTCAAATGCATCTTGTCACAGGGTGTGGAAAGGACAAGCAGGCTGAGGTCCTTGCCCAAGAGGTTGTTATTTCCTCTTCCCTGTGCCTAAGTTTTTACTCCTCCAGTATTTTCTGGGTCATTTTCTGGTAGGAAAGGAGGAGAAAGCTTGGAGGTGGGGCTGTCTCACTCTGGGATTCATCTCTTGTCTCCCTTCCTTGGATTTCAGCACCAGCAGGAAATACTTTCAGGGTCTCCTAAACCGATATTATTTTGGAATGAAGGACCATGGATTGGAAAGCCTGGAATCTACCCGGAAAGCCGAGGAATGGAGTCGAAGTGGCAAAAACCCTAATCACTTCAGACCCCAGGGCCTGCCTGAGAAGTTCTGAGCCTGCTACACAGGCTGCACTGAGGAGACTAGGCTGTGAGCCGCATCCCTCTCCCCTTGACAGGATGTCACCGGTGTCCACAGGAATCACAGAGAAGCTAGAGATGCCCACCAAATACTTGTGGATGGAATTTGTTGATGGAAATGTGGAACTGTCAGAAATAACTTTCTGGGAAGAATTGCTATGTATCACACAGAAGGTAAGTAGAGGAGGAGCTGTGACCACCAGGAAGTAGCCTGAAACCATGCAGGCCCCTCACCCCACCCCACCAAATCTGCTCTAGCCTTTAGCCACACCAGCTTCCCCTGACAAGCAGGCCTGAGGTAGTAGAGTGTTGTCAGCCATGTCAGCCGCCTCCACAAGTGAAATTTACTCTGAGATGTGCCCTGGTCAGCTGTCCATCAATCCCTCCTTGATATAGATCAGATGTGTGTCTCTCCCCCCAACATCTTCTAGTCATACCAAGGCTCTCTGTTTATGTTTTTGTTGTTCCCAGGCTTTTCTGTGTAGTGATGCCACTCTACCTTATCAGTTATGGCCTATGCATGGTCTGATTTCAGTCCTTGTCCCCTGTGACCTCTTCATATAGAGACGTACACTACCTCGACAAAGCTTCATCCTAACCTTTGAAATTCTAAACTTGACACTGCACTGGGGACCAGGGATATAGCTCAGTTGACAGAGTGTTTGCTTAGCATGCTTGAATTCATAGAAGGATCCCCAGAATTATGTAAACCCGGTGATGGTATCTACTTACAATTCCAGCACTGGGGACATAGGGGCTGACAGACCAGATATTCAAGGCCAGCCCTGCCTATATAATGAATTCAAGGCCTTCCTGGGACAGGTGAGATCCTGTGTTGTAATCAAATACACACACACACACACACACACACACACACACACACACACACACCAGTGCCTACCTCAGCACATGTTCTAACTAGTGTTGGTCCATTTTATCTAAAAGAAAATGCCTATAATGTCACTATTTCTTAATTTTATTCTCATTGTCTTTTGCTCTAAGCAAAATTTTACTTACTGTTCTGGAAGGGAAGTGAGGCACAGCAGAACTGAGCAGGAATAAATGTATTATTTACTCACAATGCAAAGGCATTCTGCCCGTGAATGTCAGTATAGTTTGTAGGAACAAAAAGGCACGGATGGAGAGGGTGATACTGGTCCTAACTGAATAGCTGCTATGCCAAAGCCAGGCCCCTAGGTGGAAGCCTAACTCCAACGGAGTAGAAACATCAGTTGCTCAAGAAAAGAGAAGGGAAGAGGACAGATGGAGCCTCTGGGATAGAGGACTAGGGACCTGGGGGGGGGGGTCAGTTGCGCCTGCTTTTATTACAGATTGCTTCCTTTAGGATTCAGCACACTTCACTATATTGGCCTATGTGTCTATGTGCCTACAGAGAAAATATAAAAAAATCAAAGGACAAAAATGTCTGTATTGCTGTATGCCATCTTTGTACCCACAGTACCTGTTTTAACTCCTGCCACGAGTAGATGCTCTACAAACATGAGCTGAAAGAAGACAATGAAACAGTGTGTATTCCGCAGAAGTCAACACATTTGGAGAAGCGTCTAGAAGCTGTATAATGTATGAATGTTTCATTCAAGTTTTATTTGCAGAACATGGTGATGAGTCACCTTGAGATGAATCTGTAATTCTACACCAAAATCAATGCTCAAATTCTAGCCAGATGAGAAAGTCTTTAGTTTTTTTTTTTTTCTTTTTTTGAGACAGGGTTTCTCTGTGTAGCTTTGTGCCTTTCCTGGAACTCACTTGGTAGCCCAGGCTGGCCTCGAACTCACAGAGATCCACCTGCCTCTGCCTCCCGGGTGCTGGGATTAAAGGTGTGCGCCACCTCCGCCCCAGATGAGAAAGTCTTACTGTGGCATAGAACATGTTGGATTTTCTCAGCAATGCTTTGCAGCTCTCACAGAAATGAAAATTATGAAGTATAAGTAAACTATGAAAAGCCTCAGAAGAACTTAATAAATATTTTGATACTAAGCGTGGTGACATATTCTTAAATTGAAGCACATAGGAAGTAGAGACAGGGGTATGGCTGCAAGTTTGAGGCCAGCTAGGGCGATATATCTATATAGCCGATCTTGTCTCTGTCTCTCTGTCTCTCTTTCTCTGTCTCTGTGTCTCTCTTACACTCTCTCTAACACACACACACACACACACACACACACACACACACACTGAAATACTGTTTTCTCACAGGGAGCATTAGCAGAAAACATACCATGTAGTAGTGGCACACTGTATTCCTTTAAAGGACAAAACACTATATCCTGAAAGATGTACACTTATGTACACACTGCCAAGATAAACATGGCTCCAATTAAACTGAGATAATGGTCTCTTATCATTCAGATCCTTATACTCAATGAAAATGTTGTAGCCTTATTAAGATGGTTTTTGTCTTGTTTTTGAGTATGTTCAAAAAGAAAGGAAATAATTTATTCCTACAGGTGTGACTAGTTTCATCAATGCTGTCTTGTTATTAGTAAACTTAAGGCATATCCTAATTTAGGAAATTCATAATCAGTACATGTATGTTTGAGATTCGACAAAGCATGAAATGAAGCTTGCTCTCCATTTTACCTACCGAGAAGAAACAATAAACGTTCAGTTACGGTGATGCTTAATTGTGGTTCCACTTGACTCAGTATTGACATACCTGGGGGAGGGGCTGTGAAGAGGGCTCAGCCTGTAAAGTACCTTCTGCACAAGCATATAGACCTGACTTTGGACCCACAGCACCCACACAAAAGCTGAGCATTGGGCATGCATCTATAACCCAGGTGCTGAGCAGGGAGACAGAGATGCGCAGATCCCCGGATTTGGAAGTTAGCCATCCGAGCCCAAAGAGTGAGTTTCTGGTGCAGTGAGAGATTCTGCTTTGAAAAGAGAAGAAGACACCAGATATCAACATTTGTCTTTCATTTGCATGTGTACACATGTGTACCTCTACCTGTGCCCATGCGCATGTGCACACACGGATACATATGTATCCCTCACATTAAAATAATGTTTAAATATGAATTTTTAAGGTACTGGGGGTACACCAGTTCCTTTGGTAAAGTCTTGCCAAGATGTGTGATGCCCTGGGTTCTATTCCCAGCACTGCATAAATTGGGTTTAGTGTCTCTTACAAGGTGCAGGCAGGAGGATCAGAAGTTCAACGTCATCCTTGGATACATAGGGAGTTGTAGATCAGCCTTTGATAGTTGAGACAATGCCTCAAAAACAAAAACATTTCAGGTAAATGATGGGCTGTAAACAATCATCCCAAGTGAGCTAACCTGGCTCAGAAAGGCAAACATCACATGCTTTATCTCTTTTGTGGATGTTATCTCTGAATTTGTGTTTCAGTTAGAATTCCCACAGAAGGGAGGGATCAGGAAGGCACAAAAGGTGGGGGTAGCTTTCAAGGGGGAGGGGGCAGTCAGCTTTCTCTGAGGGTGTGAACCATGGTAGGTGGAAGAACACACATCTGAGATTTGGAGGACACAAACAGGTCTTGGTGACTTTAAAAAGAGAGAGAGCTTGGAGATGGGTGCACAGGGAGGTGGGAGGTGGATCTGGGAGAAGCTGGAGGGTGAATATGATCAAATAAATTCTGTGAAATTCTCAAAGATTTCATAAAAATATTACTTTAAGAAGAAGAAGAGAAAAGGAGAAGAGGAACGGGTCAGATGGATGAACAGATGAAGATTCCTGGCACACAAGTCTCACAGCCTGAGTTCGATCCCCAGAGCCCATGTACAGGTGGAAGAGGAGAACTGACCCCACTAGATACCCTCGGATCTCCACAGCTGTGTGGTGGTGTGTGCCACACATACACTGGCCACCAATAAAAAATGCTGGGGTCTGGAGAGATGGCTCAGTGCTTAAGAATTTAGTGTGTTGCTCTTCCAGAAGACCTGAGTTTGGTTCCCAGCACCACATTGGGAGGCTCAGAACACCTGTGATTCCAGCTCCAGAAGATCTGGTTTCCTCTCTGACCTCAGTGGGAAGCTGCATTCATGTGTGCTCCCACATCCATGTAATTAAAAATAAAATAAAAAAATAAAAAAGGAGAAAATGAACCTGTTTCAGGCATTAGTGAGGCACAGTTTTAAATGTGTCTCACGGAAATTTCCAGAGAAGATGAGGGAAAGTTTCTCCCTAAATATGGGTGACATCATGGCATGATCTCAGATGGGCACATAAAAATAAACAATGAAATAAATCTAGTTTAGGTAAGTAAATCTTAGTGTGTTTCTGTTGCTGTATATAATATTACCCTCTGGAAACTTTATAAAATGTAGAAATGTATTTACCTCATGATGCTACAGGCTGGGAAGTCCAAGGATGGAATCTGATCCCTGGTGAGGGTCTTGTATCTCATCCCCTCTGAGAACACCATACTGAGAGACAGATCAGGTCTGGTAGCTCAGGTCCCTTCCTCTTCTCACAAAGACATTAAAACCATCATGGGGTCCCATCTTTATGAACTTTTCTGATCCTTACTTACCTCTAAACCTCCAAAACCCACTGCCAGCTGAAGTTGGGGATGAAATTTCTAACATGTGGACTTTTAGGGGAGACATCCACATCACAGAGGCTTTTGTCTCTGTCGGGATTCTGTCAGGAAAGAACCCAGTGAGACAAGGTGGCAACAGCAGTGTTCCCCAAGGGGTGTCAAGGTGCCGACAGTGTAGAGAAATGAGGCCAGGCAGCCCATTTATTGAAGCAGAAATTACTGTGGGTGGGTTGTCAGTATCTCATCAAGACCCTAAAGACAGGTGGTCCCTGTACGAAATGTGGAGGACAGGGAAGAGCGAAGGGGAATGATAGACAGGCAAAAGCAGAAATCTTTTCAGAGAGAAATTAATGACATGAGTTCGGCCCTTTGGATGAGGGACAAACTGGGTTTGGTGACCCCTCTTTGAAGGAGTTATGTGAACAAATCATTAAATCTCTCTCTCTTCCCTCCCCCCAGCTCCTTCTAGGGCTCCCCACTGGCCAAACTAAACTAGAAGGGACACAGAGCAGAGTCAGGGCATCTGTGCAGGCCAGCCTCCTAGAGCAGAATACAGAGGGAAGAAGGGCAGAGAGCCTCTGGAAAAGTGAAGGGGAGGCACCTCAGGTTGGGGCCGATTTCCCAATCAGAGTGCTTGGCCTAGCTAACAGCAGCCAAGTGTTGCTGAAAGAGTGAAACAGTGACCCGAGGGGTGCCATCCAAATCCCCTCTCCCAGATCTCAAAATCCATGTCTGAAAAAGTTCTAGATGCTACAGGCACTGGGAGAGCAAGGTGTGTGAGTGCATCAGTGTGTGTGTGTATGTGTGTGTGTGTGTGTGTGTGTGTGTGTGTGTGGTGTGTGTGTGTGTGCGTGCGTGTGTGTAAAAGCATGCCTGGCAAAGTTAGATGAGCAGACTGGAACTTAGTTCTCTTTTTCCCTCCCTTTTTATTATTTCTTTGAAAATTTCCAATAAAGTACTTTATCACTTTCACCCTCTTCCTGGTTAGCCTTTTGTCAACTTGACATAAGCTAGAGGTACCAGGGAAGAGGAGCCTCTATCGAGAAATCTCTGTCTCTCTGTCTCTCTGTCTCCGTCTCCATCTCCATCTCCATCTCCATCTCCCTCTCCCCCTCCCTCCCTCCCTCCCTCCCTCCCTCCCTCCCTCCCTTCAAAAGCCCACACACCACTCCCAGTGAGTTCTCTCTCTCTCTCTCTCTCTCTCTCTCTCTCTCTCTCTCTCTCTCTCTCTCTCTCTCTCTCTCAAAGCAGGTTCTCACTATGTAACCCTGGTTGGCATGGGAGTGGCTATGTAGACTAAGTTGTCTCCAAACTCACAAATATTCTCTGGAATGCTGGGATTAAAGGTGTGGGTCATCTTGCCCTGCCTTATTGGGCATTTTCTTGATTAATGATGAGTATGGGAGGTCCTAGGCCACTGGGACAGTGCTGCCCTTTGGTAGTTGGTAACGGGTTTTATAAGAAAATGGAGCTGAGAAGGGCAGTGGTGCTGCACACATTTAATCCCAGCACTCTGGAGGCAGAGGAAAGCAGATCTCTGAGTTCAAGGCCAATGTGGTCTATAGAGTGAGTTCCAGGACAGCCAGGTCTACACAGAGAAGCCCAATCTCAAAAAACAAAAACAAAGGACAAAACAACCAACCAAACAAACCAAAGAAAATGGGGCTGAGCAAGCCATGGAGAATAAGAGGGTAAGCAGCATCCCTCCATGGCCTCTGATTCCAGGGTAAGCAGCATCCCTCCATGGCCTCTGATTCCAGGTTACTGCCTTGAGTTCCTGCCTTGGTTTCTCTTGTATGTGACCCACACGCCATGTAAACTCTTTCCACCACAAGTTACTTTTGGTCATTGCCTTAGTAACTTTTCTATTGTTGTGACAAAACATCATGATCAAGACAACTTAGAGAAGAAAGCATTTAATTGAGGGCTGGTTTACAGTTCAGAAGGTGAGTCCACCATGGCAGGGAGCATGGCAGCAGGCTGACAGGCATGGTGCTGGAGCAGTAGCCGAGACTTACATGTTAAGATAACAACCACGAGACAGTGAGAGAGAGAGGTCAAGATGGAGATTGATAGGGAGAGAGAGGGAGAGGGAGGGGGAGGGGGAGGGGAGAGGGGAAGGGAGAGGGAGAGAGAGAGAGAGAGAGAGAGAGAGAGAGAGAGCACTCACTGGGAGTGGTGTGTGGGCTTTT